>NC_045714.1:1017064-1344564 GCF_009834535.1 Camelus ferus | reverse complement strand
ATTTGGAGCAAATCTACTTTCAACAGAATGAAAAAAAAAAATCAACAACTCCTTTAAAAAAGGCCAAAAAAAAGAAAAATGAGGTCCTAGAACAGATCAACAGATCCTTAACAAAAGGATGGGCAATACTAAGGAAAAATATTAAGGAAATGAATGATGCTATTGCAACATTTTAAAAAATGGTGTAAGAAGTGATAAAAAAAAAAAAAACAGACTCATTATTGAAGAAAGCCAAATCAGAGAGACTGAAGGTAGATGTGAGGAAAATAATGCAGAATATGGAGGCAAAGGACAAGAGGATGAGAAAGCCCACAGAGGAAAGACAACAGAGATCCCATACAGGGTAACTGGCATTCCTAAAAAACAGACCAGAATAAACTGTACAGAAAAAAAAAAAAATCTGAAACCTAAAAGAAGAAATCTTTCCTAATATGAAAGAGGACCTCAAATTGAAACCTGAAGTAGTCCATCAAAGACAGGAAAAAGTAAAAGGCAATAACAAGGCAAATTCTGATAAAATTATTTCATTTTACATATAAATAAAAATTTATGTAAATATCCTTGGAGAAGAAACAGGACCTTGACTTTTCTGCCTACGATCCGCTGCTAGATGACAAAAAATTTTGAAGAAATGAAAAGAATATGGTGCCAGAATTCTAAGCCCAGCCAGGATGCCAGTCATCTGTTAACAAAACAGACAAGATGTTACTAAACATTGGAGAATTTGAGGAGGCTATTACTTTAAAACTCTGTCTCAAGAACTAGTTGAATAAATAAATACTTTTGAACATGAAAGTTATGTCACGGAAGGGTTGCAGTGAGCCCCAAATCCATTCAAATTGTAAACACAGAATTAAGACTTGATGACTATGAGAAATCTAGTTATAAAACAAAATGAAGATATTCAATTCCTTGACAGAGAAAGACACATAATACAAGTATTAATAATAATTTCATCATAATACACTTGGACAACAATTCAGGATACATGGATATACAAATCTAGTGATTTACATTTGGAGTTGAAATTAACAGAGGAAAGAAAAAAAGGAAGTAAAAATATGCATTTTCCTACTCTTTCATAGAGAGATAAAAGACCAGATCCTACTTCTAAAATTGATAAATTGGAGAATATATAATTAATCATTATTCAATTATTAATAGATCTAAAGTATAGATCTATATAGTCATTAAATTATAAGCAATACAGCAAAAGACACAAAGCAAATAATACTGCCATGAATCACAACAACAAAAACACAATATTCTAACAACACTTTAAAACAACAGGAATTATTATGGCAATAAATGAAAATGGTATAAACACTTTTTTTTAAACTTACTTGAATTAAAAGACACAATACAGCTCCAGAATGCCTACAAAACACTTAAGTAAAATAAATTCAGAAAGATTATGAGTAAGAGGAAAAGCAAAGATGTTCTAGGAAATGCAAACAAAGAAGAAGAAAGCATAGCACGATGCTAACATCAGACAAAGTAGAATTCTCTCAAACATTCAAATACCACAGCAGTCTTCTGCCACTTAAATAGTTCCAATGCATAATGAAATAAAATTTTCAATTATTTTCACAAATTATGCAGGACTCAATATTAAGAAGTAGACTAAGCACAAAATGGAACACTGCAAACCCAATTATGAATATACCTGCAGAATACTGAATAAATGTTAGCAAATAAACTAAAGAGTATGTTAAAAGAAGAAATGTGAGATTAAGCAATGATTGCGCAAGCTTTGATAGACTATTCATATAAAAAGATAAGGATAATCTCAATAAACGGCCTAAAAATCAATTTCAAAAAAAATCCATCCCTGATAGCAATATTTCATAAAATAAGAAGAGAAGGCTATTTCCATAGTATGACCCCCCTTCCAAAAAATACTTACATCGAGTGACTGTTAGCATCACATTCAATGGGAAGACTTTCCTCTTAAATAATGAGAAAAGACAAAAGACTGCTATTACCACCATTTTTGCACTCTTTTCTGAAATGCTACCAATATCACCAGGCAAGAGAATGAAATAAGAGATACAGATATTGGGGAAACAAGCAAAATGATCAATATTCGCACATTGTATAATTTTCTACCTAGGAAAAAAATGCAAGAAAATCAATTAAAAACCTGTTAGAAATAATAATAGTTTCAGTGAAGGCAGATGGTTTAAAAATAAATGTACTAAAATCAATAGTTTTCTTAGATTTGCAACAATGACCAATTAGAAAACACAGCAGATTTTAAAAAGAGCATTCAGGCCAGCAATAAAAAGGGAAAGATACCTAAAAATAAACTTTTTAAAACGTGCATGATCTATATGAAGAAAACAACTACTTAACTCCACTGAAATACTTAATAGAAAGAAAGAAAGGAAGAAAGGAAGGAAGGAAGGAAGGAAGGAAGGAAGGAAGGAAGGAAGGAAGGAAGGAAGAAAGAAAGAAAGAAAGAAAGAAAGAAAGAAAGAAAGAAAGAAAGAAAGAAAGAAAGAAAGAAAGAAAGAAAGAAAGAAAGAAGGAAAGAAGGAAAGAAGGAAAGAAGGAAAGAAAGAAAGAAAAGAAAGAAAGAAAAGAAAGAGAAAGAAAGGAAGAAAGAAAGGGAGGAGGAAAGGAAGGAAGGAAAGAAGGAAAGAAGGAAGGGAGGAAGGGAGAAAAAAGAAAAATAGCACCGATTGGAGTAAATACTTTTAGAAGATAATTTGGCAATGTCTCTCAAAATGGCAAATGAGTATACCCTTTTATTCAGGAAACCCATTTTCAGGGACTCTACAGAAATTCTACCACAAAGTACAAAATTACTGTGTCTGCAGAATGACTCAAGAATCTTGACCTGAGCTACTGGGTACAGTTTCCAAAGTTAGCAAAGTGTATCAAATTGACAATATGCAGAAACAGCCTTAAAAGGTGCTTGCCCTTTGAGCTGGCAATTCCATTCCTAGGAATTTATTCTTTGGGAAATAAGCATGGTCATGCTCAGAGTTAAGTTTCTGGGAAATGTACTGCAATGATGCTCATAATAACGAAAAAATGCAAACAACTTAAACGTTTAACAATAGAATATTGTGGAGCACTTAACACTGATGTAGAAAAATATTAAATGATATGGAAGGATACACATGATACATTGTAACAGGACAAAATCAAGTTATAAGACAGTATGTTCTGCATATATAATGTGATTGAAATTTTGTTGAAGAAAAAACTATGTGGGTATGATATGAATGGCCTAGAAAAAAAGACCTGAAAGATACAAACTGAGTTGTTGGGTTATGGATGTAATTTTTAATTTTCCTTCTGGCTATATTTTCTGAGTTTTCTGCAGTAATCGTGTTTTACTTTTGTAAAATAAATACTGTTTTAAACCCATTTTTTCTTCTGTACAAGGTCCCAAGGGCACTTGACCTGCCACCTTGACTAAGCTAAGAGTACTTTGTGATTTTAGAGAAATCCCTTTCCCTTTGAGGGCCTTCAATTCCTCACCTGTAAGTCAGAGGGTTGGTGATTTCTAAGGTCCTTTGAGCATTTGTCTTGCTCTTTGGCTTTCTTTAAGTCACCAATATTAGCCCCGAGGTGCCCTTTATAGCACTGCTCAGAAGACCTATGATCCCTGGGCCCTGATCATTTCAGTGCAGACCCAACTTCTAATTGCCAGAAGCACATCTTTGCCTAAGGACTTTCTCTGGTGGCCAGAGCTCTCTCCCCACCCCTGCAGTCTGTCTAAGTGCTGAGGACCTAAGGAATCCCCAGCCAGGATCAACCTTCAAATAAAAACCACCCAAGTGTGTAGATACGCCAGCTCCCTCCCCTCATGGGTGGATCCCAGAATTCCCCACTGGCATTGACCTTCAGTTGTCCACTGTGGCAACGGACTTGACCATGCACCCCTTACTGGCTTCCTTCCCTTTCCTGCTTAGCAGGTACACAGCCTCTCCTATAGGACCTGGTTCCACATGGAAGTGGACAAAAGGGAGAGATGCCACAGACTCTGGGTCAGCCTTGAGGGTCTGTCCCTCAAACTTCAGGACCTCAGGGAAAATGGGATACCCTTTGCTTTGGGGGCAAGAGCGGACCACGCCCTCCTCACAGGGTCTAATCTGAGGGCTTTAGGGGCTGGGGGAAGAGCTGACTCTGCTCCTACAATGAGTTCATCATGTTCTTTGGCATCTCAATGTTCTCTCCATTTAATTTTTCAGAAGCACTAACACATCAGAAAAGAAGTCTGCCCTGAAATTGCTGTTTGGATGAGTGTGACATTTGTAGGCCAGTGATGGAAACTGGAGGAGCGGATGTGCTCACACAGCCTCATCTCACGGCCACCCCTCCCCGCAAACAGTGAGCAGGGAGCATTTGCCTGGATGGAAAAGCACAGCTTAGCAGCCAGAATCTGGACAAGGCAAGAAAGGAAAGAGGAAGGAAGGGAGGACGGGCAGGCTGACTCAATAGCAAATATATCAAACACTTCCCACGTGCCAGGTCCACTGTGCCATGTCGTGCTTAAAACACATCTTGTCACCCCCATTTTAGAGATGAGAAAATAAGCTCAGAAAGGGGATGTGTTATTTTTTCAAGGACACAAAGCTAAGAAACAGCAAAGCTGGATCTGACCCCATCTGTTTGATGTCCAATTCCTTCGAAGATGCCTACAACAGAGAGAAAAAGCTCAGTGACAGTTTCCTTCCTTTTATCTTCCCTTTCCTCCTTTTTCTTCCTCCCGGAGGAAGCCGAGGTCCAATGAGATTGGGGGACGAGTGAAAAGTAATTGGGATGTTTTGAGGGCAGAAGCAGGACCAGGTAACTAACAGGATGGTGAAGCTGAGGGTGATGAAAGAATCCAGGACACGTCACAGCACGTTTCTGTCCTGGGATTGGGCACAGAGATAAAGAGTCTTCACAGGAGAAGGAGCTTTTGGCAGGAAATGGAGGGAGGGTACTGGATTGAAATATCTCTGGACGCCAATAAAGGAGTCCTGAGACCACGGAACATCCAGTTCTAGACTTGTGGAGAGATGGGTACACTGGGAAGACAGGGATCCTTCCCAAAATGAGCCTTGTTGTGGTTAGACTTTCTTCCCAGAGTCCTGGATGCCCCCGCAATGTAAGGACATCAGACAGCTTGATCTGATGGCCACTGGAGAGAGAGAAAATTGTAGAAAACAGATAAACAAACTACTAAAGAAGCATATGCACGTGGGGCCAGCCGGTGAAGGGAGACAGCCATTCTCACCTGACCATGTGCTCAAGGCATCACTGGGTCACAGTGATCATCATAATGATGATCCTCAACACCAAGAAAATGTTACCTGATATTCAATCCCTGACAGTAAACAAAGCAAGATGTCTAAATCCACTTTGTCTTGATTTCTGTTCAATGTCAAATCAAAATGATGCTTAAAGGAGCAAGTTTTAGTTTCTCAGAATGTTCACCTGGGAGGAGGCTCTAAGGAATGTCTCAGATCAATTTTTTGTGTGCGAACAACAGAATACTGGTTACAAATGTCACCTTACCCAGAGGTCAACCCTATAAAGCACTGGCTTGGTCTTTACAACTTACTATCCACAGTTCCTAGGGCTCCTTGGAACACAGTTTGAAAACCACTGGGCTTATCTGACAAGGTCATTTTACAGATGGGAAAACTGAGGCCCAAAGAAAGGAAGGTAGTTGCCCAAGGCCATCCAGAAATATAGTGAAGCCCAGGCTAAAGTTATGGTCTGGGGCCAATTCCCAGGTTTGGATTTCATGAAATCTGAAAACTTAAAGGCAGAAAAAACATGACCCTGTGCTTTCACTCCTACCAGAGAGTGGGAAAGCCCAGAAATGTTACATAACTTTCTCTTGGTCCCACAGCCCAGACAAGAGTCACAGCGTTCTCTCCTCTTTGTAGCCCAAATAAGGTGATCTCTCCCACGGTGGGACAGAAAAGGGGTCCAGGTGGAAAATTCCAAGTCAGGGTAAGCCAGTACTTTTGTGAGATTTCTTCCATTTCCAGTGACAGAGGAGAAACCCACATTCACAAATAATTGCACTTATAATAACACCTGCTTAATAATGGTGAATTTTTGCAGTTGTTTAACAGTGAGACAGAAAAAAAATAATATAAAATTTTAAAACCCTGGATAGCTGTTCCAAGTAAGTTCAATTAAACGTGCCCTTAGGTAGAATAGATATGATGAGCAATGTCTCGTCCAATTCCTTGTTTCCAATTTCCTTGATAAACACACTCGCCAGCAGACAAGGTTATTATTTCATTTGTTGAAAAGGACTGCAGTGCAGTGGAAAAGACACAAAAGCTTGAATCAAACAGATCAAACAACAACTGACTAGCCACAGATCAGTGAAGCCCACCATAAAAGGAGCATAATAATATCTACCTCAACAGGCTGCTAGAGGATTAAATGAGATAATGCACAGGAAAGAGTGATTTGAAAATGCACCTCAAATAGTCACTAGAGCTGCTTCTGAAATATGAAGTCCAATAACTGAATTATTTTGTGAGGTTTTCTTTAAAATCATCTGAAGATGATAGAGTAAATGTAGGCTTCCTAAATGTCTCTCTCTGCAAATTGAATAGAATGTGCAAAAATAAATTTGAAATAACCAAGAATAAGCCAGCAATTCTGAAGCTAGGGATGGACCCCAACCACCTGGGCTAAATTTTGAAAAGTATCTTCCTGAAAAGGAAAAAAAAAAAAAAAAAAGGACCAATTTGGAAGGAGAATTTAAGAATTAATATGTTGATTCTCTCTGCAATGGGGAAAACGTTGGGTGAATGACAATCAGAAGAACCTCATGGCATCACCCTGTTTTGTGGGGTGGGGACAGAGAGAATGCACCATCCAAGAGAGAAGCCAGGCAATGTCGGTCTAGAATAGGCTTTTCAACTTCACACGATTGATACTTGGGACAGGAGAATTCTTTGTTGTTGGGGCCATCCTGTATAGTGTGGGATATTCAATAACATCCCTGGTCTCCAACCACAAGACGCTAGAAGCTCCTCCCAAATTGTGCCAACCAAAAGAATCTCTAGACTTTGCCAAAGGTTTCCTGGGGTTGGGGGAATGGGCCAATATCACTCCTAGATGAGAACCACGGGTCTAGAAGACCCCCACCCTCTTACTCCAAAAAAATAGCGAGTTGGCCAAATGCAGACAAACCTATGATACTTGCCGCTTGCTGAGAGGGAAGCAGAACTCTTTCAAGGGGATGAACACCAGGACAAAACACCCTGATGACACATAAAGGCTTTACAGAATGGAGAGAGGAAACAACATTTCCTGTGGGCGAGGCAGCCCAGAAAAGATGTGGAATGCAAAGAATGACCCACTTGGCTTCTCTCCCTCTGTCAGTAGGTACAGGAGCTGGGATATTTAGAACTCAGTCTCACAAGACAGTGGAAGAGGTTGGCTGGACTGATGGCCTGAAGTGGATTGTTTATGTGACAAAGATGTGGCCTCAGAAGGTGGATTGTCTCTGAAGCTGACAGGACCATCTGAAACCGAGAGTGTCCCTCCTCCCCCTTGTCCCCGATTGGATGTGTCCCCCAATCAGGCAGGGCTTTAAGCCATGTGCTATATGGAGAAAGTCAGCAAGGCTTCGCTTGTAACTGTTGCCCAGGTCCCCAGCCCCTCCTCTCCCATCTCCAAGCTCCAGAAGAACAGCCTTGAAATTCAAGATCTGATGGGTATAGAGAGGACCCAGGTAAACAAGGAAGGAGGTATGGGAGACTCCAGCTGTTCTATATCTGGGCAAAGAAGAAACCTGATAAAAACTCCTCTGGTTCAAAGGTACATATGTTAAAATAACAGCAACAACAACAAAATAATATTAAAACTATGGAAATTTTCAAAAAGCATCAGTAAAGGAAAGGAAGAGATAGATCATGTTAAAAAAAAGAAAAAACCTAGCTTTGGAAAAAAGACATGGCCCAGAAAACAGAAAAAAAATTAGATCACAAATGTATCACAATTCCAAAGAAACTGAAGATAAGATTATAATTCAGCAGAATAACATTAGAAGGATTTCAGAGCCAAGGAAAAAAAAATTGTGGACCAGAATAATACCACTATGCTACTATTAAATAGATAAGAAACTGTGAGGACAGAAATGACATAGCAGAAAAATAAGTTGGAAGCATTTTTAGATAGCCGACAGAAAAAAATCGTACCAAATGCCAAGGAAACAGCCAAAGAGGAATAATTTAAAGATGATGGTTATGGATGACAGACAAGGAAGGTAAACACACAGATGAGCAGCCTTAAAGAAGAGAACAGAACAAATACATCATAAAAATAATCCATCATATAATAAATGGAGAAATTGAAAGAATATATGGCATTGCAAAAACATTATTCGAGTCAGATGAAGATCTAGATATACTCTGGTCAAGATGTTCAACTTAAAGGATTCAAGAAGGAATTCTATAAACCAGGAATACTAATTTATCAAAAAGAGGAAGACTATCAGAATCCCCTAAATTTCTCCACATTAACATTTGATGTCAGAAGAACAAAGTAACACCTGCAAAGTTTTGAAGGGAACAGAAGTGTGACTTAAGAATTTTATACCCAACAGCTGGAGGGTATAGCTCAGTGGTAGACTGCCTGCCTAGCATGCATGAGGTCCTGGGTTCAATTCCCAGCACCTCTGTTAAAATAGATTAAATAAAATCTAATTACCTCTCCCAACCAACAACAAAGAAATGATTAAAATAAAATAGAATTTTTTAAAAGAATTTTTATATTCAACAAATATTTTATTCATATTTAATCAGGGACTGTAGGATCCATCAACATTTCTCTTAAAAAGCTTTTGATAATAAAACCCAGACAACCAAAGATAATTCAAAGCAAGAAGTCACTTTATAATGGCCTATAATGAAAAAGAATATGAAAAGGAATACATGTATGTAAAAATGAATCACTATGCTGTACACCAGATATCAACACAAAACTGTAAATCAACTATACTTCAATTAAAAAATATACAAAATAAAAAATCAGTTGAAAAAAATTTTAATAATAAAAAAAGAAGTCAGGAATGGGAAGGCTATTGAAAGAAAGGGCAAGAACTGAGTCTTGGAGCCTTTTAAATATAAAACGAAGCCTGAATAACTGCAAAAATTAATTTCAAGTCAAAATGAAAATTATATAACTCCCCAAAGAAAATCTATGTCATATAACAATGAACAACAAAAATAAAATATCTGTAATGAACTGTGAGAAAAATCTCAGATCAGAACAAAATTGGATCAGAGTGGAAATACTAACTCTTAGATTTGTGATCTTCCACAGTAAAGAGTCTGTTCATACTATGATACACTTTTATTTCTTGACAAATCAAGAAAAAGAGGTTTGAGTATACTGTTTTTTACAAAGTAAAAACATCTGACAAACTCTATCAGTAAATGGTCAGGTGTGTTGAGGGTAGAGAACGGAGGAGGCCAGGAGAAGGACTGAACAAGAGTTGAAAGCAAAATGATTTTCAAGGATGTGCCAGGCAAATGCAAACTAAAAGAAACCACGATCTAGTAGATTAAAAAAAAAAAAAAGTAACCATGTGAGCTGATGGATGTGTTAATTAACTTATTGTGATAATAATTTTGTAATAAATACATATATCAAATCATTACCTTACACATCTTAAACTGAAAAAAAAAAAAAAAGAAACCATGATCCATGATATGAGTATCAGACAAGGTTGAGCCGAAACCAAAAATTGTTGAATGAAGAAAAGCATCACTCATGATGATCAAGGATATAAAACATTAGAATAATTGTCATGACACTTTATGTTCCAGATAACGTAGCATCAAAATACACGAAGCAAAAACTCTAGCAGAAACGCAATGTGGAATCAACAGAAATACAAGAGTAGGAAACTTTAACTCCCCTCTCTTGATTTTTGACAGTTAAGTTAAATAAGTAAGGAGATAAATAATCTCAATAAATTAATAAAATCAATAAAATTGATCGATAAATTAATCAATAAAATTGATCAAAATATGAGTACATATGATACACTGCATTCTGTACACAGGGACCAGAGAATATTCTTCTTCATGTGTCAATGTTATACTTGCAAAAGTTTGCCATATGCTAGGCCACAAAGGAAACCTAAACATTTTGCAAGCAGGTATATCACAGTTCACAAACACTGACCTTGATGCAGTAAAAATGTAAATTAACAGTAAAGGCTAAAGAAAACAGAAATTGAGACATTTTCTGTCCTCAACAACTTTTGGCTCAAAGAAGAAATAAACAGCTAAAGCCATATCCAGAAGAAAATCCAGAGGCTTGAACAGTTACATTCCAAACGAACGTTAACTGATATGTCCTCAGGTTTCAACAGTCTATGGCCACAAAGTAATTTTAAGACCCAAATTTATTATGACTCTCAGCCTTTCTTCCCACTAATCACCGGCCATCATTCTACCAGGTTCCCCATGAAAGCATTCCTGGGAAGCCCCCCTGCTTCCCTGTTCCACAAGTTCCTCCTGATCTCACCTCTCTCTCCCTCCCTCCCTCCCTGTCCCTACCCCTTTTTTGTGGTTAGCAACCACAAGGCAGCTGTATGTGGTGATGGAACATGATTATAGTGGTGATTGCACACATCTATATGTGTTAAAATTCATACAACTGTACATCCTCTCAAAAGAGTCAATTTTACTCTATAATAATTTTAAAAATACAGTTAAGGGGAAAGGGTAGTGATCCAGAGAATTTAGGAAAAAGAAACTTTATGAATTTTTTAAGAAAGCAGGCATATAAATTATACTAAAAGCTGAAAACAATAAGAAAAGAGAAAACTGGTCCTCAAACATTAATTAAAACATTAACAAATCAATTACAGCAATACATTAAATAACTGCCATAATATGTCCAAGCAGGGGGCTTACTCCACATCTACAAAGATGGTGTAATATTAGGAAATCTGTAAGTATGAATCACCATCCTAATAGGTCAAAACAGAAAAATGACATCTCCTTAGATGCCTCAAAAAAAAGGCATTTGATGAAACGAAATCTTCATATCTAATGAAAAATAATTTTAAAATAGTTTTATAACATTGTCAATATATATCTATATATTTAGATATCTACAGATATCAACTGGATGAAGATTTACATGTTTCCAATAACTGACTTCTTACTCAACAGTTCAGCAGTAGGAGCATTTCTGATACATCAGAAGATCAGAACATCTGCAAGTAAATAGCAAAATAAAATAAGGTATAGCTTTTGGAAAGGAGGCAGTAAAATATTCACGAATCCTTCCTAGGAAACCTAAGAGAACCACTAATAAACCATTAGAAATAATATATTAATGCAATAATAATAAGAATAATAATACACTAATTTAGGAAAATACGTATATTATAATAGGTCAGGAAAATAGCTCATTACAAAACTTTAATAATAATAGCTACTATTTGTTAAGGACTTAACTAGTTACCAGGGGTATTGCCATCAAATAGGTACTGTTTCTATCCTTGTGTTAAAAGTGAGGAAACTGAGGATCAGAGAGGCAAAGTCATCTGCTCACAGTCACACAGCTTGTGAATAACAGAGCCAGGATGGAAATTCAGTAATCCCATTCCAAAGCCCATATGTTTAACCACCAGGGACTACTACTTCCTCCCAGAATGCTTTCACATATGCAAGCAATAGCTAGTCAGAAAATACAATGGAACAGAAGTCTCATTTCCCAACAGCAACGAAAATAAGAAAATACTTAGGAATGAACATAACAGGAAATGTGCAGAATTGCAGAGCCTCTAAATGCAGAGAAATATAAGACAGTCTGTAGGGACACAAAATATAAGAAAATATTTGCATGAATAAAGATAGATACTTTCCTCTAAGTAGAATCTAACATCATAAAAATATAAATTCTTCCCCAAATAATATAAAATGTAATGCAATCCAAATTAAAACCTCAAAAATATTTTTGTGATCTTAAGATATTTCTAAACTTTGCCAAGAAAAATGAATGTAGAGAACTATGACAATTCTTTTAAAACAATGAGGGGGGAATCTTCCTTACCAGCCACTAAAATGTATTTTAAAACTACAATAATCAATAATGAGATATGTTGTCTAAAGAGATGGACAAACCAGTGAAACAGAATAGAGAATCCAGTTTAGACCCAAATATATATTGAAGTTTAATTTTTATATAGTGGCAACATTTCAACTTAGAAGATTATGGTTCACACAATAAAAGATGTTGGGATAATTGGTTAGCCCTTTGGGGAGTAAAATTTCAAGCCTTCCTCCTAATACCAAAATATATTCCAGAGATCAGTGGTTTACATATTTTTAAAATATTTTAAATGCTAGGGAAAAAATAGATTTATATAAAAATTAAAGAAAATAAAACTCTAAAAAAAAGGTTAATTTTATCATGTAAAATTTTTAAGTGGTAATGAACACCATAAACAAAATCAAAAGACAAACTGTAGCAGATGACCGAGAGCCCAGGTCCCCACTGTACAAAGAACTCCTTCATATCAATAAGAAAAGAGCTGAACTTAGTAGAAATGGGCAAAATAAATGAATTAGCCGTTCAAATAAGAAATAACATGAAAAGATACTCAACTTCACTAATGATTAAAGAATTCAAATTACAACATTGACAGTTCTTTCAAACTCTAAAATTGACAAAATTTAGTAACTGAAAATACTGAGGGTAAGCATAGCTTGGAGGCCGCTAGTCACTTGCCAAGGATGCAGGGCTGGAGGTGGGGGCCTGGTGGGGGGGTGGACCATGCACCCTGTGTGTATACATACACACACAAATGTAGATAAATGGGTAGACATACATCTATGGGTAGATACACAGGTATATAGATCAACAGAAGCAACGACATCCCAGTAGCAATGAGCATACTGACTGCCCCTATCTTGGTTTTAAATGACTGAAATGAACTTGTATGACTGAAATGAACAAGGGCTAATCAAAGAAATAGCAGATTCCAAGCTGAGGCAGGGAAAATGCAAGATGCAAAGATGAACCTAGAATATTTCATTGTGCCGGGGGTAAGAAAATGATCGATGAGTCATGTCAAAGGGACACAGGAGATATTGTGTCCTTGAAGGGGCTCCCACTGACCAAATATAAGCACCGAAGTAATAATGATAGAAATGGATTATAAAATAAGAATTGATGAACCTCTGCTGATACAAATAAATGGGAGAAAGGGAAACACTTTTCCTTACAATAGAAAGCCAACTAATAAGTGTAGAAGGAAAGATGGAAATAGAAAATCCCCATTTGGCAACAGTCTCAGAGGTGGTTGATCCAGTAGGAGTCATCCATAGGGTTTCGACAAGGATCGGAATATTGACATAACCTCAGAGAGCCTCCCGATGACCTACTGATCCATTACAAGAGGGCAATGGTGAGGTTAAGTCAAGAAACCTGGCAAGTGCCAACATGACCAGGGGACCGAGGTTAACATCTCCTGGGTGGGATGGGTCACTGCCATGTGCACTAATTGAGCACAGCATCATTTCTGTGGTCTTCCTGCCCAAGAAGCATGACCTGAGTTTGGAATTGAGGAAACACCAGGCAGATCTGGGTCGAGGGTCATCCAACAGAATTTAAGACTCCTGCCATTTAGGACTGTTGAGAACTCAAGAGACAGGGAAAATGGAGGAGCTGTTCTAGATTGGAGGAGACAGAAGGCACCTGAGAACTAAATGCTATACCTATTCTTGGAGAAGGTCCTGGAACAGAAGAGAAAAAGCACATTGGTGGGACAGTTGATTCGAATGGGGTCTGTGGATTGGGTGGTAGTGCTTGTAGCAACGTTGATTTCTTGATTTGGAGGGTTTCGTGGGGGATGTGTAGCAGAAAGAGCTTGGTTTGGGGAAATACACACTGCAGTGTTTACAGATGAGGGATATTTTGTCTGCAGTTTGCTTTTCAAGGATCCAAAAAAAGAATAAGGGAGAAAGAGAACATAAATGTGATAAAATGTTAACAATTTGAGAATCTGGGTGAGGGGTATATGGGAGTTCCTTGTATTGCTCTAGCAACTTTTCTGTAAGCTTGAAATTTCAAAGTATATTTTTAAATTCTCAGTGTTAGGGAGGGAACAGAAAAATAGATTCTCTGGTGATAGGACTGTGATTTGGTACAACCTAGAGAAAGGGCAATTTGGCAATACCTATCAAAATAAGGCTGTTTCTGAGTTTTAAAAAAGTGCATAAAGAAGTATGCAAAGAAATTTACATTATAAGTATATTCAGTGCAGAACAGATATAAGCTTGAAAAACTGGGAACAGCCCAAGTCCGAGTACCCATTAGTGGTTATTGAAAAAGTTAATCACATTCACACAACTCAATTCTCAGCTACCCTCAAACAATGACGTATTGTTCAGTGGGCAAACACAGAAAGATGTTTATGATATAGTTTTGAAAAAAACTTCATTTATTCATTAACTTGGCTATTAGCTCAGTAAATATTCATTGAATCCTCTTATGTACAAATTATTGAGCAAGCTATTAGATTTATAAAGATTTATAAAGCCACAGTATTTTCCCCTCTGAACCTCAAATTCCAGTTGAGGAGACAGACATACAGACAAATAATGTTTGTGGAATCTTAGGTTAAAAGTGCAAGTTGTAGAACAATTTTCATAAAATGCTATTTGGAAAAAAAAAAAGAATTTTATGAGTAGTAATGCGCGTAAATACACGCAGGGTGACAAAAAGCCTGCCCATGATGTATTCTGCTCAGTAATCAGTGCTTCTCTCCGTGGAATAGGTTAAAATCGGGGAAATTTCACTGCTCTAGCGTTTAGAAATTTTTACAGTGTATATAACTGGTGGGGGGGGGGAGCAATACAAATATCTATGATGAAGAAGAAATAAACAACATGATGGTACCTGAACACAGAACAAGAAAAAGATCTGTCTTGTCTCTAAAATCGAGATGCAGCTTCGCCCCACGAGAGATTGACCTGAATTATTATTAATTGCAGTTGTGGGCCTGAGCGCTTTGCCATGTCTGCAATTTTAAAAGTAAACAAACATCTTGTTCTCAAGATAATCCTCAACTGTTTATATTTGGTCTTCCTGAGAAAGGACGCTTTGTGACTCCCCAGGGCTGAAGGGAGGAAGGGTTGGGTCCTACAGTTCTCAGGTTTGCCAGCAGAGGAGGGCTGCCCCCGCCGGCCCCCCATCTTAGCCATGGAGGGTACAGTTGTCAGAAGCACCTCTCTACACTGAAAAATCCTGGGGTCTGGGCACTTCCCAGCTCACCCCTAACTCCATCAATGACAGGGGACCTTAATGGAGGGGGTTTGGTAAATTTGGATGTGCAAAAAAAAAAAAAAATCATCTTTCTCTCTACTAACCTCTAACTGAAATTCCACATTCCTTCCCTTGTGAAGGCTGACAACAAACCGCAGGGTCTGCCGTGCCCATAACATTGCCACCAAGAGTAATTACAGATATTTTCATATCACATTGCTGCTTCTATCTCAAAAAATTGGTTACACTCATCACTGCCTCAAAATTATGACACTAATTAGACCTGTCCCTAGCTCTTGGTATTTAGTGCATTAATAAAGAAGCACATATATTACCATATCAAAAATTTTTTTAAATAATTTGATAACTGCATTTCAAAATAATTGGAATCTTTTGTAATCTAATGTATTTTATTTTATGCATTTAAAAGATTAGCTCAGTGAAGAAGTCCATGGCTCAGAAAGGTTAGAAACCTTTGACCTTGAGGGTTGCAAGGGGTTGAGGGACCCAGAAGGACTTACAAATCATTGCCATACCCTCCTGCTATGGACTGAATGTTTGCACCACCCCGCCTCCGGATGTATATGTTGAAGCCTAATCCTCAGTGTGATGGTGTGTGGAAGTGGGACCTTTGGAAGGTGATTAGGATGAGGCCATGGGATGGGATTAGTGCCCTTATAAAGGGGATGAAGAGCCCAGAGTCCTCAGCAGACATCGAATCTGCTTGCAGGTGCCTTGATCTCAAGATTTCTCAGCCTCCAATATCCCCATGACTAATTCCCCTGATCCTTTAAAGTCCTTGCTCAAGGGTCAGCCTCTTAAGAAGGCACACTCTGACTGCCCTATTAAAGCAACTCATCTTCCCAAGATTCCCAGTTGCCCCCACCCACCTCTGTTTTTCCATAGCACATATTTACCCTCTTCTGACATGTATCATTTGCTTATTTTTTATGTTTATGGTTTAGTGTGTCTCCCTGAGATGGTATGTATAAAGTTTTGTCTCTTGTTTACTGGCTTCTCCTTCGAGTCTAGCACAGTGCCTGGCACATAGAGGTGCTCAGTACCTGTTGAATGAATGAGAGAGTGAATCACTGGCTGTGGGGTGGGCAGAGGAGTAGGGATTCAGACGACTTCAGCAGGGCCGCCTCTTGGGGTCCTGGTACAGTTAAAGCAGACACTGTGACAGAGGCTTTCAGCAGCAGTTGAGTCCGAGCTAATGGACCACTGACCCACTTTCCTGGTTGATTCATTACCTCTGATTTAGCCTTGAAGACACGGAGGCTGGTTGGCAGAGATGCCTTCACAGACAGGAGGGCTGGGATCCGGGTCAGCTACCCACTGCCAGTGAGGTAAAGGTAGAACCGAGATGGGCAGAATGAAAAGGACTGACCCCAGGGCCACGTCCACCAGGGAGACAGAATTCCATGATTACGCTCATCTCATCCTTGCCTGCCTTCCTTTCCAGACACCCAGTGTGGGCGGTGCAAGAGAAGGCACAGACCCAAGCCTTTCCTCCCCCACTGGGAGCCCAGTGCTTGTAGCTGACGTGCCCTCGGGGGATGATCGTAGGTCAGTAGGTTAATTAAGAGGCTGTACTGACACCTCAAGTCTGGTCAGTGTGCAGGCACCACCTCCTGGGAGGCCAGGGATGGGAGCTGTGCAGGGGCCGTTCTGCAGTCGCTGGGGGACTTTAGATACCTTCCACAGCAGGGCAATATGGGAGAAAGCCAACATCTTGCACCCCCAGAGCCAGTCACTGCCCCTCTCTGGGCCTCAGTTTCCCCATCTGTTGAATGAGGGTTCTGGGCAGACAATCCAGAAAGATGCTGCCCAGTATGGTAGCCACTAGCCACATGTGTCTTGAAACTGTAAAATGCACATTGGATTTCTAAGACTTAGTACAAAAACAAAAAAGGAACATAAAATATCTCATTAATACATTTTCATTTTGATTACATAGAGATGATAATATTTTGGATATACTGGGTTAAATTAAATATGATATTAAAATTAATTTCACCAGGTTCTTTGTACTTTTTAATGTGGCTACAAGAATTTTAAAATTATGTATGTGGTTTGCACTATATTTCCATTGGGTAGTACTGCCCTGGAGTCCTTCTTAGTTCAAATCTTTTGCGGTGGGGGGGCAGTGGACATGGATACTATGAGTGTGTGTATGTATGCGTGTTGTGTGTTGATGTATGAAATTGTCAAAAGGCAAGAGTGAGCTTAGAAGTGAACATGTAGATTGTGTGCACACAAATGGGTAGGTTCGAGCACACTGCAGAGAGAGGATGCAGTGGGAGGAAGTGTCTCAGAGACCCAGGCCTGCCTGCCCCAACCACGATCCACATGAATATGGCCCTCCACGGGCAGAAAGCTCCTCCACTCAGCCTTCATGGAACTCATGGAAATCTGTGGGTTGAGGGTTCTGGTCCCCACTTTATAGATGACGAAAATGAGACATCGTTAAGTGTGGATGACAGGTACATTCCATCCCACCCACATTCACGATAGCAAAGAGGCAGGACCCCAGTGATGACTCTGGAGGATAAGACACATTTTTGAGTTTTTTTCCTGTGTTCTCTCACATAATAATCCTCACAATAGGCTCCAGGGGACCATTGAGAAAATTGGGGTTCAGAGAGGGGACGTAATCTCACCCCCACAACCACCATTCTCAGACACCACCATCCACCCGATGGCCACACAAACAAGTTGGGGTCGTCCTTGCCTCAGTTCTCTCCCTCACCCTTCACACCCACCGCACTCATCACCAGCTCCTATGGGGTCCACCCATCAGATTTTTCTCTGCTACCATCGCTCCATCCCTATCAGCCGGACCCCACCAAAGCCCTCTTCCCACTCATTCTCCCCAAAGCCACTAGAGGGCGCTTTTCAAATCGCAAATCAGATTTGGACACTCCCCAGCTTAAAATCTTTTGTTGGTACGCCCTCAGAATAAAGACCAAAAGCCTTAGTAAAGGCTCCCAAGCTCTACCTGCTCTGGCCCCAGCCAACCTCTCAAGACTTTTCTCTCGCCACACACCCCCTTGATCGCTCTGCTGCAGCCCCACAAGCTTTGTTCGGCTTCCCAACACACCACCATCTCTTCCCGCCATAGGGCTTTTTTGTACACAGGGCTTTTTGTTCCTTCAGCCTGGGATGCTTGTCTCTCCCATTGTTGCCTAGCTACCACTGACTCATCTTTCATAGCTCAGCTCAAAGTCATTTCCTCTGGGAAGCCTCTCTTGACTAATATAAGGATATGATGATGATGATGATGATGAGAAAACGATGATGAAGGTTTTTTAAAAGTAAACTTTTTAGCTCTTACCATGTCCTCAGAACATTCTAAGCACTTTGCATGTCTTAATTCATGTAAACCTCGTAACAAACTTATGAGGCAGGCACTTTAATCATCTCCATATGACGGGTGGAAACTGAAGCACGGAAAGGTTCATCAGTTTTCTCATGGTCACACAGGAGTTTAGTTCAAGAGCTCTCACTCTCTGGACCAAATCCTATACTATACACACTCAGCACTTTCCCCTCCTTCATAGCCTTAAGCTTACTTCTACTGGGTATTTAATATATTCCAAGCAATGTTATAAGCATCTTATGAGTGTTACCACTTGTAATTTTACATTTGTTTGTACAATTTTGGCTGTATGACAGTTCAAGTTGTTCACATTCTTACCCATACCCTGTTTCATTTATACCCACAACAGAATATTGGTAAAGGACAGGAAGCCTGAGGACAGTGAATCTGAAATACAAGTTAATGAGCAGTGCTGCCGTGATGATAATTCACTGTATATGCCTCATGGTAACTCTCGTTGGTGCCATCTGATCACAGTCCTTATAAAGCACATCCATATGCTTCCAGCACCTCGGAAACCAATTATAAAGAGAGAAAAGTCAGGGATGGGTACAACCAGCTTGACTTTTCACCTACTGGAGGGAAAAAAGGAACCCACAATGTGTCCTTTTGAGTAGGTCTTACCAGCACCAGCCCGAAGCCTTCTCTCCTATTTAGTCAATTTGAAACAAAACCTCAAAATTAACTAATAAGCCAGTGGCTTTCATTTTAGCCACAAAACGCAAAAACCCCTGACATCAGGCCATGAAAGCAGTTTTTCTCTGTGTCGATGATGAACACATGATTAAATGTCAGTCTACATTTTAATATGCATTTGTTCCCCAAATCAAACATGATACGTCATTTAAAGATGTATTTGTGAGCAAACTGTACAGTTTGTTACATAATTAATTCAAAAGAAATTAATTGTGTGTATCTCTTTTTAAAGGAGCAAGATAAAATATGTCTCTCTATGTAACGATTATATTAAACGTGAACTTTGTAGTACAATCCTTAATAGTATGCTGATTTAAATAATTAACTACTTTTTTAACATATACCATATGAAACAAATGAAATAGATTCTACATCTTCTAAGAGGGTTGGCCTTCACTGCCCGGGTCACCGTGGTAATTAATTAATTTTCTTGCTGATTTATTGTCTGTATCACCCACAAGGTTCTGTCCTGCTCACTGCGGCTTCCCCAGTGTCTGAGGCAGTGCTTGACACATAGCAGGTGCTCAATAAATATTTTTGAATGAGCTAATGGACAAATAGACAAATGGGGTGATTGTGTTTAAACATTTTTTATTGAATTATAGTCATTTAACAATGTTGTGTCAAATTCCAGTGTAGAGCACAATTTTTCAGTTATACATGAACATACATATATTCATTGCCACATTATTTTTCGCTGTGAGCTACCACAAGATCTTGTATATATTTCCCTGTGCTATACAGTATAATCTTGTTTATCTATTCTGCATATGCCTGTCAGCATCTACAAATTTTGAACTCCTAGTCTATCCCTTCCCACCCTCCTTCCCCTTGGCAATCACAAGTTTGTATTCTATGTCTGAGTCTGTTTCTGTTTTATATTTATGTTCTTTTTTTTTTTTTTTTTTTTTAGATTCCACATATGAGCGATCTCATACAGTATTTTTGTTTCTCTTTCTGGCTTACTTCACTTAGAATGACATTCTCCAGGGACATCCATGTTGCTGCAAATGGTGTTATATTGTCATTTTTATGGCTGAATAGTATTCCATTGTATAAATATACCACCTCTTCTTTATCCAGTCATCTGTTGATGGGCATTTAGGCTGTTTCCCTGTCTTGGCTACTCTAAAGAGTGCTGCTATGAACACTGGGGTGCAGGTGTCTTTTTGAAGCAGGGTTCCTTCTGGATATATGCCCAGGAGCAGGATTCCTGGGTCATATGGTAAGTCTATTCCTAGTCTTTTGAGGAATCTCCATACTGTTTTCCACAGTGGCTGCACCAAACTGCATTCCCAGGAGTGGGATTCTTGGTTCATATGGCAGCTCTATTTTTAGTTTTTTAAGGAACCTGTTCTCCATAATGGCTGCACCAGCTGACATTCCCACCAACAGGATTAGGGGAGGCTATTTATGACTAACCCAAAGCAGACTTACCAATAACTATTCACACCTTGAGGAAGGTTCTCTACAGCTTGGCTTCTGTCCAACTCCAGATCCCAACTCTGCAGACCCTTCCTCATCCTCTCCCAGGGTTCGGCCCAGGATGAACACCCTCCACTCCATTAAGCCAACCAGGTCAAGGACCAGTCAAACCATGAGCAAAGCACATCTTTAAAACAACAACAAAGGACAAATCACCACCCTGACTTCACCTGGCGGGAATGTGTTTAGTTCTGTAACAGATTCACCATCTCCCTCAAATGCCACTGTGTTGAAGAGATCACCCTGCACTCTGAGCCTCCGTGGCCTCAATTTATAAAATGGAGATAATTCCACCCATCCCACACACACAAGTCTGTGAGGCTAAGACACCCCAAATATGAAAAGATCCCTGCATGTTGCCTGGAACCTAGCAGCCCTCGGGACCCACTTTAGTCTCTGCAGTCCCACCCCCTCCTCATTCCCTTGAACTGGGAAAACTCTGGAATGCAGGCTATGTCTCTCAGTATTCAGAACCAATTACCAAGTTTCTGTGAGTGTCTGGCTACCTCTTGGGGCCATCAAGCATCTTAATTAATTATGATCTAAAAGGGTTTGATGTTCCAGGAATAAAAAGGCATGAAGGAGCCCAGGCTATTTTAAGGGACATTAATTATTTAATAGACATTATTCGTAGAAAATTGGGACTAACAGTTAAATATAAATTTAAGGTTGGGAGCACTATGATTATTTTAACGCTAAACTCTATTCTCTCTCATCCATTATCAAGAAGAGGGTATAGATCTGAGCTCTGCCATGGATTTGCTGTGTGACTTCAGGTAGGTCACTGCCCTTCTCTGAGCCTCAGTTTCATCATCTGTTAGAGTCTGTACTAGAGGGTCTAAGCATTGACACTTTGGAAGAGAATACATCACTGGAGCCAGGATCATCTCAGGATATTTCAGAAATACACCATCCTGGGCCCACTTCCAAGGTTCTCACTGAGCGAGTCTGGGGTGGGTACCAGAGTCTACTTTCACAAAGCTTGGAATGAACCTGTCTCCAGAGGTCTTTGGGCCATATTCTGAAGAGAGCTAGCTATAATTTTGAGGCATCCAGTGAGGACCCTTCAGAGAGGATTTGGACATGAAACATATCCATTTTTAGTAGCTGCCTACATGCTGAAAGGGCAGGTTAAACTATATTCAAGTGGATTTTCCCAGCCCTTGATTTTCCACTTCATCAAAGTTCATGTGGTTAATTCTGGAGTCAAAAACATAAAATTTCCCTCATGTAATTAGCTCCTAATCGGTTCATGATGGTCACTCCCCAAAAAGAAGCCGTAATTCTTGTCCACAGGAACTGAAGATGAAACGCACACAGATAAGCTCTATATGTGTATATATCCTGAACACATAGAGGAGGAGCTTGAATCTGAAACCCTGGGAAGTCATCCATACGTCCCCCCATCTATTCATTCACTCATTCATCTACCCAATCATCCCTCCATCCAAGAAACACCCACCCATTCATCCATTCATCCAAAAAATGCTTACTGAGGACCTACTAAGTCCCAGGCACTGGGGATACAGATGGTAAACAATACAACTTTGTCTCTACCAGGGATAGAGACACTAACCAAGTAAACAAACCAAATAATTACGAATTGTGAAAAAATCTATGAAAGAATCAAATAGGCCTCTGAAATAGAGAATGATGGGGTGAGGGACTAAGCAGCCTACCCTGAATGAGCAATCAAAGGAGGCTTCTCTGAAGAGGTGACGTTAAAACTGACATCTGAAGGATGGGAAGTCACATATGAAGGGTCTTCCAGTTAGAAAAAACAGCAAATGCAAAGACTGTGGGCATGAACTGCTTGGGAACCCAACACACTCCTTAGTCCAATTCCCTTCCCAAGTGGTCAAATGATCTTCTAGCTAATACTTAAATGCTTTAGGTGACGGGGAACTCACTGCCTCTAGGAAATGCCCTCCTCACCCACTGTTAAGAAATTTAATAGGTCAAAGTTTATTTTCATATGAATCCCATAATGTCTAATAATGTAAGGTCCAAGTTATAACCTTAAGACATCCCAGTTACTCTAAGCTGGTCCAGCAGACAGCTTTGGACAGCTGAAAACAACAAGGATGCTCCAGGTAAACCCCGTCTTTGCCTTGTATACCTCTCTAGTTCCTCCAGCCATGCCCCACAGGCCATCTAGCTGATTTCCACAGCATCTGTTACAATGATCAATGTTCACCTTATCCTGTAAGCAGAGAAAGGATGAGGTCTGACCAGGATTACAAGTGGGACTCTCCCCTCCTTTATTCTGAGTGTTATACTTCTACTAATGCGGCTCAGGGCACCCAAATCTTTTCTTCTTCCATCACACTGATAGAGCAGTGATCGTTACCCAGAGGAATATCTGGTTTGTTTCCTTTTGATCCTTTTGAGCTTGCATAGCTCAGCTGACCCTATGATCAATGCTTGGCCAGAAATCTTTATGCCTGACTGCTCCCTTATTCCTGTGCTCTTGAAAAAACAAAACAAAACAAAACCCCAAGTATGGCAGAAGTCACGTCTGTGTTTTTCTGCACGGTATCCCTGTCACCTGGAACAGTGCCTGGAACAGAGTAGGTCCTCAATAGGTATCAGGTGAATGGCTGGTGGATGAGTGAATGAACAACCAGCCAACCAGGCCTCTGGTCCTGACTGCCTCTTACCAACCGGGGGAAGTTTCTTAGTCCCTCTGAGCCTCAGTTTCTTGACTTGCAGATGGGTCTCCCAGTTCTATTCATAAATAGTAGGACAGCAGAACTGGTGACAAAGCCTGGTGCACAGAGAGTGCTGGAAAGAGACCATCTCCTGGAGCCCTCTGTAGGCTCTCACAGCCAGGTGTTAAGGCGCCTTGTGGGTGCTGAGCAAGGATCTCTGAGTCCTGTGGGTCAGTGGGTTTAGTGTCGAGAAGAACAGTAGCTAACATTTATTGAGCGCTCAGTGTGTGCTCAGCACACAGATTTACTCATTGCATCCTGACAACAGCCCAATGAGATGAGCGCAGCTTGTATCCCCATTTTATAGGTGATGAAACTGAGGCACAATGAGTTAAAGATTAACAGCCAGGAAGCGGCAGAGCTGGGTTTCAACTCGTTAGCTTCAGGTTCCAAGCCCCTGCAGCCTCTGATCACCATGCCCTGAGGCCAGAGGGTGTGTCTTCCTCCCTGAGAGCTGAGTAAGGGAGCAAGTGCTGAAGACACCCAGCCTGCAGGGCTTGCTGGAGCTGACCGTGCCACCATCTCCACCAGCCTTGAGCACAGATAGGATGAAAATGGCCTTGTGGGGGGGTTTGGCAAAGGTGTTTTGGGGATCTGATGATATCCTGTGCCTTGAGTAGTTGTGTGCATTTATCAAATGCTGACAGTGAGCCTGATTGTTAAATGACTTGCTACACTACAAGCATTTTCTCACCTATTCTCACAGCAGGCATAGGAAAGAAGCATCTCTTGCCCCCATTTTACAGGTGAGAAAGGTGAGGGTCCAAGAGCCAGAGGTTTCCCTACTTGCTGTATCTTCCCATCCCCTGCACCAGGAACATCTAGCCTCGGTTTGGCCCAGGGCGCCTTGCCCATCCTCTGTCAGAGGCCTGGACAGAAGGAGGGTTTGTGGGGAGGAGGGAGAGAGACTGGGACGAAGGTCAGACAATGTGGAGAAGAGGAGGAGGGGATAGCAGGGAGGTATTACATTAGACAGGTGTGGAGTCCTCGGCCCTCGGCCATGTGAACCTCCAGGCAGGCTAGTTATCCTTCCTGAGCCTCAAGACCTTCATGTGCAAAGCAGAGAAAACACAATTCCTCATTATGGGACAAGTTATGCAAGAAAATGTAGCAAAGTCCCAGGCAGGTAATAGGAACTTGGTAATGTTAGGGAGATCATGGAAGGTGGAGAGCAGGTGTTGGGTGGGGCAGGGAGGACAACGGGACAGGAATCATCCACCACTGCAGGTGTGACAACAGGGGTCAGGGGAACCTGGGCCTGCTGGGTTAAATCTTCTCAGGGCACCGCCCTTACAGCTGACCACCCCCTTCTCCTTCCTCGTGTCTCTTCTAGACCTCGTGTCCATCCTGCACTGTTAGAAATGTCCCAGGCACACCCCCTGTGCTGGCAGCCTCAGGACTACAGCAGTAGCAGCCTCTCTTCTTCCCAGGTTGGTAACCCCACTGGACTGAGTTCCCTATTTTAGGAACTCTAGGTGCTCCATGAATGCACTGAATGAATAAACTTAAAGATGAAGCCTATCCCCCCAAAATTAAACATAGAATTACCATTTGATCCAGCAAGTCCACTTCTGGGTATCTACCCAAAAGAACCGAAGAGACATTTGTACACCCATGTTCATAGCAGCGTTATTTACAATTGCCAAAAGGTGGAGGTAACCCAGGTGTCCTCTGACATACGAATGGATAAGTAAAATGTGAAATATATATATATATATGAATATTATTCAGCCTTAAAAAGGAACAGAATTCGATACTTGCTACAAAATGGCTGAACCTTGAGAACATGATGCTGAGTGAAATCAGCTGGTCATAAACAGACAAATACTGTATGATTTTGCTTACATGAGGTGCCTAGAGTAGTCAAATTCACAGAGACAGAAGTAGAATGGTGGTTGCCAGCAGCTGGGAGGAGCGGGGAATGGAGTGCGGTTGTTTAACAGGTACAGAGTTTCAGTTTTGCAAAATGAAAAGCGTTCTGAAGATTAGTTGCACAACAATGTAAATGTACTTAACACTTTTGAACTGTATACTTAAAAATGGCTAAGGTGGTCAGTTTTATGCTACGTGTATTTTACCACAATTTTTGTTAATAGAAATGAAGCGTAACTTTACCTAGAGGCAGGAGCGTGGACTGTTTGACCCAGAGTTTCCACGATCAAATGAAAATACACTAGCCCGCAGCCCCAGAGCTAGATGTGCTTTTTACACACAATCAGCAGTGAGAAGTGGGTTCATTAGATATCTAATGATTGATTTTAAAATTCTCACTGAAAGGCCTGATAATGTATATTCAGGATCAGCTTGCCCTGCAATTAACTAAAAACTACTTATGACAAGAATTCATACATAATCACTATCAGTGGAGTCAACGTGTAAGAATATTCCAAGCATTTAATTGACTTTTAAAAGAATAGCTACAGCTAGCTAATTAAATATCAAATCAGGGAATGTGTTAATTGATATTTAATAAGGATGTCAATTGATGCCTAACTAGCCAATATGTCTCTTAAAATATGTCAATTAGATGCCTAAAGATCCTTTTCAAGAGGGATTAGGAACTGAACGCATTGAGGATGTAATTGGTTAATTTTTTTTCATTACAAATTACAACCCTCCCTGCTGACTTCGCTTGGATCATACAGCCATTTACAAGCCCCACTTTGCCTTGTCTCCAGACTGTCATTATATACAGGTCCATAAAACCAGAACTGGCTTTTGTTGGGCTCTTGTGCAACATCTGTATAAAAATGGGACCCAGAGACAGTGAGTGAACCCTCTCCAAGTTCTCCATCAAGTCAGGTATGGGCTTTGCCTCCACTCAGCATGGCTGATTTTAGATGGTCAGGTCCAAAGTCCCATGTACAGAACCATGCATGGAGTGTGCCCCCAGCCTGACCACCCAAACCTTGCCCTGCCCTAACACTCTCTTCCCACCTGCATGCCACCACACCTGAAACCCACATAGCCCAGGACCTTTCTTTCCTGTCTGCTCCCTGGTCACAGTAAGAAATTTAATCAGGAGAGCCCTGGGTAGCTTGGAACCAGTTAGAAGCTCTTCTGCCTCCTAATATGCCCACCAAACAATATTGATGATACTAGCTTTACCCATTCTTTCATTCATCCAACATTTACTGTGTGCCAGCTGTGTGCCAGGCAGTCTACCCTGCCCTCATGGAGCTCACAGTCCAGGGTGGAAGAATTAATAAATAAGATTCCAAGGTCACTGGGATCACACCTGGCATGTGATGGAAGCCCATGGTGAGGCTGACCTGCTCTGGGTGGTCAGGAAAGGTATCCAGCTGAAGTGATGCTGGAGCTAAGACTGAAAGATGAATCAGCAGTGGCCAGCTGAGGGGGTGGGGAGGATAAAAGAACATGCCAGACCCTGAGATGAGAAGATGTATGGAGTGTCAGTTGCAGGTGAAGACCCAGAGGCCTTAGAGGCCATCCACAAGATCTGAATTTTGGTCCGATTACCAACTGCTGCATAAGAAACCACCCTGGGCAACTGCCATTTAATTCTGCTCATGACTTCTGTGGGTTAGAAGTTCACAGAGGGAACAACAGGGAGGGTTTTTCTCTGTTCTTCCATGTCTGGTGCCTCAGTTGGAAAGGCATGAATGGCTGGGGTGGGTGGGGTGAGGGAACCTAGAACCATCTAGAAAGTTCTTCACTCACATATCTGGCTCCTAGGCTGGAATGACTCAAGGGCTGGGCTTAGCTGTGACCATCAACCAAAGCATCAATATGTGGACTCTGCATGGCTTGGGCTTCCTCGCAGCATGATGGCCTCATGGTGACCAGAGCATCTTACAGAGTGACCCAGGGTTTTTAAAAGCTAACAAGATAGAAGTCTCATGACTTTTCAGGACTTGGCCTCAGAAGTCACAGAGCATCATGTCTGCTATGTTTTATTAATTGAAACAGTCACTGCCTAGATTCAAGGTCAGTCGCATTTTAAAACCACCACAGATCTTTATCATGAGATCAGGGGAAGCCAGTGAGAGGATTTAATCAGGGGAGTAATACGATCTTATTTGTATTTTAAGGTCATTCTAACTAGAGTAGAGAAAAGATAGTCAGGGGCAGAATGGAGACAGAGACTGGTAAGGAGGTAAGCCATAATGGTGGGTAGATGAAGGCAATGGCAGTGGAGCTGGAAAAAAGTTGGCAGATTCTAGAGACTTTCTAGGATATTGGATCAACAGGACTTGGAGCTGGATTAGCTGTAGGGGACAAGGGATAGGAAGTGCCAAGGATGACCGCCCCCCTCCCCAATTCTTGCCTTGACTATTGAGGAAAGAGCAGTACCATTTCCTCAGTTGGGAAACACTGGATGAGGTGGGAGAGACAAGTTTTGGTAGGGAAGAGTGACGTTCAGTTTTGGATGAGTTGAGTTTGAGATGTCTTAGGGGCATCCAGGAAGAGCTGAAAAGTCTTCCATGAGAAATTCAGGTCAGGCCTAGAGCTCAGAAGAGAGGTGTGAGCTGGAGATAGATGGGAAGTGAAGCCATGGCCACAGTGGATAATGTTACCCAGGACCAAGCCTTGAACTGCTCTGACTTGGAAAGATCAAGTAAGTAAGGAAGAGTAAAGTGAACAGTGAAGGAACAGCCAGAGATACAAGAGGAAAACCAGAGAGAAGTGGGGTCGCAGAAGCCAGATTAGAGAAATGTTCAAGATGGAGGGAGTGCTCAGCTCTGTGAGAGGCCACCGAGAGATCAAGAAAGATGAGGGTCCTTCCTAAGATGAGGGACTAGACACTGTTTGTGGGAATGTCCATTGGTTCAGCCACTGTGGAAAACAGTAAGGAGGCTTCTCACAAAACTAAAAACAGAATTACCATATGACCCAGCAATTCTACTCCAGGGTACATATCAAAAAAAAAAAACTAATTCGAAAAGATACATGCACCCCAATGTTCATAGCAACATTGTTTACAGTTGCTAAGATATGGAAACAACCTAAGTATCCATCAACAGATGAGTGGATAAAGAAGATGCAGTGTATATAGATACAGTGGAATACTACTCAGCCATAAAAAAGA
Source organism: Camelus ferus (assembly GCF_009834535.1). NCBI lineage: Eukaryota > Metazoa > Chordata > Mammalia > Artiodactyla > Camelidae > Camelus > Camelus ferus. The sequence continues at coordinate 1,315,973 of NC_045714.1, read as the reverse complement.
ATGAAATTTTGCCATTTGCAGCAACATGAATGGACTTGGAGGGCATTATGCTAAGTGAAATGAGTCAGACAGAGAAAGACAAATACTGTATGACACCACTTACATGTGGAATCTAAAAAATACAGTGAACTAGTGAATATAACAAAAAAGAAGCAGATTTACAGATATAGAGAATAAACTAGTGGTTACAGTGCGGGGTAGAGGGGCAAGATAGGTGTGGAGGAGTGGGAAATACAAACTATTGAGTAAAAAATGGACTGAAGGATGTGCTGTACAACAAGGGGAGGCTAGCCAATACTTTGTAATAACCGTAAATGGAAAGTAATCTTTAAAAATTGTATAAAAATTTGAAAATATTCTTTAAAAGAAGGGGTACTAGAACTTGAACATAGATGGCCAGAGGCCAAACTCTGAGTTCCTTCTCACATCCATTTGCCAGGGCCTTCATGAATTATGAGCTTTGTACATCTCCACTCAAAATCTCAGCAGGATTAGTTCTGAGTCCTGACAACAGTGATTCTGAAGTTCATCTAGGAAAATCAACCGCAGAAGTAATCCTGAAATGTTTTATGAAATAAGAGAACTCAGAGAGAGAAAGAGAGATGATAAAACTCAATGCAGTGCCCAAAGGTCCTCCGTGATGGTGTTCCGAGTCTCACTTCTGTGGGCAGGTCTGCCTTACCATACATCACCTGCCAGGATGAAGAGAATGTGATGGAGAGAGCAGGCAGCTGGAGACAATGGCCGGGGTGAGTAAGTCCCTTCATCTCTGTGACCCTCTGCTTCCCTAAAATTCTAGGACTATAGCATCTTGAAGTCCTACTCACTCCACTGCAGGATAATCAAGCGAGGCAGCATCCCGAAGAGCCCTCACAATGGCCCATGAATCACCCTGAGATGCTATCTGTTCCTCACAGTCAAACAAACCAGTGGTGTCACACAGGAGGGCTGATAAGGTTGCCATGTGATTTCCAAGGAAAAGCACAGAGGTGCAACAGCTCTGTGGTCACAAGTATGGCTTTCAGAATCAGACAGGTCAGGCTTCAACTTCTGGATCTTGCTAGCTGGATTTGAGGGGGTTTCTCAGCCACTCAGAAGGAAGCTGGAAAACATGTCAAATCAGTTTGTCGTACCCCTTAGGCCACAGAGGTTAGAGGGATTATTGAAGGGCAGCTTCACTTTGCCCGATATCAACTGCTGATTCCAAAATGGGGGCACAGAGCCCAGCACTTAGGATCAACCAGCAAAGAGTCTGGCTCCTCTCACTTTCAATTAGAAGGGAAAACCATCAGCAGCTCCAGCCGCTGTTGTTGGAGATGCTTATTCGGTTACCAGTAACAACAGTTGCCATGGAGATGGGCGGTCCAGCCTGCCAGCCTGGAATGACTCTCAGGCCAGGGCAGGATTAGCCTCATCCACACCCTTTCCAAACCAAGAGCAAAAGAGGCAACTTAAGCCCCAGCTATTTCCCAGTTACCTGGGTTGAGGATTTCTTCCACTTTATTTTTCCCTCTCCTTCCTGCCGGAAGGTCCAACTATTTGAAAATCAATTGGGATATTGGCAAAGGCATGGAAAGTCTCCTGGATTGTGCAATTACCAAATCTTTGTCAAGTCAGAGGACAGCTTATGTTGGCGTGGGGGATGGGGGTTGTCACAGAAGGTGGGTGAAGTAGTTATGGATGTTTGGGCTGCAGCAGGACCTGTGGAATCCAGAACTGCTTTGGGAACCCCTGGAAGGCTGTGTTGGGGTGCACCTCCACAGAGAGGGCCAGGGACAGATGGAGGTGTTTCCAGAGGTGGCAGCTGGATAGGCAGCTGAGACCATGCACCAGGAGAAATGACGAGGCCCACACTCAGAGATGACCTCAGCTTCTCCAAGTCCTCTAAGGTCACTCCTGGAGGAAAAGAGGCCAAATCAGAAATAAGTCAGAATGTTAGTGAGAAAAGGAACCAGAGACCAGCAATCTTCACAACAAAGGAATCAAAACCCTCGGAGGGGATGGGGTTTACCCACGGTTACCCTAATCTCATGCCCAGGAATTTCAACTCCCCATCTGGTTCTTCCCATTGCAGCATAAATTGGGCTGTTCCCAGAAGGTTACTCAATGTGAGTGGAGCTTCTAATGATGTGAGTGCCATCTGTAGAGTAGCTGTATGCTGAGGTAGGCAGTGAGTTTCCTGTCATGGGAGGTGTACAAGGAGAAGTCAGAAAGCCTTTGGGTAGCAGAGATGATTTCTGCCCTGGGACGGCATCAGGGCCATATAACCTTGGAGCCCTGTCATCTGTGGACAAACTGGAGCAGAGCATACCAAACCACACCAGCCTGGGTTCTTCAGCTGTTTTTCCTCCACTCCCAGGGCTGGGCCTCAGAATGGGGAGTGCAAACGCTTTTTCAGCGCACACGCAAAGAAATTACCCAGAATTGCTTTGCACGGCAGCATGCAACTCAGCTCTCTGCCCAACAGCTCGTACAAGGTCTGGCCCCGAGGCCTTCTTAAAGGTCTACTGAAAGAGTTTCCACATGTGAGAGATGGTGGCAGGGAGGAAAACCAGTGCCTTCCCCAAAGTTCCAGTGGAAAGAAAGAAGCAGGCAGGCAGCAGCCCCAATAGCTCTTGTGGTCTGAAGTCAAATTTAGGAGATTGTGTAATAAGAGTCTGACCTGGACACCATCCTGGGTGCCATCAGCTTCCAGAGACATGAAATGGGGAAAATGTCCTAATATCTCAGAGTTCTTGTTCCCTCAAATGAGCAACCAGATACTCATCCATGCTAAGAGAACAGATTTGTAATGAGAACTAAGAAGACAATGCAGAAAGTAACCAACACACGGTTACTCATTTGCTTCAAAATGGTGCAGTGGGGAGGCCCGGGAGGGAGAGGAGATAAACAAACAAGACTGAGCCTGAGCTGATAATCAAAGCTGAGATCTGCAGAGTCAAAACGATTTTGCTAATAATTCTACAATGCTATTTGCCTTTCTCCATCTCCTCTCACGAGCAGACTGTGGAGTTTTCCAGAGGCTGCATGGCATGAGATAGGACAACAGATTAAATACAGAAGCAGATCTGAGAATCCAGCTGCCTATTAAGCCTGACATTAAAAAGATTTGCAAAATCTAAAACAATGATTCTCTTCTCACTAATTTCTATTGGAAAAATATAGTTAATTTTTATTAAAAAGTTGTTTAACAGCCATTAGGACACCTATTATTAAAAAAAAATCACCTACAAAAAGCAGAAAGTTTTGGTGTGGATGTGGAGAATTTGGAGACCTGTGCAACGGCACGTGGGAATAGGAAACGGTGCAGCCTCTCTGGAAGACAGTGTGGTGGTTCCTTAAAAAAATTAAACATGGAATTATCATTGATCCAGCAATTCCACTTCTGTGCATTTGCACAAAAGAACTGAGATCAGGGTCTCAAAGAGATATTCGTGCACCCATGTTCACAGCAGCGTTATTCACAACAGCCAAAAGGTGAAAACAATCCAAATGTCTGTCAGTGGATGAATGAATAAACAACCTATGATATATACATACAATGGACTATTATACAACCTTAAAAAGGAAGGAAATTCTGATATACGCTACAACATGGATGAACATTGAACGCATTATGCTAAATGGAGTAAGTCAGACCGAAAAAGACACATAAAATATGATTCCATTCATACAGGAGGATATCTCAAGTAATCAAACTGCAGAAAGAAGAATGGCGGTTCCCAGGAGCTGGGCGTAGGACGGAAAGGGATTTGTTGCTTAATGGGGACAGAGTTTCAGTATTAGATGATGAAAAAGTTCTGGAAATGGACAGTGGCAATGGTTGCACAGAAATGTGAATACACTTAATGCCACTGAACCATATACTTTAAAAGGGTTAAAATGGTTAATTTTCTGTTATGTATATTTTACCACAATTAAAAATAAAATAAGATCCAGTTGATAATGTGTAACTGTCATCTAAAAGTTCACAGAGTGGAAACAAATTATCAAGGACGGAAGTGATTTGTGTGGACATGTAATTGGATTATTGTTATTTTTAGATGAGTTCATAAATAAATATTTTTTAATGTCTGAGATTTAAGTGATATTAAGCAGCCCACATAAACAAAAACTCTTGGAGGTTCTCAAAAGCTTTTTAAGAGTATAAAACATTCCAGAGACTAAAAATTGAGAACAGCTACCCAGCGTTATTCTTTCTATTTTGCATAGGGTTAAATTTTTCTGTATTAAAATTTTTTATTTTAATAAGAATTGATTATTGTCTTTCCTTCTTTTCTGTTTTGGGCAAATTGCTTAAGTTTGATGGCCCTCAGTATCCTCATCTGTCAAGTGGCTGGATAATTCCAAAACACGATTCTGTGAATTAAATCTGACCCCACACAGACACAGGGGCTGCTGCTCCCACCTGGAGCTTCCACAGAGATCTGAGCCTCCCTGAGTTGAGGAGGAGGGAGTGGACTCTTTGTATTAATCAGCTGCCATTAATTTTTCAGAGTAGACAACAGCCCACTTACTCATTTCCCATAGAGCCTCATCCATAATTGATCCTGAGCTGCACTTATCCAAATAGATGGAGAAGATGCCCGGGGCACGTGGGAGGGTTTTCTGCTGATGAGCCTACCCTCCGAATTAATGGCTGTCTTGAGCAGGTGCACACAGCCATGATGGGTTCAAACGAAAGACATGTTCTAACCTTTCTGTCGATCAAGAATAACAAGGAAGGAGAGAAAGAAACGACTCCCTAAACACTCAGAAGGATTGTTCTGAGGTTATTTCTATGCACAAACCAGCTTGAGGAGATTGGTCGAAGCCAGTCTTGCGAACAACTCAGGTCCAGGCACACCCCAGCAAGTTCAGCCCTTACACCATGTCTCAAATCACTTCTGCCCTCATGACCACTACTTGAGGCCACATACCTCTGGCCTCATCCTCTACTCCAAAATAAATGCCGGCTGCATTGAAGGTTTAAATGTTTTCTTTTTTTTTAAGAAACAGTTAAAACCCTTAAAGACAATGTAAAGTGAACATTTATCAGATAAGTAAAGAATTTATGGTTAAAAAAAGAGAAAGAGAGAAGAAACCATCTGGGAGAGCTGCCTGGCACTCACAGTGAGGCCCTGGTCGTTTTCTGTTGAACATAAACAATCTCGCAAAACACCGACGTCAGACAAGGCCATTCTGTGACCATGACCGAGCAAGACGAGAGCAAGACCCCTCTGTAACCACATCCGACTGTATTCATTTCCTGGGAATACCACCACAAGTACCACTCACTGAGGAGACTAAATCACAAAGTTCTCGTCTCGCTGCTTCAGAGGCTGTGATCAAGGTGTCTGCAGGGCCACGCTCCCTCTCAAGGCACAAGGGGAGGAGCTGCTCCAAGCCCCTCTCCTAGTTTCTGGGCTTGTAGCAACATTGCTTCAGTCTTTACAAGGTATTTTCCTTGTGTGGGCGTCTCTGTGTCCAAATTGTCCCTTTTTGTGAGGACACAGTCATATTGGACTGGGGGCCCACTCTACTGACCCCATCTTAACTATTTACATCTGCAATTATGTCATTTCTAAATAGGGTTATATTCTGAGGTCCTGGAGGTTAGCAATTTCGCATATGAATTTGGGAGTGAGGGGACACAATTCAAACTGTAACTCATGAACTTAGGCAAAAATCAACATTGTCCAAACCATAGAAATGACCAAACATCCTCTGTGTTTTTCTGTTCCTAGGGCTGCTATAATACATTACTGCAAGCTGGGTGGCTTAAAACAACAGAAATTTATACTCACAGTTCTGGAGGCCAGACGTCTGAAATCCGTCTCACTGGGCCAAAATCAAGGTGCAGGCACTGTTGTGTTCCCTCCAGAGGCTCTAGGAGAGAATCTACCCTCTGCCTCTTCCAGCTTCTGGTGGCTGCCAGCATCCCTTGGCTTGTGGCTACATCACTTCAATCTTCAATGCCAGTGTCTTCAAATCTCCCTCAGCTCTAGCCTCACATCACCTTCTCCTGGAGGGTGGAGGGGGACAGATACAGAGAGACAGACAGACAGAGAGAGAGTGTGTATGAACCTTTACCGCTCTCTCATATGGACACTTGTAATTGCATTTAGGGCCCCATCTCAAGATCCTTAACTTAATCACATCTGCAAAGACAATTTTTTCTTCCATATAAAGACTTTTTCCAAATAGGGAATTCCAGATTCCAGAGATTAGGATCTGATGTCTTTGGCAGTCGTTATTCAGTCTGCAACACCCCCGTGGAGCTGATGACGGTGACTGCTGCTTCCTTACCAATTATAGCTTTAATCTCCCTTCATTCCTCCCACTTTCTAAATAATATGTATCAAAATGTCCAGTCATAGAATAATCCCATTCAGAGAAAAGCCCTGTTGCTCTGAAATCTTCTCGGTATCACTTGACACAACTCCAAATCCTGTCAGAATTCATTTGTAGCTGCTCTTAGGAGGTGCCTCACAGTTGCCCGTGATGGAGAGCCTCTCCTGTTGCAATGATTCAATAAACCCATCTTAATTCAACTAGAGACATACCCATGGTGGTATTCAGCAGGAGGATATGAACAGTAGCATAAGAACTGTAAGAGAGATCACAGAGAAGAAAACGCTAAGTTTGCCTACACAGGAGTGACATCATCAAAAAAAAAAAAAAAACCAGCACAGTAAGAATCTCCAAATACCCTTTCCTTCATAAAAACAATGGGAACACTGGCAAAAAAAAAAAAAAAAAAAAATAAGTTGTCAGAATCAACCACTTCAGAACTATACAAATTAACCAAACGCTTGCTACAACCCAGGGGGCATTTTTTTTTTCAAGAAAAACGATGAATCTGGATAAGAATGGTGAGCTTCGTGGCATTTTAACTTGTCCCAATCTTCTTTCCTGCTCCCCAGCCCACAGCAGCCTTGAAAACTAACAGCCCATAATCACAGGGAGGAGTGGCAGCCCAGCAGCCACTGGCGATGTCAGAACAGGGCTGGAGCTTTTCAAATCTCCACTCTCAGAAAATCATCATTATTTGACCTGTCTGGCAGTCCTCTAGAAAACCCCACTCCGAAGGCTCCTCTTTATTTGACCTGGCTCAGAGCTCACCTAGTGCAAAGTCTTCCCCCCTCCCCACCCCACTCCGATGGCTTTTGTCAAAAACAATAAGCAGCAAATATTTAACACTGTAGCTGCCTGAGGGAGCAATAACAGTTTGGGCAAACAAGTTAAGCTGGAGAATGAGATTCCATAGGGAATTGTGGGAAAAAAAAAGCTACAAACATGCGTAGGGCTGTGGTGCATGATCAGGAAAGACTTGAGAAGGCCCTAAGCTATCACCTCTGGCGAACCTTGAGGGTCCCTGCAAGCAGGAAGTGAAGGCTAAGCCAGAGCTGTGGACTACTAGGCTGAGCATTTTTTAAAATTTAATTACAGTCGATTTACAATGTTGTGTTAATTTCTGGTGTACAACATAGTGATTCAGTTGTGTGTGTGTGTGTGTGTGTGCATGCGTGTGTATGTATTCCTTCTCATATTCTTTAGGCTGAGAATTGAAATCACACCCCAACACACATACAGAACCTCTTGGCAAAGATGGAGACTTACTGGTTCTAGGCGTTTAAGGAAATCTCTGTCCAATCAACACTGACCACTAAGCTGAGAAGGGACTTCAGTGGCCACAAACAACAAAAAATACAGACTTTATATAATTAGTTCAGGAAGTCACTAAACAAAATAAACAATAACAACAACAACAACAACAACAAAACCCAGCAAAAACAACAAACCCCAGAAAGAAGGGAGAATCTGATGTCCAGAGTTGTCACATTATGTTATTTAGAACGCCAAATTTCCAACAACAAAAAAATGAAGAGACATGCAAAGAAACAAGAAAGTATGGCCAATACACAGGAAAAGAGTCAACAGAAACCGTCCCTGAGAAAGCACAGATGTTGGACTTTTGGGACAAAGCCTTTAAATCAGCTCTTTCAAATGCATTCAAAGAACCAAAGGAAACCACATCTAAGAATTAAGCCCTGAGGTAATGCCAGCAAGATGGTGAAACAGGAGACTTCAGCCCTCATACTCCCACAGAAACACTGATTTTGACAACCATCCACAGACGGGGGTGCCTCCTTGGGAACCTGGGAGTCCAGAGGAGAGATTCCAGTACCCTATCCAAACAAACAAACAAACAAACAAACAAACAAACAAACAAACAAACAAATCTAAGAAAAGATGCCTTGAAAAGGGCAAGAAGTACAGGTTCACTTTACCCATGTCACTTCTCCCCCAAGGTGGCATATCTCAGTGCCAAGAAAGAACCCCCCTCAGCCAACAATTTCTCCTGCAGGGAAAAGTAAGAGCAGGGTGAGTGTACAGCATCCTCAGCCTCATGGGACATTGTCCAAGAGGCCCACTTTCGCCTCCTCCCACCCAGATCACTGAGAGGATCAGCGTAGCTGCACAGGCTGGAGGGAGCCAGGCACGGAGGAAATGGCCACCGTTGCATGGATTTCAAAAACCAGCCGCAGATGCTACGAACTAGCTTGCGGACTCCACCAAGAGGCCTACTCATGAACCCCATGGGATGCCTCGCCTGCAGCCTCCCCCAGCTGGCCAGTGCACACCTGCAGCACTCCAGACATGTCCCTGCAACAGCGCATGCAAGCCTCTGCAGACAGTGTACACACTCCCCTTCAGATGGCACACGCTAGTCCCGTGGACAGCACTCAGATACTGGCCACCAGTTCAACTCCAGGGCTGAGAGAAGGAGCACAACTTTGAACACATCAGGGCATCACCCTTGGGAAAATAAATGGGACGCTCTCAGCACCCAGTCTGACTTTTCAGGATTGAGAGAAGGCAAAAAAAAATCCTAAGATTTCCCCCCTTTGCAAATCAAAACCCCAATGAGATATCACTTCACACCCCCTAGGATGGCTGTAATCAAGAAGACAGAGACTAACAAGTGTAGACAAGGATGGGGAGAAATAAGAACACTCATACATTGCTGGTTGGAAAATCACACAGCTGCTTTGGAAAACTGGCAGTTTCTCAAAAAGTTATCTATAGAGTAACTATATAGCCAAGCAACTCCACTCCTAGGTATATAACTAAGAAAATTGAAAACATGTGTTAAAATTAAAACATATATTCGTAGCATCATACTCATAATATTTTTTAAACATGGAAACAATCCAAACCTCCATCAATTGATGAATGGATAAAATATGGTGTGTCCATACAATGGAATATTATTTAGTCAAAAAATTAATTACTGATTTCTGCTACATCATAGATGAAGCTTGAAAACTTTATGATAAGTGAAAGAAGCCAGACACAAAAAAATAACATATTGTATGACTCCATTTCTATGAAATGTCTAGAATAGGCACGACCATAGAGACAGAAAGCAGATTTGTAGGGAGGGGAAGGGGCTGCTATTTCAGACTGGGTGGTCAGAAAAGACCTCTCTACAGCGCTGACATTGGAACAGAGTCCTGACTGAAGAGGCAGAATATGCCGTGCAGATTTCCCTGGGAAGGGTGTTACAAGCAGAAGGAACAGCCAATGCAAAGATGTAGCTGGAAGGAGGTTGTTGGGGAGGAGAAAATTCAGGGCAAGTGGGAAGAGCTGTAGGGCCCGGAGTTCAGGAGATCGAGGGAAGCTTTGGGGGCCTTTCAGGTATGTGACATTGGGGATTAATTAGTCTTGTGTTGGGGGAGATAATTAGGTTTATTTGTTTATTTATTCAATGGAGGTACTGGGGATTGAACCCAGGACTTCATGTATGCTAAGCATGTGCTCTACCACCTGAGCTATACCCACCCCCATAAACTGGTCTTTTAAAAAGACCATTCTGGCTACTGTGTGGAGGATGGGCTGGGGGGTGAGGGTGTAGAATTGAGGAGACCAGATCAATGAGGAGGGAAGAGACAGAGGTGAGTTTATCCCTGGTGGGAGCTAGGAAAACAGTAAAGCAGACATATTTAAGAAATATTTTGGAGCTGGAGCTGATGAGATTTGGTAACCCACAGAAGGTTCATCTCCTAGATGGTGAGCTTTTCCTTCTGTTCCTTTTAGAGGCTTTTATTCTTCCCTAATCCACTTGTAGAGAGAGTAAGTGAGGGTATTTTCAGAAAGTCTTCAGTAGTGGGAGCTGAAAAAATGAAGTTAAAATCCCACCACCACCACCTGGACCCTCAAAATTGAAGCACAGCACATCCAGAAAGAGAAGGGCACAAGAATGTTCACAGAAATTTATCCACAATAGCCCCAGACTGGAAAACAACCCAACTGTCCATCAGTAGTAGAATGGATAAACAGCTTGTGTGTATTCCAACAATGAAATGCTAGACAGCGATGAAAAAGCAATCTACTGCTATCCACAACAACTTGGAGGCATCTCAAAAACATTATGCTGAGCTGAAAAAAGCCAGACAAAATAAGAGTACATACTAGTGGTTCCTCTGCTGTAAAGTTCAAGTGCAGGTACAATTAATTTAATTTATAGAACAGCAATCCCCAAGTGGTTACCTAGGGGTGGAAGGCAGAGATTGACTAGAAAGGGACATGAGGGAACTTTCTGGGAAACTGGAAATGTTTCTACATCCAAACCTAGGTGGATGCATGTCATCAGTCAAAATGTCATCAGTCACCAGTGATCATTCAGGTTGAGATCATGTGCTCCCCATATGATGAGAAGGCCACTTCACCAGTGTGACCTTCCCCCAAACCCATAACTCAAGTCTCATCACACGCAAAACATCAGACAAACCCACATTGAGGAACCTTCTACAAAATACCTGAGCAGTCCTCCTCCTCAAACCTGTACTGCCTTTGCACTATTTTTATAAATATAGAATTATTTCAAAGTTAAAAGTTTGTTTTTAAAAAGCCATAAAGCTGAATACTTCGATGTGCCATTTTACTGTATGTAAATGAGTTCTTGCTGAAATACTGGGAGGGGACAGAAGCACAGGAAATGCTCCCCGAGCCAGCCTGTGCTCCGCATAGCCAGCAACCACGGAGACACAGAACTGACACTCCGGAGAAGGCTGTTGACGTCTCCTCCTCCACCTCCTGCCTTTCCCCAAGACAGGGTCGCAATGCATCAGCCACAGCGGGCCACGTAGTATCCTCTCTAAGGGATCTGCTCTCCCTTTTCAAAAATCCTTTTTCCCTCTTGAATGTTACCATGGAAAACTCAAATCCCTGGGGTGTAGCAGTCAGTGAGGGAGGTGGTCGCTGAGGCCCCACGGCCTCCCATCGCTCTGGAGAGCCAGCCCTGAGCCAGGCGTAGGGCTGCTTGGAGGAGGTGAGAGAGGACTCAGCAGCTCTGATGAGAAGGCAGGTCAGGACACGCTGCCTGGTGTCGTGACTAACAGCGTGGGCCCCGGGAGGGTGCTTTGAGATGCCGGAGTAAAAGGCTGCAGAGCTCACCCTCTCCCATGAACACAACCAACATACATCTCTGTGTGGAACAGCCCTCACAGAATACCTACTTAACTTCGGCAGAAGATCCAGTACAACTGGAACTACAAGGAAAGTCGTCACAAAACCGGATAAACAACGTTCTACTGTGCAGCACAAGGAACGAGATTCAATATCTTGTAATAATCTATAATGAAAAAAAATATGGAAAGGAATATATATATATATATACACATGTATGACTGAAACACTATGCTGTACACCAGAAATTAACACAACGTTGAAAACTATGTGTCAACTAAAACAAAAAAGAAAGCGTGGACCCCCAGAGGCACACTGTGGGTCCAGACCCCAGCTCTGCTACCTCCCAGCTGAATGGCCAGGAGCACAGCTGTTAACTATTTAGTGTCTCTAGTTCTACATCTGTGTAATGGGAATTCCTATGACACAGGGTCCTACATTTTTACATATATCTCTTTAAAGTGCAAGGCCTCACCTCATCACCTATGTGTTTAGACTCCTAAGGATTATAGCCTGCCTTCCCTCTGACATTGGTTCTTCACCCCAATATCTTCTACCTCCCTACCAGTACCTTCTAAACTGGGAGGCCTGACCCCCCAGGATAAGGCCTTCATTTTACCCACAAATATCTACTAAGCAAATACCCCACTGGGGAGGCACAGCACATACTGCAGTGAGATGGACAGGATCAGGCCTCTCTGCTTACCTTGGGTCTCACCCACCCTGGCCTCCAACACACTCTCTCCAAACCAAAGGCCTTTCCCTTCCCCCCGATCCCTCACTCCTTCTCATGACAAACTCCTACACACCCTTCAGATCACCCTGAAATGTGACTTCCTCTAGGAAGCCTTCGCTGATTTCTCTTGCTCTGCCCCTGTCTTGCCTGCCTTCCTCACTAGCCAGGATCTCCTCAAATCTGTTTTGTTCGCTGCTAAGTCATCTACAAGACCCAGCTCAAAACCTGGCCCCTGCAAGAACTCAATGAGTGTTTGCTAAACAAATGAATGAGTGAATGACCAGGGGAGTTAGGAAAGGCTTCATGGAGGAGGTGACATTTTATTGCATCTTGAAAGGATGAGAGGAAGTCAACCAGGAGAAGAGTAGGGGAGGGTGGTTACTGTTGAGGGAACACCTAGGGGTGTGCTGGAGCCTGATGCCCTCGGGGCCCAAAGGGGAGGCAGCACACAGGCTAAGATACTAGGTTAAGATTATAGGGTTTGATCCTGTAAGCCAGGAGCTGCCAACCCAACAGAGAATTCAAACTGGGCTCCAATTTTGTGACTTTGGTCCAGCCAGTCTGGGTCCCTCAGATTCTAATGAGAAGCCAAGGTCGAGGACCTCTGCTGGGGCATCAAGAAGAAAGTTGGAGAGATTTTCAAGCAGGGGAGGGGCATGATCTCATCTTCAGATCTAACTCTGCAGGGAATGATGACAGATGGAAGCAAGGAATGAATGAGACAGCAGAAAGGGGAAAATCAAGAGATCCAGGGTCCCATCAAATGTAGGACAGGAGGCCAACAGTGTCTGGGTTCAGTGCTGAGGAAAGTGAGTTGTGGTTACACTGCTTTGAAGTAGGCAGAAAATCTGAGCAGCAGGTGTGCATGATCTGTGCACACTCATCACACAACTCACCCGTTCCAACATACGCAAGAGTACACACACACACACATCCTCACACACTCAGCCTTTCCTCTCTGAAGCCAACTGTCCAACACAAGTGCACTGCACACACACACCCTTCACACTAAATCTAGCTAGGAGATCTTCAACCTTATAAAAAAGATTGCTTGCACACAACACTGGCAAGGTGAGGCCGGGCACAACACCAATTCCACTATATTGGTTTCCATGGAACAAGAAGACAGACAGGGGCTTCGAGAAGGGGCTTCAAGCTCCAACGGTTCTGCCTGTTCTGAGAAGCAGTTGCTACTTTCATCAACACTGGGTGGGGGCCAGGAGAGAGGGCACAGAGATGCAGTGGCTAAGCTATTGCTCATTATAGGCAAGTCCTGATACGGAGAGGAGAAAAAAATCCAGCTTGTCCTATCTTCAAACATCACAGTGTTGTGACTTATAACAGCATCCACTGTATCTTGTTTCATTACAACTGCCAAAAGGAAAAAAAAAATTGAATTACCATACTAATGTCTTCTCTTTTGGTGAAATCTGTGATTCAGGTACGTGGATATAAAATACATCATTAGTTGCTTTTAAGCTTGTCTTTAATGATGAAAAAGCATTTCAGGGCCTGAGGGGAGACATACTGAACTCACTTGGCCGGCAGCACTGGGAGCCTCTTGTAAACTATAATGTGACAGTGCAGTTTCCTTCTCCTTCTGAGATGACAGTTAATTCCAGACTAGGAAGGCTGTCAAAAATGCTTAGTTCTGCTCCACTTGAGTTAATTACCGGCCCTGGGGCAGGCTCCCCTCCACTCCTCTGCTAATGGGGCTGGGCTCCAGGTAAAAAATCCATTTGCAAGAATGTTTTCCTTGCTCCAGATCTAATTTATTGAATATCAAATATTTATGCCAATGCAATTAAAGTGACAACATTGCCCTCCCTTCTCCCCTGCCCCCAGTCCAAAGGAAGCCCAGGCTTGCAGACAGAATGCTTTATTCTGTCAACACAGGGTAAAAGTTTCGCTTGAGCTTCTAAAGTAAGAGCTTTGAAACCTCTTCAACCCACAAAGCCACCTGGGATTCTTTATCTTCTTTTGTAGGCAGTCACGTGACAGGCTATGGAGCAAGGGCTTGGAATCTGGGGCAGGAGGTGAAGGGAAGAGAGAGGGGGCCAACTGGGTTTTCAATTCCACCAAGACCCACCATGGTCCCCGGTGTTCCAGGCACCAGACTAGGCTCTGTAAGAGAGAGGGTGTAGACTTGGTCCATAATCCAACAATCTCCCAGTCTGACAAAGGGGACAACTCAGAGCACACATAAAAGAGGTTCCAGAAACAGATTCTATTTACAGATCTTGGGTTTGGGGTCTCCAAGGCTTAAAGGCCACCCAAGCCCCCCTCCCACTCAACCAGAAATAACTGCAGCCAAGTATATTCCATCTTTCCCCAAACCCTAATCAATCCAGCAAGAGAGCCTCAGACTGTCCAGACTCTGGAGCCTTGGGGCATTCCCCAGTGGGATAGCACTCAGCCCCATCATCACTGCCATGAGTCTTTTGCACCACAATACAAATAATTTGACATCTGCCTCAAATGGAGGGGTGCCTGGCAAAGATCAGCCTATGAACAACTGAATGTGTATGTATGCCCTGAAAATGTGAAAAGGAAAAGCACTGACAAATGGAAGACTTTCTCTCTTCTTCCCTGAAGCAAAGAAGGAGGGTATGACTCAGGGGTAGAGAGCATGCACAAGGTCCTGGGTTCAATCCCCAGTACCTACATTAAAATAAATAAATAAATAAACCTAATTACCCCTCAAAGAACTGAAAGTAGATTGATTTTTACTGGAGCTTGAATTGCAAGGGAGTGAGCCCTGGGAATATAAGCATCAAATGATATGATTTAAGCATGTTAGAAAATGTGAGGTCCTAGATAAATGTGCATTACTCCCCACATCACAGAAGTACTGGGGAACCAAATGATATGTTACATGCATGCTTGTGTTACATAAATTGTAGTTGTTATAAGATGGAAGGAGATAGCGCTTCAACTAGTTTATAAACCCAATATCCTTACCATGCCCTACCCAGCTTGGCTTCCCATGGTCATTGCCGACCCTTCTAACCACTTGCCTCCTCACCCTCTGTGCTCTAAGCCACACCAACCTTCTCTGTGATTCTCAAATATCCCTCGTCTCTTTCCCACTTCAGAGCCTTCACTCTGTATTCCTTCCTGGGAACAAGGATCACTGATCTTCCTCTAAGAAGCCTGGTTGGGCGGAGCCGGGGGAACTTAGCCCTTGTCAGAGGTCTTCCTGACTCTCTGGGCCTCATCTTTCCCGTCTACAACATGAGTTGGTTGAACTTAAGGTTCTCCCCAGCAATCTGTGAGCTGAAGTTTCAGGAAGAGATGGTAGCAGTTGAACTGGTGGAGGAGGAGAGTGGGAAGCAGGGGATGGGGTGAGAGGAAACAGTCCTGGGGAAGACAGCACAGAAGGAAAAGCTGGAAAACTACCGGTAACCACTTTCAGGGTATTTAAAACACTAAATGCTATCACTTTATTTTTATTAGCAGAACAACTTAGATTAAAACATAATAGGATTTGGGACCATCATAAAAATCTTGTCACAAGGAGAGAAAAAGCCATCCAACCTGTGGTATTTAAATATTAAATACATGTACTATATTGAAAATTTGATTCCACTCCATGAAAATACTTCACATCATCCAAAGCCAAGAAGGGGAAAAAAAAAAAAAAAAAAAAAAAAAACCTCATTCATCCACATAAAGAGCTTCTAGGTAGCCAAAGGAAGGAACATGTGGCTGCTTCCGCTCCTGGCTTCCAGGGGCTCCTGGTTGCCTACTTCAATCTCCTTCTCTCTTAATATTAGAACTTTGGTTTCATTCAGAGGAGCAACATACCAATTAAAATGCTACATTTCCTAGTTTTCTTTGCCAAGAAGGATGGCCACATATCATCATCTGGCAAATGATATGTAAGAAGAAACTGCTGGCTGGACTTCAGTGAAATGTCAACAAAGGCAGGGCAGACTCAGCGGGTGCAGGGCATTTATTAGTCCTTTGTTTTTTGTGCTTTCCCCTTCTTCAGTCATCGTGTGACATTCTTTAACCACCTTGTGACCTTGAGGTGACCACAAGGGACAGGCCAAGAGAATCAGAGATCTGCATTTAAATAACAGCTCTGCCACCTGCAAATTGGACAGTTCATTTAACCTCTCTGAGCCTCATTCTTGTCTACGAAATTCTTTCATAATAAGAATATCTGTTTCTCAACATGAAATCATTGACATGAAATCAATTATCTTCTACATTAACCAGAAACATCAGCCACACCATCCTTTAAAAAAAATTATCTTTTCAAAGGTAAAAGTGTATTTTACTGAGCATTTGAGGGATCCTGTCAATCTACAATTCCATATCCTTCAATTCTAGTAATTTGTCTTGATTATTTCTTTGATAATGCCTTCCCTTTCATTTTCTGTGTTTTCTCATTCTTGAATTCCTGTTATTTGGATATTGGACCTCTTAGTCTGTTTCTCTAATTTTCTTATCTATTGATAAGATCTCTTATCTTTCTTATCTGTGTATCAGGCAAAGAACCCTGAAGAGACAGGAACCATCCTGCCTAGAAGGCAGTGAGGAATTTCAAATAATAAATACTTCTTCCCTAGCGCACAAAGCAAAAACCCCAATCACTTAGGTATATTTAATTGCTTTCCTGAATAACATTTGAGTTATTAAAGAGGAAAAATCGAAACTGCAGACAGACTATTTGGAAACAATGAAAAAGAGAAAAATCATATAAAAAGTCATGAGGCAAAGCTGATTCATGAAAACTGATTCCACTCCATGAGGCAAAGCTGATTCATAGGCAAACTCATAACCTTAAATGCCTCTATGGTTAATCAGAAAAGCATGAAAGTAGATAAAATAAGCATTCTTTTAGGAAATTTGGGGTTTTTTTTTTATAAAAGATTAAAATAACAGAAGAAATCTGGAAAATACAGCTAAAGCAAATCTTACTCATTAGTAATCTTAGTAGTCAGAAAAACTAGAATTAGTAGATAAAATTTGAGAATTGGTTAATGAAATAGCCTTGTTCCTACCATAAGAGGAAGCATAAATAAATGTCATAAATGCAAAACAGGAAACTATAGATTTTAAAACTGTAAGAGGATTCATTGCATAATTATATGCTAATACTCTCAAAACTTCAGTAATATGGATTATTTTCTGAGAAAATATAACATACCAAAATTGCCTTCAGAAAAATTAGAATAGACCAATAACAAAAGAAAAAATATAAAGAAAGTTGTCAAGGTATTGCCTCCAAAAATGACTTCCAACCTCAGATGATTTCACGGGTTCATTACTTCAATCTTCTACAGAACAAATAACTTTCATGTAACATAAATCCCTTCAGGGTGTGAAAAAAGATGTAAATCTCATTAGTTCATTTTACAAAGCGAGCAAAACTATTGACATGATATTTTGGATGAATCTCAAAAACATTATGTCAAATGAAAAAGAGAAGGCAAACACAGAGTATAAACTATATGATCCCATTTATATGAAGCTTAAGGATGAACAAAACTAATATCTGGTGATAAAAACTAGAGAAGTGTTTGCTGAGGGTGGGAATGGAGGACTGCCTAAAAGGAGCCACGAGGGAACTTTCTGGGGCCACGAGAATGTTCCATATCTTGATCTGGGTGATGGCTGGGGTATGTATATTTGTCAAAATTCATCAAGCTGTACACTTTAGATTTGTGAATTTTACTGTATGTAAATTATACCTCAGCAATGTACTCTTAGGAAAGGAAAAACCTTGTAACCATGACTTAAAACAGCCAAGAAAAACAGCAGGCTTAATCACACTCAATATGTTGTATATGCAATAATACTACACAACATATAGGTAAACTAAAGTGCGATAGATTAGGAGAATAATACATCAAAAATTGCAAGGTTGTTTCAGTATTAGAAGCCTACTACTCAATAAAAAAAAAGTCTGCTACTACAATAATTCAAATAAGAAAAACCAAATCATAATAATATTGAAATTAGTTTATAAATTCATTTATTCATGATATTAATTCCTAATAAACTCGGATTTAAAAAAAGATAATACCTCAACACAATGAAAACTATTTCAAACCGAAAGCCAAGTCATCCTTAACAATGAAACACAAGAGGCCACCTTATTAATGCCAAGAACAAAAATGAGGATGGCTACTGTTTCCAGTGCTATTAACTCTTGTCCTGAAATTTCTAAGCAATATAAAAGGACCAGAAATAGATATGAATCATAACTATAGGGGAGAAAGACAAAAGTATCATTTTTAGTTTATGATAATGTTGTCTTTCTAGAGAACTCAAGAGGGCCAACTGAAAAACAATATTCAGACTGACTACAAAATAAATACACAGATACAAGCAAGGATGTTCACTGAAGCATTGTCATGAAGAACAATTGGAAACCACCTAAATGTCTAATAATAGGAGACCGGATAAATAGAAGTGTGCCCACACAATAAAATACTATGTAGCAGTTAAGATGAATTAAATAGATACAAAAATATTCAGTGAAAAAGAAAATGCGAGATGATATACACGTGGTACTTTCAATGTAATGTTTTAAGACACACTAAACTACACTGTTTGGAAATAACAAAAATACGGATATGAAAGATTCTTAGCAACTTCAGGACATTGCCTCTGGGGAGAGAGGAAGGGGAATGAATTGGTGGAGGCATGATAAGGGGGCTTCAGCCACAGTTGTATCTTTTTTAAGGAGTAGAAAGGCAAAGAGTGGGGAAAACACTCTTCATCTGACAAGCAGACTCAGCGTGCCAGAAATACTCCCCGGAAAGTTCACTGGTGGCCCTGCTTGTTAACCTTCTACCTCCACCCCCAGCAACCACTTCTCTGATTCGTTACCAGAGGTGAGTCGTATCAGTTCTTGAAGTTTATTTAAAAGGAATCACAGGCTCTCCTTCGGGCCTTCCTTGGTTGCCCTCTGAAGACTGGCCTCCGTTAGGACCCCAGGTCTACAGCCTGAGCCGCAGCTGAGGACCGCACACCTCAATGTGCTTGGCCGCCATGGTGGTCGGGGTGCAGCCTCTTGTAGGGGGCTGCTCAGCTCAGGGCACAGAGAAGACACCCAGAGGAGAGGGTACCCTCCTAACACTTTACACACTCACCTCTGATACTGATCAAAATGCTGTTACACCAGTAGGACAACCTCATGGGGAAAAGACTCCATTCACAATGTAGGTAGATCAGGGTTTCTGCATCTGAGCACTACTGACATTTGGGGCCAGATGATTCTTTGCTGTGGGGACTGTCCTGGGCACTGTAGGATGTTTAGCAGCATCCCAGACCTCTTCCTACTAGAAGTTGGTCCCCTGTTGTGACAACTAAAAATATTTCGAGACATTGCCAAATGTCCCCTGGGGAACAAAATTGCTCTTCGCTGAGGACTTCTGTGATAGAAGATAGATAAGATGGCAGTGGGGGAGTGGGGAGCAGGTGGTGAGTTTTGTGGGTTTTTACCTAAAATAAAATCATTAAGACATATGTATTAGTATTTGAAGAAGCAACGAAACTGTATTGAGGATAAGAAAGAAGATCTGCTTGGTTAGGGAGCACACCAGATTCCAGGGTGGGAAAACAGTATTACAAACTTATCCATTCTGCTCAAAGCAATATGTAAGCTTAATGCAACTGCAATTAAAACTTGGCTGGAAAAAAAAAAAAAAAAACTTGGCTGGAAACTTTCTGGAACTTAAAAATGTTAGTCTAAAGTTTGAAAGCAAAAAAAAGAGGTTGAATAATAAAGATAATTTTCAAAAATATAAATAAATAACAGATTTTATCTACCAGATATTAAGTGGGTTATAAAATTATAATAATTAAAACAGTATAGAAGAATAGACAAAGCTATGAAAAATTAAAAGCCTGGAAACAGGCCCTCCTCTATGCAAGAATTTAGCATCGATTAAGGTGACAGTTAAATTAATGAGAAATTTTGTGGAATGCTAGATAAATGATGCAGGAAAAAAGTCATTAACAATTTGGGGCCAGGGTGGGGAAGGGTATAGCTCAAGTGGTAGAGCGCATGTTTAGCATGCATGAGGTCCTGGGCTCAATCCCCAGTACCTCCTCTAAGAATAAATCAATGAATAAACCTAAATACCTCCCCCCACCAAAACAAAAAACAAAACACAAAACAATTTGGGGCCAGGAAAAAATTCAAGGCCTCACACCACACATCAAAATACATTTCATGAATCAGGGAGTTATTATTTTAATTAAACTATAAAAAACTAGAATAAAATATAGATTAATATTTTTCTGTACTTGGAGAAGAATGGCTTTCCAAGCAAAAGGAGAAAAAATCAAAAGGAAGCAAAATGAAAAGATTGATACACTTGACTATATTAAAATGCCAGTCTTCTATATATCAGGAAGCACTACAAACAAAATTAAAACTCAGAAAAACTATTTGTCACAGAACAAAGATAATAATATCTAAGATTTCTTCTAAATTAATATAAAAAGGACAAAGCCTTCCCATTTTTTAAATGGACAAAAGGACCAGCCCGTGCAATTCACAGGAGATGAAAGAGAAATGGCCAAAAATCAAGAAGTTAATCTCACTGGAAATCTGCATTATGCAAATTAGAATAATGAGACACCATCTTTCACCTAACAGATTGAGATGTATTTTTTAAGGTAACACCCAACACTTGGGAATTTCCAAATCCTCTAAAACAAGCTAGTCTTGCTGCTGAAAGCCAGATTTTCCTTATTAAAGGATTTCTTACTTCAGTAAGGGCTCCAGTGGCAATATTTCTATTCTTTGAGTTCCAGAGGCTGAAGATTCTTGGTTCCGGGGTCATCCTGGAGCCTGCTGGTTCCTGTCTTGCACATGCGCAGTATTATCTCTATAAAATAATTCAAGGTTTGATTAATCAACAGCCTATTTAAGGAGGCAAAACCAGTTTAAGCTGGTCAGTGTTTTACCTGCTGTTTCACCTCCATCACCGACACCCAGGTCCAAGCCACCATCATTCTTTACCTGGACCACTGTAACAGCCTCTTTGTTTGCCCTGCCTCTACCTTTGCTGTCTTCCAGGTCATTCTCAACATGGCAGCTAGACAGATCCTTTTGTAGCCTCAGTCAAATCAAATCACTCCTCACTCAAAACCCTCCACTGGCTCCCATCTCAAAGAAAAGCAAAGCCCATGTAAAGGCCTATAGGAGTGTGATACTGTGATTTGTAAAATACATATATATTTGGTCATTCAGATGACCAAAACATATTTCTGATATATATTTGATCTTTGTCCATGGTTCCTGACTCACAGCTCCCAAAACCTAAGTGTTGGAATTTCCTAAGTGTTGAGAATGATAAAGGTATCTCTTTTGTTATGTCAATGAAGTGACTTTAGGGAAGCATCTAAAATGCCTGCTGGTTGCCAATGGAGCCAATCATGTGATTAAAGGATTGAAACTTTCAGTCCCACCTCCCAACCTCTGGAGATTGGAGAGAAATTGGACATAGAGACCAATAGCCAACGCCCAACGATTTAATCAGTCATGCTTAGTAATGAAGCCACCATAAAAACCCAAAAAGACAGGGTTCTGAGAGCTCCTGGGTTAGTGAACACATGGAGATTTGGGGAGTGGTGCATCTGAAGAGAGCATGGACGCTCTGCACCCCTTCCCTATACCTTGCCTTATGCATCTCTTCCATCTGGCTATTCCTGAGTATTTTTGTAATAAACCAGTAATCTAGCAAGTAAAACGATTTCTCTGAGCTCCATGAGCTGCTCTAGCAAACTAATCACACCCAAGGGTCGTGGGAACCTCTGATGTACATCCAGTTGGTCAGAAGCACAGGGAACAACCTGGGCTTGCAACTCACAAGTTGGAGAGGCAGGGCAGTCTTGTAGGACTAAACCCTTAATCTGTGGAATCTGATGCTGTCTCTGGATAGATAGTGTCAGGATTGTGTGGAATTCTTGAACACTTCGCTGGTGTCCAAGAATTGCTTTTTGGAAGTGAGTGGGAATTCTCCGGCATATGTTAGAACTGGGTCCAGGAACCCAAAAGAAAGCTCGTATACAGTCTGGTTTCTTTTCTTACCTAAACCTAAGTGAAGTTACTTAATCATAAAACCCAACAGTGCAGAATGCCAGTACCAGAAGGATTAGATCCTACTTCAGCAAGTCTGTGCAGACATACAGAAAATGCTTCCCCAGAAATGCCTGACAGTTTGGAACCACTGAGATTCTCATCTAACACCTCTATTCTACAAAAGAACAAACTGAGGCTTACAAAGTAAATTCCTGAAGATACAGAGTCAACAACACAGCTCTCTCAGGATGTCCCCTTGATCCAGCCTTTCCTGCATCCCATCTATCTCTTAGACTCTTAAGAACACTGTGACCTGATATAAGACAATATTTCTCCCTGACAGCTCTACACTATCCAGTAAGAACACGTATTTAGAATAAACGATCAGAATAAATTCTAATGGCCCAGACAACAGAAATTCTTCACTTTGTCATATAATGAGTAACATTTATATGGCCATTTCTATTGAGGCCTACAGTTTTTCAGGGCAAAGCATCATTCACTACATGAAATAAATCATTGATGGATGGAATGACTGGTCTCCCAAGGGGCTCTTGTACATTTGTGTGGAGCCCACACAAGTCTTTCCAGCTTCTTACTTCCACTCAGGCACTCACTTCTTCACTAATTTGTCAATTCAGTTTGCATTATCAGCACCTGCTCTGAGCCAGACCCTGTGCTGGACACTAGTAAAGCTGAGAGTGGAAGCCATGAGCACCATGTAGAATAGGGCAGTGAGCCAGAAGGGAGGTGGGCGGAGCGCTGGGCAGACAAACACTAACCACAGTAGTAAAGCTACAGCCTTTGGCAGTTGGTTTCAATGTCCCCATAAGCAGATGAGGAAACCAAGGCAGAGAAAGATTGAGACTCCCTGAGCTCACATGGTGAGCAGGTGCAGAGCACAGCCACAGCCCAGGCAGCTGATGCTGAAAGCAGAGCTCAGCCCACCATGCTCCTCACCCCTGTAGCTCTCATGCCCCCTAGAAGCCAAGTCAGGACTGAAGATCAGGCCTCATCCGAGGGCAGTGCATCTTTGTTGATTTTTGCCTCCCCACCATCCAAACATCTTTCCTGGGGTTTGAAATCCCCCAGGGCATGACAAGAAACCCTGCCCGATGCACTGTCCCCACTCCTCAGGTGGCCAAACTGGCTGCTGTCCTCTTTATCCAAAATCCTGCCACACATCTATAGATCTCAGCCAGCCCACCTGTTAAGGTGTGCAGGGGTTGGGGTGGGAGTGGGGTCTCCCAGAGCATTGCGGGGCCATGAGCATGTCTCTCAGAGCTCAGGTGCAAGTCCCCAAATGCTGCAAAGGCTGCTATTAAAAACCCAGCAGGAGGAGCCAGCGAACAAAGAGGTGCCTTGATGACATGCCTTGGAAGCAAGTCTTTTTATAACTTCATTCTTCCTTCTCAATGGCCCCAAATGAAGATGAACTCAGAAGGGAGCCCTGGCAACAGCAAGGGAGAAAACTCAGCCTTCAAGGGCCTTCGCCTTGTGCCCAAGTTCTTGTTTCAACAGGAGGCAGATTTGGCCTCTCTGGCACCCAGTGTGCTGCTGATTATCTGGATCATGAGGAATAACCAAAAGCACCCTTGGGACAAACTGTGGACCAATCACACAGAGGCTCTGGGTTGCAGCAGCCATGATAATTAGATACTTCTTTCCCTTGAGTCTCTCTTTCCCCACATCCTTCTCCCCTGTTCCAGCTGGAGGTAGGAGGCGCGCAGGGCCCCGTGAAGAAGGGCCATCAGGACAGGCCACTGAGCGCTGGAAGTCAAGAGCCTGCCTTGGTTGAAAAACCAGCTCCCTCCACTGTTTGCTTTATGACCCACCGAAAGTTATTCCACATCTTTGAACCTCAGTGTCCTCATCTAAAAGTGGACACAACAGCAGTGCCTGCCTTGTGGGATTAAATGAGATGCTACTTAGCAGAGTCTTTTATGCAAGTAGGGGCTCGACAGATTTAGCAATTATTTCTCTTGCCAACGAATGTGTATACATGGAATGTTGACGCTTTGAAAGCCCTTCCCCACATACGTGATCTGGATGTCACTCCAGGCCAGGGTCCCCTGCAGAAAGGGCCCCAGGAAGACCTGCTGTGAGGACTAAATGGGGTCGTGTGGTTGAAGTCCTAGCAGTGCTTGGTGTTCAGTAAGTGCACAATACCTGCTAGCTACCAATGGCTCATTTGGACAGATAATGTGGGCTCAGGGAGATTGTGAGATGAGACCAAAGTCACATTGGTAAATGGCAGAGTGCAGCTTGCCTAGTTCTAAACCTCTTCCCCCCTCCTATGTTTAGGATCCTGGCAAGGTCTTGGGTTCTTCTGAGGGATATCCACTTGGTGGATGGAATGAAGAAGTCAGGGCCACCCCCAGTGTTGGATTGTTTCAGAGCAAAGGCTGGGGAGTTAGACTGCCTGCATTCAAATCCTAGCTCTGCCACTTTTCAGTTGTGTGCCTTTGGCAAATTACCCAGCCTCACAGGGTCTCAGTTTCTCCATCTGTATAATAGGGTTAATAATATCACCTAACAGGGTTGTCATGAAGATTCACTGAAATAATAAATGCAGAAGGCTTAGCTTAATGCTTCAACACATTATATATATTTATATATGTATGTCATTTTTATTATGATCACTACCCCGAACTCAGGCACCAGAGTCAATTTGTCATGTCCCTTCTCTTAAATGTGTTGGTACAAGTTCCTTGCAGATGTGGTCATCTCATGCCTAACTGCTCAGGCGAAGCTGCCACACTGCACAATTCCAAGAGCATCATTCACATCTTATTCCACTTGAATGGTGCCCTCTGGGCTTGGGCAGTGCACAACCTATACTCCTGTGCATAGCAATCCTGTGCTTAGAGCAAACTGCAGGACCACAGAGAATCTGGATGTCAGGTTTCTAGTTGGAGAGCATGAGCATCACGAGGCTAACACAATGTCCTGGTTCTGGGGTCTTCCAGTTTAGAGCTAGAATCCAGACTGATCCCCACATTCCAGGCTATGCCTGGCTGCCAGAGGGGGAAGACGATCAGAAATAGTAGATGCCAACCCAGAAACACAGGTTGGGGGCTGGACTGTTGGGTAGGGAAACAAGACTTGAGCAAGCAGTGGTCTCAGCTCCACTGGGTCTCTGAGTGAAAGTAAGCCAGGGTCAAGGGGGAGGACCTGCATATTCTGGCCAGGGAAGACAAAACACCAGCCACCAGTTGTGACTTCAGAATACTGACTGTGTCCTGCAGAACCAGCCTTAAAGGAGGCAGAGCTGTCTTCAACGGGCCACTTCCCCTTCACCCAGGCTGGCTGCTTCTGAGTCGACATGGTAAAAACAGCAAATCCCATGAGCACCTCACAGTTCATCACCTCACAGTTCTTGCAGTGGACAGACGGAACCCTGGGGCTGTGAAAATGTATCAGACAAGTCTGTGGGTGGTGATGCTTCCAGGACCTGATGGAAATGGAAATCCAGGGTCTATTCCAGTAGGAACAAATTCCTTCCCCTCCATAGCCAGTGCGGGCCAATGAATCAACCCGCTGTCAGGTCCCCTCAGCATGGTTTGGCACCTCATTGAGGGCTTCAGGCAGATGTTTGCTGCTGGAACAGTGGGCCCAGAGCCACAGGGGCAGCCCAGGAAGTCTGGGTGTTGGGTGCCTGCTGCCATGGCCACTCAGCCATGAGTCCCTTGAGCAATGGGACTGGCCCAGGAAGAAGGATGATCAACAACCATGGAGTGAGTTATCTTGTCCACTAGTGAAGGGCACGTGGTAGATACTTGACAAACATTTATGGAATGAATATCTTAACCTGATCATTGAAAGATGTAGGGGCTTGGCCTGGACTACAGTCAGGCAGATGAGGCACTTGCCTTGGGCACAAAATTTAAGACAGGTGCCCCAAATTCAGCAATTAGGATAAAAAAAGATTTTGTTGAAATGATTTTTAAAATAAAAACGAATGCCAAAAAAATCTATGATAAATAAAATATCAAAATATTAAAGACAGGCTCTGAAGAGGCTACGATTAGGGTGAGGTGAGTGGGGCTGAGTTGTGCCAGCAGAAGGTCTGATCCCGTCTTTTTCACTTAAAATTTTGATATTTTGATGAAGGATTTTTTTGGCATTAATTTTTTAAAAATACTGAGTTAACATATTATCAGTCTTGACCATGGAGGGTTTGGGGGTATCTCTTTACATTTGGCGCCTGAGGTGAGGACCTCACTTTGCTTCATCCTAGTCCTGCCCCAACCCAGCAGGGTCTGCTAGGAGTCTCAAGAGCTTCCACCAGCTGCAAACAGCATCCCGATGTACCCCCGGACCTGCCAAAAGACAGAGTCACTTGCACGGTTCTCTGGACCAGCTGTGGAAACTCCTCTTGCCTGGAGCACCACTCAGAGCTGGTGGCATTTCATAGCCTAACCACCCAGATACAAAGAGCCGCATCGGGTCCTGGCACCAGCTGCTTCACCAGGGAAATTCCTACAGGTCCCACCCCTGAAGTCCCAGGAGCTTCCCTACAGAGACCAAATAGAGTTTATTTTTTAGAGCAGTATCAGGTTCACAGAAAAACTGGGCAGAAAGTACAGCAAGTTTCCATACGCCCTCACTCCTCCACACAGCTCTCCTATTATTAACATCTTGCTTAGGGTAGCACATTTGTTACAACTAATGAATGAATACTGATACATTATTAATAGCTTAAGTCTATCGTTTAATTAGGGTTCACTGTGCTGTAGATACCGTGGGTTTTGACAAATGCATGATGTTCTGTATCCATTATTACAGTATCATACGAAATGGCTTCATTGCCCTAAAAATGCCCTGTGTTCTATCTATTCATCACTCCTCCCCTTCTCCCAGACCTCGGGCAATCACTGATCCTTCTCACCATCTCCATAGTTTGGACTTTTCTGGAAATCATAGAGCTGGAATTACACAACTTTTCATTCTGACACCTTATATTTCCAACTTCCAGAACAAAGCAGGTTCCTTATTTTATGCTTTCCTTGTCACCTGCACTTTTTCTTTGCAGTGCTTATCACAGTTGTAATTACTTGTATAATCTTATGTTTAATATCTGTTTCCCCACCAATAGACAGCAAGCTCTGTGAGGACAGGGACTCTATCTGCCTTGCTTCTCCAGGACATTGTCTAGAAAATAGTAGCTGTTCAATACATGGTAATGGGTTGAAACAACAAATGAAATAATGAGCAGAATAAATGAATGAATATGTTGTGCTGTTTTCAGCTGTCTGCCCAGAGCTAAGAGGCACATTTCATAGTGTAACACTTTTCTCTAAGCTACAAAAAGACATGGAGAAACCTTCCAGATGTGTTGCTAACTGAAAGAAGCAGAGGCCTCCTGAAGGAGGGCTCAGGGCCTCTCCAACCTATCTCCAAGTCAAGGAGGGCAGGTCTGGACACATGGTGCCTCCATGCTTGCTTCCCCATGGGTGTGTCCCGTCTGCCGTCCCACAATCCACCGGGGCAGGAAATGGAACCGCCCCTCCACTTCCTCTTCCTGTCTTGTCAGGGACTCTCCCTGGGTTAGGTGCTGTTGGTTTCCAAGCTGTGTCCCCTTTAGCAGCTAGTGGCCCCAACCCCCAGAGCCTGTGAGAACTGACTGCTAAAGATAATACTGTCCCCTTCCCTGCGGACTTGCCTTTAGTGGGAGGTTACTCTCCCTCCTCAACCAGCGACATCCAGTGGCCACTGACTGATGACCTGCAGATACAAATGCCAGCCCCCTTGTCTCCAGTGGAGACCAACTCGGTGACACAATTCATGTTCAGAGCTCCTTGTGGAACTGGGCTGAAGCTGGCTTATCCTCTCATGTGTCCCTGGTTCCTCATCTTCTAAGAGCACTCTGCGATAAATCACTCTCACAAGAACCCCCATCTCAGGCTCTGAGTCTAGGAAGCCTGAACTAAGACCCTCCCCTACATCAGATCTGCCTCATCTTTCTCAAGGTAGCACCTGCCCTCCTCTTTGTCCAGAGCGTAGTGGCAGACACGATGCCGAAAAAGAGAAATCAGCTTGCAGATAACAAAACATGCCTTGGGAAGTGCAATGAAAACATTGCACAAGAGAATCTCTAGGGTCTTGAACACCATGTTGTCCATTCCAACTCTTGCTGATAACCCTAGCATGGCCCTGGAGCTCTGCCTGTTGGAGAGAGGCCACTCACCAAGCCAGGAGGACTTGTGACATAGATTCCATGGGCACCATGCATTAAGTTGAGTAGCAGATCCCTGTCCCTGAACCCCATCTGGCCTCACTCTGGCCTTCCCAAGGCAAAACCCACTCCGTGTTACTACGTTGGCCCGGTGGGGGAGTAAAAATGCAAAGGGTGGAGGGCATATAGTTCAGTGGTAGAGCACATGCTTAGCTTGCATGAGGTCCAAGTCCAATCCCCAGTATCTCCATTAAAAATTAATTAATTAATTAATTAATTAATTAATTAAAATGCAAAGGGAGGAGATAAGAATCCAGAGAGAAAGAGTCCAAGCACCTCTTTCTTTGGCCCATCAGGAAATCCACACCCTCTTCCCCTGGCCTGGGACGCACATCCCTGGCCACACCTTGGGACCTACCGTCCACAAAAGAAGTGCTTTCAGTACTTGATGCATATGGAGGCATGTGGCCAAAGGCAGCGAGGGCAGAATGGAGGGGGCCCACAGGCCCACGGGCAATGGAGGAGAGGGGTGAGGGTGGTGAATGGAAAGGGTTAAGAAACTGGCAGTTCACACCAACACCCTCCACACTGCACTCCTTTCAATTTCTTTTCCGTGAATTTAAATGTATTCTGTCACAGTGAGTTATGTCACCCGGAGGAAATGCCCAACTCTGCGACGTTTTTAAAGATTATTTTTTAGATCACCTATCACTATCCATTTGAGGAACGATTGTTCAATCTGAAAAAATAAATTTAAAACTGTCCCCATCTAAGCAAGATGGAAAAATAACTTTCCCTATTCTTTCCCCTTTTTTCTTTTTATTTATTTTTTTAAAGGCTCATTTCTGAAGGACAGTTTTGAAAATCTGTTTTCACCTTGACATTCTGGTTGGACTTGAGCAGCTTGGTAAGCCAAAGATCATGCCTTGTCAGATGGGTAAACAAACGAAGGTACAGCCAGCTGTGTGACCTCAGGCAATTCACTTAACCTCTCTGAGCCTTAATCTCATCAGTTGTTTTGATGAGGTAATAATACATCAAACAAAATGATGTCCAGACAGTCCTTGAATGTGAGACAGAAGTAAGGTGTCTGTTCCGCTAAACTGTCAATTCCTAGAGGGCAGGGAGCAGGCTCCTGCCAATTCTGCCCTCCCAGTGGATCTTGTACAGGGCCTGGCCCACAAGAAGTGTTTAATAAATGTTGGGTGGATGTATG
Source organism: Camelus ferus (assembly GCF_009834535.1). Classification (NCBI taxonomy): domain Eukaryota; kingdom Metazoa; phylum Chordata; class Mammalia; order Artiodactyla; family Camelidae; genus Camelus; species Camelus ferus. The sequence continues at coordinate 1,286,338 of NC_045714.1, read as the reverse complement.
GTTCAATGGGTGATGGTTTGGTGGATGGATGCCTTGACATACAAAGAGATGGATGAATGAAAGAGGGGTGGATGGATGCAATAGTGTGTTGGAAAATAGCTATCCAAAAAGCAAACAAATAAACAAACAAAAAAAGCACTTACTACAAGTTCCCCAATTTCCATAGTGTAAATACTGACACCATGGCCACCAACATGGTATCACTGAACGCAGTTGGAAAGAGATGTGCAAAATTGGCATTTATGAGTCAGTAGAAGCCAGCTCCTACACCTGAATCGAAGGAAGGAAGGGAGGAAGGAAGGAGAGAAATAAGAAAGGGAATAATGAAGAAGGCAGGAAGGAGGAGGGAGGGAGAACAAAGAATAAATACTTATCATAGAAAGAAAATAAAAATATTCTGGTACCAGGGAATGCCAGAAAGAGCAAAGCCCTAGGGGCAGGAATCTGCATTCACCACCATCCATCATGGACTAGAACTGAATCCACCAATCTTCTGGAGTAAATGATTTCTTCTTTCAGGATGAGGGGTGGGAGTGGAGTTTATATAGTCCGAAACAATGATCCTCAATTATTTTTAAGAATTAGAAATCTTTTTTTTAATGAAATCTTTCTTGAAAAGCACAATAATAATTACAAGTGATTAAGCATTTACTATTTACTATGTACCAGGTATAGTCTAAGTACATTGCCTGAAATACTCCATGGAATTCTCCCAACTACCTGGGGACATAGATAATCTTACCATCCCGTTTATCAGAGAGGTTGAGGCACTTGCCCAAGGCCACATAATAAGCATCAGATCCAGGATTTACACACAGTTGGTGACGGCAGTCCTAACCACCCTGCTCTCCTGCCCTAATCAATCAAAAGAGAAGAAGGGCTGTCAGCTGAGCTGCCCCCATAGGCGCTAAGCCCAGAAGCTCCGGAGGTCCCACAGAGAGCCAGATTCTTGGAAAAGAAGCAGGGGGAACAGGTTCTCATCCTAGTTCTGCCCCTGGTTAGCTGTGTGTCCTTGGAAAAACCTCTTGCCTTCTCTGAGCCTCAGTTTTCCCATTTATAAAACAAGGTGCTCACCCTCTACAACTATTATAAATTATACATTGGGCAAGTCTCAGGAAAAGGATCCTTCAGAGAAGAGAGCCTTCAGAGAAAAATAGTTCAAATAAGTCACATTACATGCAGTTTATCTACCTCTTGGACACGAAGATCCATTCGATTCAGAATGCATCCATTTTTGAGATTATATAATTCTTTGAAAAAAAAAAGCAGTAGTGATCATTTCTCCAATTAGATTAAATCTTGCAGAGATGACTTTATTTTCAAGGATACTTATTTTGAAAGTCACTTTTGTTAATGAAGAGTGATATTTTGTTATTAGTTAGTTAGCAATCTTCAGCACTGTCTTCATGTACAATTGTACAAATCTGCATGAAATTAAACCTGCTTTGGTAGAGAAAACAATAACAAAGAACAAAAGGTGGCCAGCCTATTGAATGTTACTTTCTCTGGGACTCATATCTCTTTGAAAATCTGAAGACAAATGTGGACTTTTCTCCCCCGGAGAAATACAGACAGTTGCCAAACTTTGCATATAACTTTGGGATGGGAAGGATGAGGGGAGGATCTTTGTAGAGACCAGAATGTCTCTGAGGTGCCAGGTAATTCTTCAGGTCCCTGTTTCAGCATCCTCAATCGATGCAGAAAAATAGCCAGAAGCCTCTCAGACACTGCCCGAGATTTTAAAATGAAGAATTCTCTTGATAAATAAATGTCTTAATGAAATACAAGCAATTAAGCTAAAAGTCCTATCAAATGCAGCCTGTCACTCAGTAGCCTGACACTTAATTGAATTTCTTTTTCCATCCCCTGGCTTGTTTCCCCCGATAAACAAATTCATTCACCGCGGATCGAGTTTCCCTAACCCAGAAACCAATGATAGTCAATCAACTAATTGACACAACAAAGACTTCTATTTTTAAAAAAGTTCTCCTAATTAAAGTGGGAATGAAATTTTATAATACTCTGGTGCCCGATACTAATTACTCTGTGGTTAACCCTCTCCCTCCTCCTCAGGGACCTTGCAGTTGACTGGGGATCATGAGGGAACCTCAGACCCAGGTACAAGTCCAAGTTCCAGCTCTGTTCTGAGTTTGCTGTGTGATCTTGGAAGGTCACTTTCCCTCTCTGTTCTTCATCAGCTGTAACATAAAGGATAGACCTAAGTGACTGCCAAAGCTGCCTCCGGCTCTATCCTACCTCTTTCTCTTCCTCCTGAAACCCACACGCACACATTTAGACCCATGTTCCACTGGAGAGCAGATCCCTTCAAAGCCACGTGCACACCCATCCCCTCAGCCTGGATGCATGAACACACACGAGGAAGTATGTGGCCCCCTCCAAAGAGTCCACACACACACATACACACACTTACACACTCCCGTGCCCCACACAACCACATGCTTCTGTCCTTGTGGCCGACATGACCTTGGACTGGGGGTGAGCTGGTTTCCCAATCACAAGGAAGCGCTGGCTGGGGCAGCCCTGAGGCTCTCAGAAACCTGGCAACTGATTCGATTGTCCAAGATTGCCTGGGTTCCAAAGTTTCTTTCTTCCAACCAAAGGCATCTGAGTACCTCCCCTGTGCCAGGCACTGCTCAGGGAGGAAAGGTGGACATGACAGACACAGTTCCCTGGGAGCAGCTCTGTCCCTGCAGCCCCTGCCCAGCAGGATGAAGGGCCCATCCCTGGATTCTGACACAGTCAGGGCTCTGATTTAGAAATGGCTTTTTCAAGACATTATGGTCAAGGTGCTACCGAGCCAGGCCTTACAGGACACAGGAGAAGGTGTGTTAGGCAGAGACATAGCACAGCAAGACAGGGAGCCTAGGAAGCAGGTGTGGGCAGCCCAGCTTCCCTGCTCACTGACTTCGGGATGTGGATAATCACTTAACATCCCTGAGCCTCAATATTCTCATGTGTAAAATGGGATGATGGCAGTAGCTACCAGAGAAGGACCATCCATTGACTGAACAAATAGACAGGAGCAGCTTCTCTGTGCCAGGCACAGTTCTGGGCACTTGGGGTCGTTGCGAAGATTAGGGGAGGTGACGAATGCCGGCTCTTGGCATCATGTCTGCACACACTGGGCACCAGCTTCGTGGGCCTGAGTGCTAGTGGGAAGATGGGGCTCTGGAATGATTGGGGGGCCTTTGGTGCTCCTGAGCAGAGCAGGGTAAGAGGGAGCAGATGGAAAAATGGGAGGGGTGGAGGCTAAGGCTAAGGCCAACCTGGAGGAGGAGAAGGGACCAGTGATGGAGCCCCCAGACTCAGGCTGCATCCAGATGGGAGACACCATCTCAGCCCTTACCTCATCTGGGCAGCCCCGCATCCTGATTCCTCACAGGGACCCCTTCCAGGGCAGGGGCCTGGCTCCCCCCGGAGGTTTGCAGAAGGGCATCATTCCCTGCCCCTCGGACACAGGGTGGAGGCTCCCGGCATCTGATACCTTCGGTTGGGCTCATCTCCCTGTCTCTGTTTTCATGTTTTGCTCTCTCACGCTGGCTGTGTGGAGCACATCTCTCAGAAAATACTTGCTTTTGAAAGTTGTTGCCATAACAACCACTTCATTACACGCCAGGCCCAGTATCTCAGAAATGCAGAATCTTTCCTTAAAAGCGTGCGCTGCACATCAAAGGGGAATAGGAGCTCATTATTTTTACATTATTTTGCAGGCAAATAGATATTTTCCAATACACATTTCTTTTCTAAGTTGATTTTCTCGTTCAGTGGAAATGCACATTTCTTTCTTAACACTTTCCTGCCTGCAGGGCTCAGGGCCTAGAAACCTGTTTCTCAAAGCAGGAGGGAGAAGGCATTTCTTTTGCTGGGTTGTCCATCCCTCAGCCCGTGAAGGGTGGTTTGCTCTAATTCACAATTTAACTGCAAGCAGAAATTCTAGAACAGGCAGAGATTCTCAGTGTGGCATACACAAGACTTTATCGGTCTGACTTTGTTCTAACCAAGATTTTGTAACAAGTAAAGCTAATTATTTAAGGAGCCAAATAAAAACAAACAAGAACCTTAACCAGTTGGGATGGAGATGTGTTCCAGGATTTTGTGTTCTAAACCAGAGGGTGCTGTCAGAATTTAATAAGTTCCTTTAAGTGAAGGCCGAGCATATATCTCTCCCCTCACTAGCACACAAATTTCATGATGTTCGTCTGTCTGGTTCGCCTTTACCACCAGAACCCAGAACAGTGCCCAGGCCTATAGGGGCTCAGAAAATATGTGTGGAAAGGACGGATGAACGCATGTGCTGTGAACACTGCATCTTGTTACAATTCTGCAAAAGAATCATCATCCCATTATATAGATGAAGAGTTTGAGGTTTAAAGTAGTTAATACAATAATAATATTAGTAACAATAACAGCTGACATTTAAATTTTTCATTGAAGTATAATACGCAGAGAAAGAAGTGCACTGATCTTAAGTACACAGCTCCCTGGCTTTTTATAAATAGAACACCCCTGGGTAACAACATCCAGATCAAGAAGTAAAACACTGGGAGGAGGCGGTGAACAGGACTAGCTTCCCTGGTGGCCTTACAAGAATCCACTAAGCATCTGTACATTTGTTTTGTGTGGATTTCTGTCTCTGTTCTATTTTACAACAAAAAGGGCAGGGCCTACTTGAGTCGCTATGCCCTGTAACCACTATCCTGACCTCTCAGGTCATAGATTAGTTTTGCCTCTTTTTGTGATTTCTGTTAACAGAACCACACAGTGGGTCCCCTTTCACGCCTGACTTTTTTCCTTTATCCTCATGTCTTTGAGATTTAGCTTAAGTCGTGGCAGGTAGCTGACTATCATCTACCTCTCTATTAATATAAGCTAATTTTTCAAGAAAAAATTTTTATTGATATAGTTGATTTATAGTTTTGTATTAGTTTCAGGTGTATAGCAAAGTGATTCAGTTATATATTATATATGTATACACACACACACATATGCAATCTTTTTCAGATTCTTTTCCATTATAGGTTATTACAAGATAATGAATATAGTTCCCTGCTGTACAGTAGGTCCTTGTTTATCTGTTTTATATACACTAGTGTGCATACGTTAATCCTAAACTTCTAATTTATCCCTCCACCTCACCCTTTCCCCTTTGGTAACCATAGTTTGTTTTCTGTGTCTGTAAGTCTATTTCTGGTTTGTAAATAAGTTCATTTGTATCTCTTTTTTTTAGATTCCACAATATCAGCTAATTTTTAATGAGCATTTACTACATGCCAGGTAAACTCATTTAATCCTCCCAACACTCTAAGATGAAACCATTATTATCAATGAGTTGCCTGGGGTGCCACGAACAACAAGTGGGGAATTTAGCTCAAAAATGTATGGCCCCCAAACTCCTGCTGTTGTCAGGAACCTTTTTTCCTGGATGACTGAAGGCTGTCGCTAAGCAAGGTCAATAGCTGGGCCAGGTCAGAGGTGAGCGGAGAGCTTTTTACTCCAACACGAAATGGCCCCAGCACACTAGGCCTCAGCCTCTTGTAACTGCTTTTATATTTCTCCTGCTCCTGATGTCAGGGGCTCCCTCCTCCTGGTGTCAGTGTGCTTGCCAACAGCCACCACGTTACATAGCTCATGTTATGTCTAATTCACCATGACCAGGAAGCCAAAAATACTAGGGTTACTAGAGTTGTGTGCAAAACAAGAGATAAAGGCTATGAATAAGGGCTTGCTGTGCATGAGTCCATAGACGATGAGGTCTATGCTAACTGGACTTCTGTTTGTTTCCTGGGTCCCAATAAGTGAAGTTTCTAGATAAGCCACATGCCACTCCAATTTTTCCCTTTTTGAGTGCTTTAATGAAAAGTGTTTTGGTTTGGGGTCTGAGAACTTCATTCTTGTAGTATTTTTATAGCTTGTGCGGATGGTCAGTACCTGACAAGCTAGCTCAGGTCTTTGTGGTCCTGAAATCCCATCAGACAAAGGAGTCAGGAGGAACACAAAAGCCCTTTGCAGCTATTGGCTCTGAGGCAGAGATGAGTGCTGAAGTGGTACCATGAGGGAATGGTTTCTGGCTCCATAGCAGAGCTAGTGTCCTATAATCCTGGGCTCTCACTGGTCTGCTCCAGCTCCACTCTCCCGGGCCGGCCCCTCGAACCCCCTCAGGTCCCAGAGTTGGCGGTGCACTGACCTGATTCTGGATATGTGCTGGTTGTGTAACATAAACAGGAGGGGACCCACCCAGCCTCACCCCCGGGCAGCCTCCTGCTCCTCCACCGTGCAGCCTTCCCAGACAGCCCAAGACTAGGTCCTGCTCTGCTCCCCCAGGCCAGCCTGTCCACCCTCCATCAGACCACTTACTTACCTGCACTGGGCACTTGTTGGCGCTCAGTGTTTTTTTAATGAAAAACTAAACCTTCTCTCCACCTGCCTTACTCCCCTTCGAAGAAGCCAATTTTGCATCCATTAACCAGCTCATTTCCACCTTCCTAACAATCTATTTCCATGTCCACTCTCTGGAATCTCTTTTGAACCAGTTTTTAACAACTTACCGGTTTCTTCAGTAATTAATGGGTTTTAAAAAAGTGACACCAGTTAAAAAAAGGAAAAGAATAAACCTGACCCATGGGCTCAGACCATGAACATGAGCGCCCGGTTTTCCTGGGTCTCACACTTCCCAGAATCCAGGGCCTGTCCCCAGAAAGAGCATGTCTCTTCCTGGACAGGGACAGCCATTTGCATGTTTTCTGACACTTCTTACAGAAGCCCCGATGGCTAGGCTGTGAAAAGCTACTCCGCCCTGGGCCCACAGCTCACATTTGGTAACTGTGTCCCTTTAATGGATGCACACGTGTCCATTGTGAGTATAAACATAATGGTTTCCATGGAGACATGGTCACAATGACTAATTAGACAAAAGAGACAGTTTTTCAAAGCCTTGAAAGACATCATGGATGTAATAAATGAACATCATCTTAGTCAATTGACATATTCCTTCTCATTTCTCCCCAGAAACATCAATAAATGGTCCCTGGTAACTTGACCTTATTATGGAGCTGGACTCTTCAGCCACTGGCTCAGCATCTTCCAGATTTTCAACCACAGGATTCTCACCCTGGCACACATTCCAAAAGCAGCCACAGGGGCAGTTGTCCACTGCCAGCATTTTCAAACTGAGCTGTCCCACTCCAGCCCCACCTGCTCACTCTCATGATGGCCATTAAGGAGACCAGAAATGCTCCAGGCTTTGGGGACCTCATCCTACCCTCTGCATGACACCTGCCTGACTCAGCCATCAGCTGCCCCACAGGGCTCATCTACCCACCTTGATTTATTTGTTTCAGATGTTGGGTGTGTGAAAATTAATAAACTAAACTTGGAGTTGGGAAGGCCTTTAGAAGGACCTCTCATACACTCATTGTCAATTACCCCAAACAGGAAGACATCAATCACCCGCAACAGGACACCTCAGTTACTGACCCCAACAGGAGGACGTCAATCACTCCAACAGGAAGATGTCAGGTACCAACCCCAACAGGAAGAGACCTACCTTGCACTCCCAAACAGGAAGTGCTACTATTTTACTAGCCCAGAAAGAAGAAGGAAAACTTCCGTCTTGCCCAGCAACAAGCCCAGCCAATGGAAAATGCCACAGCTCAGCCAATGAGGGGCCGTCATCACCTGAACTTGTACTTTTACTCCAGTGAACTTGGATTTTTTTTTTCCTTGCTGATGACTTCCTTTCCTTGTCTCATCCTCCTTACTATGTAGAAAGCCTTCCATGTTGTGTAACCCCTCAGAGTATCTATCTGCTGCCAGGTGAGATGCTGCCTGATTCATGAATTGTTTAATAAAGCCAACTAGATCTTCGAATTTATTCAGTTAAACTTTGGCTTTTAACAGATGCGAATTATGCAACAAAGCTGGGGGCAATGATTACTAACTATCCCACTTTGTAAAGGAGAGTTATCCTCCTCTCCAAGGGGTTATAAACTTAGCGTCACGTACTGGCAAAATCTGAGAAGTGAGAGAGAACAACTCCAGGTATTTCTTCCAAAGGCTGTGCACGGATCTGGATGAGCTCTTCCGCTTTCCAGCCCCTCATCCTGCCATGATCCCAAACTAAAGGAAGAGTGTTCAGAACACAAAATACCCAATGTAACTGTGTTATTTAGAAATACAGAAATAAGACTAAAAAGAAACACCTTACACTTGAAAGAGGCTGGAAAGAAGGAAGAAAGGTAGAAGAGTTGATTTTCCTCATGAACCCAGAAACCAATTTGACTTTTTAAACTATGTACACTTGTACTTTTTTTAAAAAATGGAAACTAAGTGTTTTTAGAAAAAGAAAAACAAACTTTGAATAATTAAATCTTTAGGCATTCTGGCAGAAAAAGCAAATTATCTACAAATGAGAAAAAGCCTCAGGCTGGACCCTAACTTGCACTCAGCAATAGTCAAAGCCGGAAGACCTTGGGAAAATGGTGTTTTAGTTTAAAACACACGTGAGTCAAGGTCATTCTATCCTGCCTAGATGCTGTTCAAGTCTAAAGGCCACAACAGACACTGACAAACATCAGCTAATTCAGAGTGTACCGTACCTATGAATCTCTAGGGAAAACCGCCTGATAATAAAATCCAGGAAATGAAGAGATAAATAGAAAATAGAAAACTCAGAGAAGGAGACATCATGCAAGAGGACTGAGCATGGGCAATGAATCCATCTAAAATTAGAGCTTACATCAATGTTCAGATTATTATTGCATTTAAATATAAATGTTTTAAAACTTAGCAGCATAAAAATAATAACGGAGGTGAGGAGTGAAGTGGGAGGAAGTGGGAAAAGGCTAACGTCCTAATGCCCTGTGATAAAACATTCAATACTGTCTAACATGTAAGCATGGCATTTAAGGACACATGCTTCTCAAGGAAATACAAATTAAATACAAATTAAAATACAATAAAATACTACTGTTATCTATTAGAATGACTAAATTTTTTAAAACGACAATGCCAAGTGTTGACAAGATCACAGCTCTCACACATTACTGGTGGGAATGCAAAATGTCACAGCCACTTAGGAAAGCAGTTAGCAGTTTCTCATAAAGTCAAACACTTAACATACACACCCAGCAATCCCAATCCTACGTATTTACCCAAGACAAATGACAGTTTATGTCCACAGAAAACCCTGTGTACAATTGTTTAGAGCAGTTTTATTCACAATTGCCCCAAACTGGAAACAATCTAAATGTCCATGAACTGGTGGGTGGATAAACAAACTGTGGTTCATCTATTCAACAGACTTAGTAATGAAAAGGAGTGAACTAAAACAGTCAGTACTGTTCATCTCAAATGCATTATGCTGAGTAATAAAAGTCAAATTGGAAAAGCTATCTTCTGTACGTGTTGCATGATTTTTCTGGGAAAGGCAAAACAATGGATACACAAAACAGATCAGTGGTGGCCAAGGTCTGGGCGTAGAGGGAGGGGCTGACCACAAAGAGGCACTGAGGATTTGGGGGGTTGATGAAACTGTTCCACATCTTGGTTGATTGTGGGGTGACTATGAGACTATGCATTTGTCCAAACCCCTGAAACTGACTGTACACTGCTCTGCGAAAAATGGAAATAAGAGTCATAGATTTTTCATAGAATATGACCATGTCTTTTGATTTAATGGGCAATTTTATGTTGCTCTCTCAAAAACTCCATTGTTAGATTAATTTAAGTGTTTTATCTGAGAATACCGTTGTTCTGCTTATAATAAAACACATAGATTTTAAAAACTGTATGACTCCAACCACAATGTCTTCTCTAATCCCTGTTAAGCTTGGAGGAATCTTTTAGGAAACAATTCCATTGGTGATGACATAATATTTGTATGAGGTTCAGAAATTCCTTTGGTTTCATTGGTTTCCTCTTCTTCTGTCAATGTCAAGAAAAGTTGCATTAAATGACTTTTACTTTCAAAAGTCTCCCATTTCACAAAAATATTCTTATCTACCTCTCCTTCTAGAAACTCTACCTAGAAACATAGTTGGATGTTTTGGGGGAGCGTGAGGAGGACTTCTTGTTTTATTTTGTTTATTGTACCTTTCTGTATTTTTTGCACTTTATTGCATATGTGCTATTTTTATGAAAACAGTGAGTCCTTCCCTGACCTCACCTTAGCTACAGTCACAGCTCCTCCCCTTTGTCTCTCCATGGCGTGCGGGTCACTCTCCTTACTCCAGAGGTGTTGCCACACCTGTTCCATGCCTTTCCTGGACTGCACATCCTTGAGAAGCAAGAGCTCAGTCTTGCTCATCCCTCTATCCCATGGAAGGCCATGGTCTACACAAGAGGTCCTCAATACATGCAGCTGGAATAAAGGAGATGACATCAAGAAGGCCAAGAGTGAAATCCTTCATGAATTTGAAAAGCAAAAACATCTCAGGGTTTTCAATCCTGACCTTAGGCAACAGCTTCCCATTGTCTGCTTTCCTACAATGTAAGAGAGCAACCAAGGGAGAAGGGGGACATGGCTAAAAGCTTAGCTCATAAGAACACTGGGAGACCACACATGGCCATCTCACTGCCTAACATCTAGTGACATGTCTCTCTCTCCTCCTAGTGAGAGATTTCGACAGAAAACAGGGGGTTGAGATTCTAGAACCATGAGTAAACAAAGAGACCTTTAGAATGGGATGGAGCCACAGAAGCCTGGAAGACACCAAGGTTAAGCAGATTGAGGAGATGAGCCCAACAGACTCCTTGGCATTCATGAAGTCAATGTGAATTATTCGTAAGCCATCTTCAAACACGGTGACATGAGATCACTTGCTATTTCATTGAGGAAGGAATTCAAATTATGTGCACTGCAGAGCTGGGGGTAGGAGGTATTGAGGTTGAGTCCCTTAGCCACTGAGTGAGCCAAGCCCACCAACAATGAACTTCAACAGGGTCTGATGTTCTCTCTTGGTCCTTACATGTCCCCCAACTACTCCCAAGAAGTGAGAAAAGATTGCTTTTTGTGAGAAATGGCCTCCAAAATAAATCCAACTGCTTATGTTGGTAACGGAAGCAAAGAGGAAGTGAAGAAGAAGTGAAGGCATCCAAGAAAGTGATGATGTAGTGCTGGTAGCACACATACCAAAAAGGAACATCAGATTATAGTGCAGCTCAAACCCACCATGTGAATGACTTCAATATAGTGCACTCGGTATGGAAATCAGAAAGTGACTCACGAAACTTTCAGCAAGTGCTTCTGTCATGGACAAAAATGCTTACCAAACGAAAGCTCAAGTTTATTCATTCACTTGAGCCTTCATCTGATTCAGTCAATATAACTGATGTCCTGCCGTGGCCCAAGCACTAGTCTTGGCCCTGAGGACGTCACAGTGAGCAGAATAAAGTCCCTGCTTTCATGAAGCTTATTATCTAGCAGAGGAAGACATTAATAAATACATCCTACATCAGGTGGGGACAAACTGAAGGAAACATAAGCAGGCAGAGGTTTAAAGCATGAAGGGAGCTGATATTTTAGGTAGAGTGGTCAAGAAAGCTTCTCCAAGAAACTGTCAATTCAGCAGAAACCTGAAAGAGATGAAGGAGAGAGCCGCACAGAGACATGGGGGAATGTGCAGGAATGTGCATGGGTGTTTCAGGCAAAGAGAACAGCAAGTGCAAAGGCCCTGGGGTGGGAATACACTTGGAAGAATAGCGTGGAGGCCAGGAGGCTGGAACAAGGCGAGCAAAGGGAGGAGCAGCAGGAGATGAGCTCAGAGAGGGAGCAGGCAGAGCTGTAAGGCCACGTAGGCTACTCTAAGGACCGCAGCGCTGACTCCGAGTGAAAGGGAAACCACTCGAGGGTTGCGGGCAGAGACTGGTGTGATTTGATTCCAGTTTCTAACAGGACCCTTCGCTGCTGTGCAGAGAGTAACCTGCAGGGAGAGAAGTTCGGGGGAAGGAGACCAGTGAGGAGGCTACTGCAATAACCCAAGGCGTTAGCTCGGGGCTCAGACCGTCGTGGTAAAGTGGAAATGGTGAGGACTGGTCAGATTTGGGAAGTAGTTTAAAAAACATAGCCATATGTCCGGGGTTTGGGGGGTAACTTCCCATCCATCTCTAGAAGGTATCAAGGATCTACTTGGAGCAACAATGTTTTATGTGTGTTGAACCATTTACATTGCTTTAAATATTGCTTTAAATTATGCTTTATATTCTTAAATATATTGCTGATGATAAATAGTGGCTTATGTCCAACTTTAGCACCTTTCTCATCTTGATAAGAAGGACCAGCTTAGGGTGCTGCACCCGGGAGCACTCACCCTGTGTCACTGATCATGGGCAACCCCTCTGTTCGGAGGGGAGGTTCAGGTCCAGACAGCCAACCACTTACTTGGTGTCAGGTATCCAAATGGCACTAAGTACACTCAGGGTATGCAGGTGTCTGGCTTAGTCATAAGGCCAATGTTTAAGGCAAAAATTTGTTTTCAAAACTACCATTGAAGATGCTTTAGGCAACCAATCTAGCAGACAGACAATGGCTTCAGCCCTATTCAGTGAGGCTCTGGCACCATGGAGTTTGACCACAGGAAGGGGCAATGGAGAGTCCCATGCAGCCATATGGACACAGAAACCTCTCTGCCTTCAACTCCCAGGCCGGGAAGGGGAGGATGGGTGGGGAAACCACCAGGCTTCCTGCTTACCGGCAAGGTCTGCTCCACTGTTTTGCTATGAAGCCTCTAAACCTTGATATATGTTAACGGCTTTGTTTGTTGTTATGAGGATTAAATGAGATATGGAGTCCATTTTCAAAATTAGGGAAGGGTTGGAATCAAATAGGCTTGAGTAAACATGCTACCTCGGCCCTGTACTCACTGTGTGGCTTGGAAAAATTGCTTAGCCCCTCTGTGCCTCAGAGGTAGGAATAATGGTACCTGCCTCATTGTGAAAAGCCAAGTGAAAGGATATGAGATCATGTATGTCCAAGTACCCAGTGCTACACTTGGCACTTAGGAAACCCAGAGTAGGGGGTGGGAATATAGCTCAGTGGTCGAGAATGTGCTTAGCATGCTTCAGGTTCTGGGTTCAATCCCCAATACCTCCATTTAAAAAGAAAGAAAGCCCTGAGCTATGTTTGGTCCTGATAGTGGCTTTGTGAATGTTCCACTGCAAGTCCCAGAGGTGGGAAGTGACTTTTGAGGGGCCCCTTGAGTCTCTGAGTATTGGGAATCAGTGGACTCAAGCATCCCCAGACTGGACCACACTGGGCTCATGCATCTGGTCTGGCTCTCCTTTTCCCAGATAGACAATCAAGCCCCAAAGAAAGAAGAGAGCTGATTAGCCACGGCCACATGGTCACTAAGTGTCAAAGTCACAGCTATCCCTCAGAGTCTGGTGCTCCCTTCCCTGCCCAAAACTAGCTCCCACGTTCACAGCCTTTACAATTGGACAGAGATGCCCCCAGGTGCTGCCATGAGCTACCCCAAGATGCTCTTTGGAGCTCATGCAAAACATTTTGTTTTGTGTCATGCCTGTGGTGACAGCTGAGTGAAACTGAATGTTCACAGTCATTCTGCTCAGAAACCTTGCACGCGTTCCATGTATCGGGGTTTCAGAATGAATCAGGTTTCCAACTCTCCTCTCTCCAGCTAATTGCATGTCTGTATATGGTAACCTTTAGAAAATGAGTCTACTAATTAGTCATCCTGGCCTAGTTAAAGGCAACAGTATGTTCTCCAACTCCACTTTGTTTTCAACAAGAGAGTGATGCCAACGGTAATTTTCACCATGATGAAAACATGCTTCTCAGCTGGGCCCAGCCATCAACAGAGACAGCTCCGGTCCCTGCACCTGGCCGGTGCTTTCCCAAGGCTCACTCTTTAACCAGGCTGTGTGCCCCTTAGATGCCATCCCCTCATACTCACTCATATCTGTTGACACCAACTGCGTACTGGGCACTGTACGAGGTGTTTTGGAACCATCATTGCACTTAATCATCTCTGCAAGACAAACCTTACTGCCCCATTTTGGAGATGAAAAATTTGAGAGCCTGAGGGTCCCTGTCTACTGCCCAAAGCCCAGGTCCAGGCCCTCTCTTGCTTTCTCCCTGCACCCCAGCCATGCTGCCTTTTTGCAGTTGCTCAAAGGCAGTGAGCTCATTCTCACCTCAGGGTCTTTGCATGTGCAGAGTCCTCCTCTTGAAACACTCTTCCTCCTGACCCTTTGCCTAGGTAACTCCCTCTCGCCCTTCAGATCTCAATCCAAGCACAGTTTCCTAAAGGAAGAACCCCCTCCCACATGTCCCCATAGCTCCTCACTCACCACACCTGCCTCCCTCTCATTTCAAAGCAGCTAACTAGCAATTTCATATTCACGGGATCATTTGCTGTTATCTGACTCTTACAAAAGCATGACTCCAGGAAGGCAGGGATGGGGTGTCTTGTCCATCACTCTGTCCCCACACTTAAGAAGGACATATAATAAGAGTTTTGTTACTGTATTGGATGGATGATGCCTGGATGGGCAGATGGATGGATGATGGATGACTGAGAAATGCTAAAACAAACAAAAAACCAACACTTTCCATCCATCCGGGTAAGAGATAGGGCCAAAACGCAATCCCAGGGCATCTGACTTGTCAAACTTGCTCTGCGTGATAATCTGCTCCCGTCACCACTGCCACCCTCCACATAGCACCCCAGACTCTGAACCTGGGAGCCTAGGCCCGCTTCCATAGAGCAGTAGCCCTCAAATCTCTCTGGGTGGTAACCTTACAGTCCAACCCGCCCCCTCGACCCCTCCCCTCCCCACACCCCTCCCCTGTCCCACAAGCCTGGGGCTTCAGATGTGTTGATTCCCATGGATCTAGAAGGGCTCCCAAATCTACACTGTTGACAAGCAGCCATATAATTTGTAAGGGCGTGTGTCCCAGACCTCCATTCGAAGACCCCTAGACCAGGGTGAATCCTGGGGAGACCGTAAGGACGGAGTGAGGCGTCCAGCCCTCCACCCCCACCGCCACCCACTGGAGAAGCTGTGAGGGCATCAGAAGCTGGGGCCGTGCTGCCCTCTGGTGGTCATGGCGGCGCTGCAGCTGCGGGCCTTCCCGAAGGACAGTGGCCCCTGCCGGCTGGGCACCTTCATTCCTTCCCTGACTCTCCAGTGACCTTTCCAGGACTTCCTTCTCTTCATAAATGGAACATGGTGTTTCCCAAACTCCGGCTCTTTGGGTAACACCACCATTTTGCCCATTTCATACACTACCTGAACTCTTTTTTTTTCTCTAAATGTTTGTAAAATAATTCATTTTAAAAGAGAAACTTGAATTCCCAAAGTAGATGGGAAAAAAACAGTTTCACTTACCATAAATAGGAGGGGGGGGGGGAGAGATATGGAGGATTTGGGGAGAGGGGAACAAGGATTACCAAAAATTTTTTTAAATAAAAAGATTACCATTTTACAAACAAACATAAATAATGGCTTGCCCAGGCAGTGAAACTGTGAGTAACAGCACAGAAATTATTATCATAAAAGTCAGGATGGGGGTCTTCTCTGGGTGAAGGAAGGAGGCTGTAATTGGGATAAGATGGTGGGGGTTCCCACAAACCCAATTCTCCTTAATCTGGGAAGTAGTTACAATCATGTGTTAACCCAGACATATGAGCTGTAATGCATTTTTTTTTTTTTTGGTATTTTCATCTCACAATAAAAAGTGTGATGGAAATAAAAAATAAGCAGTGAAATACAAGCAATTTGCAAATACACACCTAAAAATAAGGGAGATGACACTGAGCAGAAGCAGTGAGGTGGGAGCTCCCTGGCTCTAGGATGCTGGGAAGAGCCCTTGGCTTCCTGATAAGACAGCTTGGACAGGGCCAGGAGCCCCATCTGGATAAGTGCCCCAGAAACAGGCTGACCAACAAGGGTTCTCCTCCAGGAAGGAGCACCCCCACCACACCCCAACCCCTCATCCTTCCAGCCCACCCTCCTGGGGGCCCCATGGTTAAAGCTCAAAGCTTGGAGTGCATCTGTAGGGCCCCCGGCTGCTGCAGGAGGTTCATGGGGCCAGTGTAGTGAAAAAGACATGAACCCAGTCTCGGGGGACAGGTAGCACCCCAGTCACCAGGCAGGTGGGGAAAATCGGGCTGCTCTGTTATGGGCAGCAAGAGACACTCTCGGGTTATTTACTGCCACCGTCCATTCTGATTGGTAGAGTCCTGCGGCCACACCAGTTGTCAAATATGTTTACGACCAGCCCTGCTAAAATTCATTAAAGCATGTATGTGACTATTAACATAAAAATTGCCCATCAAAACACCATCACTTGAACATCACTTACATACCTCCAGTCAGACATGTACGGAGTTTCAGAGGGCAGGAGGCATTACGTGGCCCCCTCCCAGTGCGGCTTTAAGGATCAGAACATCACAGCCAGGCAATCACCAGCGAGGAGCCCCGTACAAAGGAATATGGGAGCTGGGAGGTTTCCCGTACAGATGAGCGTGTTGAGGCCCAAAGGGGGAAGAGAACTCCCTGGGGATCTCGAGAGCGCTCTGCTGTTTGCACGGTTCTGATCTAATCTTCATGGCACCCCTGCCAAGGAGCAGCTGGGGAAACTGAGGCTGGCCCCAGGACCCACCATTCTTTCTCTCCCCTGGATTTTTGTGTGTTTCCTGTTTTGTTTTGTTCATTTTCCTCCTCTTTTCTGAGTGCCTTTCTGCCAATGAACCCAGCTGCTGACTCACTGCCTGCTGGTCCCCCCTTGTCCCGCCTAATAAAGCCTGCTCCCACTTTTATTAGATGTGTGTGTCCATGCGGACTGAGGAAATCTGGAGGGATAGACACCAACATGTGGTTTTCTTCTTTCTACATTTTTGCATTTTCTGATGCCTTTTTATAAGGTTTGAAAATGAGCGAACACAGTTGTGCATTAAGGAAATACAGCAGCGCAGTTTGGGATGTGCTCTGATATGAGAATCCAAGGAGGTCGGGCAGGGTGTCCTCTGCCCCTCAGTTGCTAAGTGACCCTAGGCAAGTCCTTCCCCGTCTGGGCCTATTTCCCCAGCTAGTCAGTCAGAAGGGTGTGCTAGCTCTTCTCCATCCCCAACCCCACTCCACCCCACCCATTTTCTTGCCCTGCTCTGTGCCCCGGAAGTTGGCCCCTGTGGCCTGGACCACCCAGACACACTTGCTGGCTGGCTCCCAGGTCCCAGAAGCTGGAAGGAGAGAGAAATGGTGATATTTCTTCCCTGCCACCTTTTTTCTTTGGCTCTCTGGTCTAGACAAGAAGCCAGAGGGGAGGTGGGGAACTAGTTAGGAGACCTTAGACCAGACCAGAGACAGCAGTCACTAGGGTCAGTGCAGTGGTGATGGGATGAAGAAAATCGTATAGATTCAAAAGTTGCTCTGAAGTTAAGAGTGGCAGGATTTGGAGATGGATCAGACATGGGGGCGGGAGTCAGGGCCCCTGTTCTGCAGGAGTGAATGGAAATGGACAGGTGGTGGCATCGCTGGCTGACACAGGACCAGGCAGAGCAGGAAGGTTGTTTTTAGACGGTTTGGAGTAGGCTGGGTGTGAGGATCCCATGAAACGTCCAAAGGGAGGTGCTAATTAACAAGGTGGATTCGTGGATTTGCACTCAGCAGGTGGTTTAGATCTTGAGATGCTTACTGGTGCATTGTCTGCATACAGACAGTAAAAGTGAGAAGAGAAAATGGAGCCCAGCGGACTCCCGCATCTGATGGTCTGGTGGCAGAGGGTAGGATTGAAGAATCCAAACAGCACAGGGTAGAGACAGTACAAAGAGAATAGAAACTAACAACCAGAATGCGTAACAGCCAGAATGCAAAAATGCAGGGCTGACTGCAAATAATGAGGCATGAAACTCACTGCCAATTATCAGAAATAAATATTAAAGCTGAAAATACACACTATGTTAAATAATTTATTATAACTAACCATGTTCATAATCATCTGCCTGTAAAAATCCCAAATTATTTCCCCAAAAAATGAGATATACAAGAGGAAGGAAAAGCATGTGATGGGAAATCAAGATTTTTGTGTTTAAAACAACCTCTGGTTTAGTTAAATAACAAGATGTATGAGTTCTAAGCAACCAAAGAAAACCAATTCCAGAAAGCATGGCTCATTAAAAACAAAATGACAGAAGTAAACCAAACATGACAGGTGACACAATAAATGTACACATATTAAATTCATAAAAGACTTAGATTGGGTCCCAAACCCAAATTTTTTTTAAACAAGGCATTCTTTTTTTATTTTTTGTTTTTTGGGGGGGAAGGTAACTAGATTTTAAAATTTATTTTTGGTGGAGGTACTGGGGATTGAACCCAGAACCTCATGCATGTTAAGCACACGCTCTACCACTGAGCTATATCCTCCCCACTGCAAATCCAAATTGTTAGTGAGGTTTTCCTGATATTTGATGGTGGTTTGCTGGAGGACCCAGGAATACCAAATCCTGCACTGCCAACCGCCCCTCCTTGTAAAGTTCCCGGGGGACAGACTCTCCAAAAACAAAAGAAAATAGAAAACAAGTTTCCACATTATTATGATTAAGCTTAAGCCCTAACCAGAGGCTCCATGGAAAGCTAGATCCAGATCTGATAGTCAGCTGTCCTAGGGGACCCCTCAGACAAGTCACCAGCTCATGGGTTGCCAGACAGAACAAGTGAAAATACAAGATGCCCATTTACATTTAAATTTCAGATGAACACCAAATAGTGCTTAATTTTTTTAAATCAAAACAATATTTACTTAGCTTTGAAGAAATGTAAATAACACAATAAATGACAAATAAATAATAAAATCCCCAAAACTGGCATGTTATAGGATTGATTGTCTCTAGGCACAACAGCATTTATTAATGAATATAAACAATTAATTTTATTATTTTTATCTGCTCCTTCCCCAGCTTCAACTACTTGTTTTAGGAAGCTTGAGCTCCTAAGAAAATTCCACAACTATCCCTCCTCCTATAATGTGGCTGAGGTTAAGATCCCATTCCCATAGGGAAATAAATTTCTATACTTGACCTAACCTAGACCTCCACGAACTTTAAAAGAAAAAAAAAAAATAGGTGCTTTCATTAGGATCTTTCTAACATGGGAAAAATGCAGCCATCGTGTATTGAGACATGATTCAATTGGGGTGCATAAGTATATTTTCAGCATAAGTATGTCCCATGCAATATTTGGGACATACTTGCACTAAAAAAGTATCATTGTTTATTTGAAATTCAGATTTACCTGGATGTCCTGTATTTTATGTAGCAACGCAGCAAACCACAGCAAGTGTATGAGAAAATGAGATCCAAGAAAGAGCAAGACAGCACCCACCCAGCCACACGAGGGGGGTACGTAGAAGATCAGGTGACCTTCCCACGAGTAAAAGTGGACTCACTCATCTGCAATCTGGCCGATGAGGTCAGCAGCTCCTCCTGGGAAGATGCTGGAGTGAACCAAGGGCAGCAAGCTTTCCTTCCTCGTCCTCAAATGCATTTAACTGGCTCTTGCTGGATGTCTGCTGAAACGGTCAAAGGAAAAACACAGGAAATTCTCTACAAGCGTGTAAACCAGGGAGAAACTCTACCCACATGCTCGCAACCTTGCAGTGAAATGTAACACCAGGAAGGTCCAGGTGAGGGAAGCATTGACTGTCGGTGTGCTGGATGGAGCTCCCACTGACTCACAAGAGCTGAAATTTGGGAGCTGGTGTTCAAACCATCGGTAGCTTGACCTTGGCCATGGCAGGGGTGTTTACACCATGGAAATCGGCAGATGCTACAAATCAGAAAAAAATTTTTGAGAGCTGGTCGGACTGACAGCACCATAAATCACCAAATAAGAATTAAATCTCTGTAAGTTGAAGTGGTTGTTACACTACCCATATCCATGGGGACTTTCAGTATTCCCTAAAATCTCCACCTCCCGGCTCTGTATCTCTGTGTGGGGGGTCTTGTTCACAGACCTGCCCATGCTTGTCAGGGTGGAAGTGCTGAGGAATTTACAAACCCTCCCACAACAGCCCTCAACAAATGACTCTCTTAGAAGTTGGCATATACATTCGCCAGCTCCCTCATCCCTTGGCTGGGGTAATTCTGAGTTGTATGTTCTGTACCATTTCCCATAGTTACCCCCAAAGGCCTTCAGATGCCCACAAGGTAGCTGGCTTGATCATTCACACCTTAACTTTCGTAAGTCTTTACTCATTTCCATAAATGTTTTCCTAAGTATGATTTTTGCTTTTTTTTTTTTTTGTTATGGAAAATATGCTCAGTGGAAGTTTTAGAAAGTGTAGAAAATACACCATCCTGATTTTTGTCTCATTCTTTTTTAGTATCTGTATGTGAGTGGATATACAAATGTACCTCATTTCCTCATCCTTACCTGCACTTCCTGATTAAACTACTTGCACCTGAATCCTTGTCTCAGGCTCTGCTTCTGGGAGAATCCAACTGCTTCTGGGAGAACCCAAGTGAAGACAGAGTCACATCCCTTGTAGGACGCCATTAGACTGGGGAGCTCCAAGCAGCAGGGGGCAAGGAAGCAAATCCACAGGGCAGCCATAGGGGACTAACATTCAGTGTTGAAGTAACCCCTGGGGGAGTACAGGAGGGCTGGCTCATGGCAACTCAGGCCATGGCCCTACTTCACACCCCTGGCACTGATGTTGGAATGAGGTCTGAGTTGTTCTTGTGGCCAGGTGTGGAAAGGGGTCTGGCTAACTTCAGGCTGCTAAAGCAAACAGAGAGAACTTTGGGCACAGCAGTGAATTCATTGCCATGTACATTCATTCCTCGGATGGGTCCCTCAGGCAATGGGGCCTCCAAGATTGCAAATCAAAAGGACAGTAAATCTCACCTGAATTGACACTGACACAGCATCCTGCAGATCCCACAAGGACACTCCCCTCCTTCTGTAAAAGTGAGGGGAGAAGCAGCTCAGGACTCATGGATAGGCTCAGAGGTCCAAAGGGAGAGGTCCTACCTGAGGAATGTGTGCAGGCAGACCTGGGAGATATGGCAGGATTGGCTCCAGACCACCACAATAAAACAAATATCACAATAACCCATGTCACACAAATCTTCTGGTTTCTCATGGATATAAAACTTAGGTTTACACTACATTGTAGTCTGTTAAGTGTGCACTAGTCACACAATTACATCTAAAACAACAATGTACATATTTACAACAGCCAGGACATGGAAACAACCTAAATGTCTATTGACAGATGACTGGATAAAGAAATTGTGGTATATTTATACAATGGAATATTACTCAGCCATAAAAAAGAATAATATGACATTTGCGGCAACATGGATGGACCTGGAGATCATCATACTAAGTGAAGTAAGCCAGAAAGAGGAAGAAAAATACCATATGATATCACTTATATGTGGGATCTAAAAAAAAAAGACACAAATGAAATTTACAAAACAGAAACAGACTCACAGACGTAGAAAACAAACTTATGATTACTAGTAGGGGAAGGGGGTGGGAAGGGATAAATTGGGAGTTTGAGATTTGCAGGTAATAATACTATATATAGAATAGATAAGCAAGTTTTTACTGTACAGCACAAGGAACTATATTCAACAGCTTGTAGTAACCTATAATGAAAATGAATATATGTATGTATATGTATGACTGAAATATGCTGTACACCAGAAACGGACACAACATTGTAAATTGACTGCACTTCACTAAAAAGAAAAGAAAACAACAATGTACACACTTCAATTTTAAAATACTTTATGGCTAAAAATCACTAACCATCATTTCAGCCTTCAGAGAGTTGTAATCTTTCTGCAATAGTAACATCAAAGACCACTGATCACACAGACCACCATAACCAATCCAACAACAATGAAAAGTCTGACATATTGCAAGAATTACCAAAACGTGACCGAGAGACATGAAGCAGGCAAATGCTGTTGGAAAAGTGACACCAACAGACTCACTGGATGCAGGGTTGCCACCAACCTCTAATCTGATTTAAAAAAAAAAAAAAGGCAAGAAAGCAAAGTGCCATAAAAATGAGGAATGCCTGTACCATGACCCTTCATAAATAGTTGTTCCTCAAGAAATAAGAGAAAACCTTAAAACAGAATTTTCTGAGCCATGTTCCATGGAGCACTAGCTGCCCCAGACGGTATGAGGTGTTGGGAGAAGGGGCCGCACCCAGGAGACACTGAGTGGCACCAGGGCACACGGTGGGTCGGCCTCAGGACCTCCTGGGTCCCTGCTGATGGCCCCAGTACCCCCTGAGCTCCTTGCAGGATTTGTGTTCCAAGGTATGCCAGCTTGGAAAAAGTAAGTTCCGTGTCATAAGTAAATACAAACAGAAAAGACATTACACTCAAGCATCAGTAAGGAAATGACAGAAACAGAAGCCATTCTAGGGCACAATGAAAACCTCCGAGGTACGAACAAGAAGTCTTTCTCCGGCCACATTATCTGACCACAAAGCAATAAAAACAGAAATTAAAAACAAAAGGATAAACAGGAAAAAAAATTAAACCACTTGGAAATTTATTCCTAAATAACTCAAATTGGAGAAGGGACCAAAATGGCAATTACAGGCCATTCAGAACATAATGACAACTGGAACACCACGTCGCAAATCTCAGAGGGTGTGTTATGCAATGCGGAAACTGCAAGTCAACACAGCATCCAACTCAAGAGGCTGGAAAATAAGCAACAAGATAAACCTAGGGAGATGATTCAAAGTAGAGGTAAAAATTAATGAGACATAAAACATACAAATCGTAGAACTGATGAATTTAAGATGCAGCTACTTGTAAATAGCGGTAAGGTACCTAGACTTGTAGAAGCCCATTAAAAGGGAGGGAGCAGGAAGCAAGTGAGAGAGAGAAAGAGAAAAGAAGGAAGGAGGGAGGGAGGGAGGGAGGGAGCGAAGGAGAACGGACGGACAAGGACTGCCCATGGAGGACAGCGTGGAGAAGCAGGGACCAGAGCTTCTCAGATGGCTCCTTAGGCTGTCCACACCTGCCTGCTGGACATGCAAGGAGATGCAAGGAGCCAGAGATGGAGGGGCTCCCCCACCTCAGTGCCACGTCCACATGGCATGAGTTTGGCATGCTGAGGATGTCCTTACACTCCGGAGGGTGTTCTGGGACCAGAGTTCACACTAACTGATAAAGGCCATGAGGAGGCAGCTCAGCTCAGCTCAGCATGAGAAACCTAACATGGGAACATTCTGGGGAGGTAGGGAGCTCCTGGTCGCTGTATGACCGTCCTCCAGGGATGCTTGGGAGGGGGTGCCGGCACTGGGAGAGAAGCTGGCCTGAAGGGCATCAGAGCCTGAAGAATTCAGATTCACAGTGACTCTGGATCCTCCACCCCACCCCTTAATAATGGCTGACTCACTGGCCAGGACACACAAGCGTTCATTTTCGGGAAACACTGTTCCTGCACACTCTGCGACCTCTTCCCCACGCCTGCACCTCCAGCTGTCGGCAGCATCTCTCAAGATGATCAGTGTGGGAAGGGAAGGAGCAGAAAGCAGATCTGAACTCGCCTGCATTACTGGTCTCAGACGTGCACAGGCCTGAGAAGTGCTGCCCAGACAGGTGTGTCTGCATCCCTCTCTCCCTTCCTGTTGCCATGGTGAGCGACCTCCGAGATCCCAGCCTCGAAGTAAATGCTGGGAGAAGACTGCAGGCTGGAGGACCATTCAAGATGTCCATTAGAATCATTAACGAGCCCAGCCTCCTCTCTCTCCATAATGGACTGAATGTGGGCCTGCCTCACTAATGGGTGCTTGACCACAAAGAAACCTAAAACAGCTAATGCCCTGTTCCTTATTATGTGGATTTTAATGACGGAAGATGTGCTTTCATTATCATCTCCGTTTGCAGACTGACAGCTGCGTGAACCATTGGAGCCTGGGCCATCACTGGTTGAGCATGAACGAGGCTACAGGACTGGGAACAAAAAAACACTGTCAGCATCATTCACAAACACCATGCTGGACTCTTGGGACACGTGAGAGCAGGGGCTGGGCCACCTGTTAACTCCCAGTAGGGCCAGTGTCATAGTTCCTTCAATACTGGATGGCAGGCTTGGAGAAAATGGGCCCTTGTCGCATGAAGGGTGTAGGAGTTACCATTTACAAAGGAATCCTTTGCAGCAGAGTACATGAGGAGCTGTCCTGGTGCACAGGACATGCAGTGGATGGCACAGTGAGCGTGGCTCTGTGGGCTTCTCATTCCTTACAGCGGGCAGCTTGGTTGGAGGCACTAGAACTCCCACCAGTGCAGAGTGAGAGTCTGCCGGAACCAGAGAAGCCCCCAGTGAGCACTGGCCAAGCATTTATCCCCCACAACGAGTCAGGACTTTGGGTTTTCTCCCTTGGGAAGGAGGCAGAGAGAAAAAAAATAAAGAAACCAAAGAGCAGGTTGGGAAGCACAAAATAAGATAGTAGATTTAAGCCCAAATATATCAGAAATTATATTAAACATGTAAGTATAAAGACAGGTAAATGACAACAGACACGCCACCAACAGCTTTGAACGGCAGGCAGCTTTCCTGAAGCCCTGTCCCTTGAAAGTGATGGACAACAAGCAGCCTTTTCCTGATGACTCACGCTGCCCACTGTGACCATCTGTGACTGGTCAGCAACATCACAAACTGTGGCTTTGAGTCATGGGCGGGCTGGCATATACCTTCTTTACCTCCCTGAGGGGCTGCAGTGGATTTTGGCCCTTGCACCTGCTTTGTGTAGTCTTCCGTCTCATGTGCCATTTGATAACTATCTGTTCTCTGTGTGCTGCTCCTAACAGCACCTTGTCCTTCTTCCTATCCACCATTCAGAGGTCCCAGAGAACAGGGAGCATGAGTTAAGAGCTTCGCCCGTAAGTTCCAAGGGCCGGGCTGGTGCAGAGGATTGTTCCATCCTTCTTACCAAAGGGCTTTTCCATGAAGGGCACTTCATTCTGACCCATGGCAGTGAGCTATTCTGCTTCAAGAACTATTTCCCATGGAGCCAGAAGCCTTAGAAATTTGCCCTTACAATCCTCACCACTGAATCCCACTCAGCAGATTTCAGTACCACCTGGCATCATGCAGGAGAAAGAACCCCAAGAAAGCCAAAAAGATGGCCAGCTGCAAATACAACGCCTGCCACGTGGTCCCCATCAAAAAGCCGGAGGAGCACGAGGCTGCCTGTGTCAACAGAGGCACAGCGGAGGAAGAGGACAGCTTGAGCCCTCTGAAGGTCAGCCTTCCAAGTTCAAAGCAGGACGGAAACACCCCTCTGGTGTCCCCCAGGCTCCCCAACCCCAATGTCTGGAATGTCGATAGCACGAATTGCCATCCCATGTTCGTCCTTAAGACTTTTGTCCCCCAGAAGCTTGTCTGTGATAGCGACACAGGGGAGTCAGAGAGAGAGGACCACACGCCATTCCTGACCATCTCCCAGAAGATCATCAGACCAGGAGAGTAAACCACCAGGAGCATAAAGGAGATGCAGTCTCCTTAAAAGCACAAAAGGAGACGCAACTCACCAGAATAAAAGGCGTACAAGCTAAACTACACTGAGATGCTTTTCTTCCTCCACCTGACAGATAGGCGTAAGGCCACTTTGCTGGCAGAAGTGGGACAAAAAGGGCACTTTCATAACATTGGTGAGAATAAGTTGGTAAACCTCCCTGGAGGGCAATTTGACACTGGCTATAAAAATTATCAACATAAGGGAGTAATTCCACTCCTAATATATTCTATTAATATATTCACACATGTGGACAATGAGGTAAGTACAAAAGTATTCACTGCAACATTATTTGTAGCAGCAAAAGTCAGACATGATCTAAATGTCCATTAGGAGTATTTGGTTAAAGGAATTATGATGCAGCCATGTGATGAAACAGTATGCTGCTGTGAAAAGAATGAGGAAGCTCTTTCTGTACTGACGTGGAAAGGCTAAGCCATGTGGTGTAACTCAGAGACCAGTTTAACTTTTTTCTAAAGGGCCAAAGAGTAAATATTTTAGGCTTTTCAAGCCGTACGGTATCTGTCACAACTATTCAGCTCTGCCTTGGTAACATGACAGCAGCCACAAGGCACTATGTAGACAATGAACATATGTTCCCACAAAACTATTTACAGAAACTGGTGATGGGCTGGATTTGGCCTGTGGGCTGTAGTTTGTCAAGCCCTGGTTTAACTGATCAAAGCCAAGTCCATGCCACTGTTTTTGTTGATTTGTGGCAGAGGACGTGTGGAGGGATGTGCTTGAACTTGCACAGAATTTCTCTTCAAGTATACACTAGTACAGGGGTCCATCCACAAAGCCTAAAATGTTTGCCATCTGATCCCTTATAGAAAATGTTGCTCTCTTCCCTAATGTCAGCTGCACCAGAGAAGACGGCTGAGTGACTTCAGGCCAGGGAAGAGAGACTTTTTACCTATAATAACTTTCATCTGTGAACACACATGAATGCATTGTCTGGTCAAAAAATTAAAATACACACTTTTTAAAACAGCAAAAAATGAATCTTTTGAAAATTTTTCAGGAGGAAATTTTAACTAAGTTTTTTTTAAGTAATCAAACTTTGCCACTCTTGATCCCTTCAACTGTTTCTACAAAGCATTACATAAAGATTTCTTCCTGGAAACAGACTCATAGACATAGAATACAAACTTGTGGTTGCCAGGAGGGAGGGGAGTGGGAAGGGACAGACTGGGAGTTCGAAATTTGTAGATACTGGCAGGTATATATAGAATAGATAAACAAGTTTATACTGCGTAGCACAGGGAAATATATACAAGATCTTGTGGTAGCTCACAGTGAAAAAGAATGTGACAATGAATATATGTATGTTCATGTATGACTGAAAAATTGTGCTCTACACTGGAAATTGACACAACATTGTAAACTGACTATAACTCAATAAAATAAAATTCAAAAAAAGAATATATAAGAATATCAAACTCACTACAGTCAAAAACAAAAGATTTCTTCTTGGTAAAAAGAAGCTCTGTGGTTAATAAAATGCATGGATTGGAGACTTGTCATATAGGAAGCAGGTGAAATAAGAAAGTGATGTATGTGGCACATGTCTGCCAACTACAGGCCAACAGGACCAAGAAAAAAAAGTAATTTGGTTTGGGGTGTGAATGAAATAAATTGGTCATGAGTTAGTCATTGTTGAAGCTAAGTTAAGGATAAATTTTACTATTCTCTCCACTTTTATATAAGTTTGTTTATTTTACGATTCTCTACTTTTATATAAATTTGAAATTTTACATAATAAGAAGTTGAAAATATATTTTAATATATTTTATAATATATTTTAATATATTCTATATAAATGTATATTTATATCATACAATATTATATAGTATATCTAAGTTAGGTAATTTAGATATATATTTTTAATAAAAATAGCTTCAAATATATATTTAATATAATTTGAAATCTTCCATAATAAAAAGTTTTAAAATACACTTTAATATATTTTATTATATATTTTAATGTAAATATATATTAGATCATATAATATTATATATTTATATAAATTATATACTATATTTTTAAATAATTTTTAAATGTATTTTATATAAATTTGAAATCTTCCATAATAAAAATTTTTTAATTTTATTTTAATATATTTTATAACATTATAAATATATATTATATTATATATTATGGATAAATATATGTTATATTTTAATAAAAATAGTTCTAAATATATAAATATATATTTATATGTAATATATATTTAAAATATATATATCACAGAAGATTTGAAATTTATATAAAAATACAGAGCTAGTAAACAAACAAAAAATACATATATAGTAAGTGCAATGTAGTATATACTGTGTTGGATTCTGGAACAGAAGAAGATATTAGCGGAAGAACCAGTGAAATACAATAAAGCCTGTAATTTAATCAGTAGAACCGTACTGATGGGAATTTCTTAGTTTTGCTAAGTGCACCATGGTCTTGTAGGATGTTAACATTAGGGAAAGTTGGGGGTGGAGGGTACAAGAGAAATCTTTGTACCATTTTTGCAAGTTCTCTGTAAATCTGAAATGATTTCAGAATACAAAACCTAAACACAGGATAGACTCAAGGATGGACTCTCAGCCACCTCCTGCTGACCTTGGGCAGCTGCCTGACCTCTCTGTGACTGTTTCCTCACCCACAGAGGAGGGGTGAGAAGCTCACAGGATGGTGTGGGGGATCATGGATTCAACACATGTAGGATTATCAGGACACTGTCTAGTATAAAGGAAGCCTTCAGTTAATATTAACCACTACTAGTAGTAATGGTGGTGGTAGTCGGCAAAAAGAAAATGTAATGTGTAAGGGAAACGATGAGCAAGTACATTATAAAATATATAAACGAATTTAATGAACTGAGAAAATCATCATCAATGTTGCATTTAAAATGGTAAAGCTTAAAAAAATAAAGATAAAGCTTCTAGATAAAAACAGTCTAGGGGAGGGAGGGCATTGTTCAGAAAGGTAGAAACACTGAATAACAGATACACATAAAAATTTTTTAGTGCTTGCTTCAGCAGCACATGTACTAAAACTGAGACAATACAGAGATTAGCATGGTCCCCGTGCAAGGATGACACGTATATTTGTGAAGCATTCCATATTTTTTTAAAAAGTATTTTTAAATAGCTCCTAAATAAGATAAATATTTTTGTATGTTACAAAACCAGCTAAGAAGAGAAAAGAAACCAAGAGATTACAGAAAACTTTGTAAAATCAATAAAGAAAAGGAAAAGAACAGTAAAGACAAAACACAAAGTTTAATTGTAGAAATAAAACCAAATATACCAATAATTATACAAATGTAAAGGGATTTAACTCACCTATTAAAAAATTCTATTTATATTTCTAAATCAAATACATGTCCATTCTGACCAACACTACCAACATCTTTAAGCCAGAGATCACAGAAAATACATGCATGACATGTGTACCATCACCACCAAGTCCCATGCACATAACAGACATAACCAATCAATCATAGCACTCTTTCTTGAGCCTGGACAATACCTTCAGAATCCTTCTCAACGCAAGGCTTCAGGCTGCCATTACACAGAGAAGTCATCTCTGTCTTGACAAAACACCCCCCACCCCCTGGCAGTTTCCCCACTTGGCCCACTCTTTCCCTCATTTCCCAACTCAAGGTGTTCCAGGAAGATAGGGAAATATAGGGGCTTAAGAAAAAGTTCTGTCTGGAGATCTGTGGGGAAAGACCAGTAAGAGAGGAAAGCCAGTTCTAGATTCCTGGGCTTGATCTCAGCCAGCTCGCCCCTCCCCTCTTCATTCCTTGCTTCTGCTGGGCCTTTCTCCAGGAAAACATACGTAGCAAGCCAGACTCTAGCAGGAACCATCATAAAAACACTTGTTAGTGGTAACAGTGACCACAGCAAGCTACTGGTGGGCTGGGTGCCAGTGCCTGAATCACAGAGGAGAGCCTGCAAATGGGCAGAGGAAAGGCAGCCCCACCAGCCCTGGGCAGCAGGCAAGCTTTCCAACTTCATGCGGAGAATTCCAGGCAAAGGGGGCACCTGGCAGAAGAGCTGTGTGCTTGGGCAGAGGGGGCTCTGGCACAGCAGAGGAAGGAGAAAAGGAAGTGGGGCTATCCTGGGGCCAGGCGCCTTGCAGGTATTAAGTGCCGGCCACAACCCTTAGGGGCAAGTATTTGCATTTCCAATGTACAGATATGAAAAGGAAGTCTCAGAGAAGCTAAATAACTTGCCTTGATTCACAGCACTAGTAAGTGGCAAATGGCCTAAGGAAATTGAACCCATCCCCAGCAATTCCACTCCTTGATTTGTATAAACCAGAAATATGTACATGAGTTTACCAGGACAGTTGTTCACAACAGCACTATTTGTAATGCCAATCCAGAAACACTCCACATGCCCTTGAGAACGGGTACAGTATGGAAAAACCCCACAATGAAACACTATATAGTCATGAAAATGAACCAGCTATAACCACCCTCAATAAGAGTAAATCTCACATAAAGTGAAATTCAGTTTACACAATGGTTTTTTAAAAAGGCAAAACAAATTGATGGTTGGGCACATATCCAGAAGGAACCCTACTTCAAAAAGACACCTGCATCCCAATGTTCATAGCAGCACTATTTACAATAGCCAAGACATGGAAACAGCCTAAATGTCCATCAACAGATGACTGGATAAAGAAATTGTGGTATATTTATATGATGGAATACTATTCAGCCATAAAAATGATAACATACACCATTTGCAGCAACATGGAAGTCCCTGGAGAATGTCATTCTAAGTGAAGTAAGCCGGAAAGAGAAAGAAAAATACCATATGAGATCACTCATATGTGAAATCTAAAAAAAAGAAAATGAACATAAATACAAAACAGAAACAGACTCATAGACATAGAACACAAACTTGTGGTTGCCCAGGGGGAGATGGGTGGGAAGGGACAGACTAGGAGTTCGAAATTTGTAGATACTGACAGGCATATGTAGAATAGATAAACAAGATTATACTGTATAGCACAGGGAAATATATACAAGATCTTATGTTAGCTCGCGGTGAAAAAGAATGTGACAATGAATATATGCATGATCATGTATAACTAAAAAATTGTGCTGTACACTGGAAATTGATACAACATTGTGAAATGACTATAACTCAATAAAAAATGAAGTAATAATAATAAAAAAATCGATGGTGTTTGAAGTCCAGGTGGTGGTTACTCTTGGCAGGGTAGAAAGTGGGTTTCTGGGGTGCTGGTCATGGTCTATTTCTTGTTCTGGATACTGGTTACCTGAGTGTGTTCACTTTGTGAACATTCATCCAACTGTTCCCTTGGGATTTGTGTGCTTTCCCGTGTGTTGAACTTCCATGGAAAGTCTTGAAAAATTGAACCTATACCTAGTGTAGATGCTCCCTCTACTGCACCACACTGCTCCCCTGGCCAATAACTACGAAACAGATGGTTACACATAACAGGGCACTGAAGTGCTAGCCTTCGAGTCCAAGACTGGGCTCAAGTCCTGACTTGACCTCTTTCAGTTATTTCCCACTCAGAACAGTCAAATGAAACACGGACACAAACTTCTCCTTTTCAGGGTTGTTGTGCATAAGGAAGGAAGGAGAAAGCGTTTTGTAATAACATCACAAGAGCCCATGTTTTCTGAGTCCCGAGTATGAGCTCTCCAACCCCTCAACAACTCTGAAAGGTGAAAGACTCTCCCCTTGTAGAGCCAAGGACTCCAAGGCTTAAAGCAGGAAAGAGACACAGCTAGACACAGCCAGCCTGGATTCACAACCAGGTCTGTCTGATTCAAAGTCAGAACTTTATCCACAGCTGCCCGGAGAGCCCTGGAAAACCTGACTGGGCAACAATCAGGAGGCAGGCACAGTCACAGTGGCTCTGGATTCCGGAATTCTTCCTCCCACTCACTTCCAACAAAATTCCAAGAGTCCTAAGTGGTGGGCCCCCTCCACCCTGTGGCCCCCACAGTACGTTGTTCATTTTCCCCAGGGCTCTTTAGCTCACACAAGTCTACTTTCCAATAGCAGCTAGTTACACCACATCAATGCTGTGTGAGAAACCATCCCAACATTCTAATCATGTGCCATTTGGGGTAGAATCTAGGTCCACAACAAGTAGCAGACCAAAAAAAAAAAAAAAAAGGGATATTTGATATTTGGACCATAGGATTAGCATATGACAAAAATGGGACACTGCCCCCACGCCTGCAGACTTCATTCTTTTCTCTCTCTTTTTTTTTTTTTTTTTTTTTTTTTGGTATGGGGAGGTAATTAGGTTTGTTTAGTTATTCTTAGAGAAGTACGGGGGATTGAACCCAGGACCTCATGCATGCTAAGCATGCACTCTACCACTTGAGCTATACCCTCCCCCCTCACATTCTTTTCTGATGCATAAACGACAGAATTGATCGTACGCTTGACCATAAAGTCTCAACAAATTTCAAAGATTTGAAACCACACAGATCATGCTCCCTGACCACAGAAGAATTAAGGAATCAACACTAAAAAATGATGAAGCCTTCCCCACTCCTCTACTCCTAGCTGCCCTAGGTTTTTCTCTCTGCCGCATCACATAATGACAGGATGAGACATTAATTAGCATCTACTGGATACCAAGCCTACTGCTCTCAGAGGAGATAGACATCCCCCAGCCCCACCTTCCCAAAGGGCATTGGAGACTCAGGCTCTGCACCTGTCCTTGTCAGACTGTTCTGTTCATTAAGTACTGTAACCTAAGTACCTATAGGTCAGCCCTGGTAGAACAAGAAAAATACCTTCATCCTGACCAGCTGAGACCACTAGTCTGTATCAGGGAAAAGTTCAGCTCTCATCTCATGTCGAAACTCAGCTTCAGTTGCTTTCAAACACATCTGGCCAAGGATAGAAGCATAAAATACATCTTAAATGAGGTTAAATCACTGTCATTACTGAATCAGAACCTTAGTGATCTCTGGAAATAGCTGGAACAGAGAACTGATTTACCCTGGGGTCTGCCAAGAAAGTGGCTCATTCAGGCAACTGTTACAGAGTCCAAACTCGTTCTGCTCGTTGCACGATAGGCCAACAAATCAGAAGATGACGTACTGGGGCAAGGAATAATGACTTTATTCAGAAAGCCGGCAGACTGAGAAGATGGGGACTAATGTCCTGGAGAACCATCTTCCCCAAGTCAGAATTCAGGTTCCTTTTATACTAAAAAGAGGAGGAGGTGTGGCTGGTTGGTGCAAACTTCTTGATGCCAAAATCCTTTGTTCTTGCCGCTGTCCACCTAGGTCAGGTCATGATGTTCCTGTAAATTAAACCTCCAACAAGACAAATGTTACTCTCTGTTCTGTAACTTTTTATCTCCAGATGAATGGGAAAGTATTACACTGTTAAAGGTCAAAGCCTTGAGAATGGACTATCCTGTAAATTTCAGGATATAGGCAACATTTTTTTACAAAATGTGCGGAACCAGTAAGACTAAACACAGGAAGCAGAACACAGGGTTAGAGCTAAAGAAACAGATCTAATATGTAGTCGGATTTGTTCTTCCCTATTACACAATCACACTCCCAACTTAATCCTGACCTATCAATTACCTGCCCTGAGACCCTGATTTCCCCACCAACTAGCTTCCCTATTGTTTTCAATATTACAAGGGGGAAATTTTTTCCTCTGGATAAATAATCATTTTCTTCTCATTTGCAATCCAACAATGGAGTTGGCTGCCAAATAATAGAGTCACCTCTCCCCATCCATGGAGGTGCTCAAGCAAAGGCCAGATAACTGCTTGATGTGGATGCTGAGGAAGGCACCTGAAAATCAAAACTTCAAGACCTTCAAGAACCCTCTCTACGGACAACTTTACCTGCTGCTGCAAACACACCAATGGCCACCAGGTGGCGATAGAGTTGCACCATCATTGCAAACACTTCAATAGCCCAGAATAGCTTTCCCTAAAAGTACCAAAAACCTAGTTGAAACAAAACTTAAAGCAATTAAAAACAGGAATACCATATGATCCTTCAGTCCCACTTCTGGGTATATAGTTCGGCACCTTGGCCTCTTGCCAGCTAATTCCCTCTTGCTTGCCACACTGGCTTCGAAACGCCGGGCTCTGGATCAGCCCAGATGGCCAAGATCCCTGGGCTGTAGACTCTACTGGAGCATCATGTGCCCCAAAACCCGTGGTCAAACCACAGCAGGCCCTCAGCACCAATGCAGTGGCACCCAGTCCCCACTGTCCCAGGTGAGATCTTCCCTCCCTGTCCACATGGTGGTCAAGCCTTCTCCCAAATCTCCCCCTACCTCTTAGCAGACAGCCCAGCCCTCATGCTTTTCCCTCCCTGCTGTTTCCTTCTTCAAAGTCCCTATTGCCTCTGGCATGTTGTATATAAATTTGTCGATTTATTGTTCATCTGCCCTCTCTAGAAACTAAGGTCCATGCGAGTAAGGTTGTTTGGCGGGGGGGTGCGGTTGGGGCAGTTATTTATTCTTGTATCCTCAGCAACAGAACCATGCCTCACCCAGGAGGGGAGGTTGGAGAGGCCCTGGATGCTTGTTTGTCTCATGCACAAAGCAGAGAACAGCTCTAGGGCAAGTTAACATGTTACCAAGGCAGCCTCCCTCGAGGGTCAGGGAAGAACCTCAGGATAAGCCCCGAGTGGATGGGTGGATGGATCTGCAGGGAGGGGGACGCTGGGGCTGAAGACCCTGGTGGGTTGCAGGCCAGTTCCCTGAAGTGTAGCCACTGACAACCTGCCTGTGAATCACCCCCAGGAGCCTATGATGAAATCAGGGTTGAGGGGGGCACCAGTGAGTAGGTGGTCGGTCCTAAGGTAAGCAGCATCTGGGTCTGACGTGGATGTTCTACAGAGCCCTGTGCAACTCCTAGCGATGAAGGTACCCCAGCCCCCAACCCACACCACAGGGCAGGGTCACCCATTAATGCTGAGTCCTGCAGGGGAGCAGGGACAGAACCTGGGTCCCGCAAGCCACCAGGGGAAGGAAATTGGAAGTGGAGAGAGGGGTGTCCAGACCAAAAATAAACAAAGGCACAGGGGTCTGAGGCAGAAAGGGGCCAGCCACAGAACCGGCTGGAGTGTCCAGCTCGGCCATGTGGGCTGCAGGAGGCAGGCAGGAGGAGTGAGTGGAGGACCATCCTGGGTTTCAAACAGGGACCAGGACACAGCCAGGCCCAAACAAGGCTGGATTGTATGTGACCAGATTGGGGCTGCCTAGGGAGGCTGTCAAGGGACAAGACCCTGTGTGCAGCCTTGGTAGGAGAGGGGCATGTCAGTGTCAGACTTGACCCTTGGTGGCCTAACTCCCAGGTCTCCTCTCTAGAGATTAGGGGCCCCACGAAAGAGGATCTGCCCCAAGTCTCCCTTGGGAACCAAAGGCACTGAAGCACGGTGTGAACATGGGCCTGACCCAAGCAGATGCCCTCCTGCAGTGAAACAAGACCTCAGGCCCCTGGGATGGCCACGTGCCCTGGCCCATGGACCCTACTGCTGAAAACATCACTCCCTGATTTAGACCTTCTCAGATCTGGCACCTGCTCCTCTTCAATTCCCAGGGACTCTTCCCAGCTACCAGCCAAGTGCCACAGTCTGTGCACTGGGCCATAACCAGGGTGGGTAAGAACCCAGTCTGCAACTGCTGCCATGGCCTTGGGAATTTGGGGCCACTGTGGCCATAAGGTTCTGCCCAGCTGCTGGTCACACCTTGTTTACCAGTCTGATCTGGGGGCGAAGCTCATTGCAGGCCAGGTCAGCCATCCTCAGCAAGGGCCAGTCACTGATACACCTTGCCCCTGACCCCACCTAAGAGCCAAGAGTCCTGAGCTTTGAGAGACACCCATTGGGTGCAGAAAAACCTGCCTCCAGCACAGTGGGACCCTAGGGGCAGCAGAGTCCAGAGCCAGGCCTGGGCTGTGCAGACAAGGCTGCCCTCTGAGGACTGGTGCCCTAAAGAGTCACCGGGGATGCACAGTCACCAGGGAACCATGAGCAGGGCCCAGGAGGAAGGTGGGGTCCAGAGCACAGGAGAAAGGCAATTTTATTCTTTCAAGAAAATGTACCAACAGGTTGAAGGAAGGAGCAAGCTGGCCAAGACCCCTGTCCTAACTAGGGGTCTGAGATGAGGCCAGGCCTGATGGGCTTGAGAGAAGCTAACTGGGCTCCCTGCGGCACTGGGGAGAGGACTGGGTCGGCTCAGGGGTGGGACTTTGTTATATTAGCACCAGGAACCGCCCGCAGCTGCAGGTGGTATTGGAGACAAGACAGTGGGTGGCCCTGCTCTGTCTCCACCTGAGCAGTCTGGGGAGGGGCTGGCGGCAGAAGGTTCCCTGCAGGCAGTCATTTGAGTGCAATTCTCAAATTCACAGCCCAGCCTCGGTCTCCCCCAGCCCCCTGTAAACATGAGAACAGGCTCGTGACTGCCAAGCACCTAGGACAAGATGAGGGTACGAGAAGTGTGGCTGGGCTTCAAG
Organism: Camelus ferus; assembly: GCF_009834535.1. Classification (NCBI taxonomy): domain Eukaryota; kingdom Metazoa; phylum Chordata; class Mammalia; order Artiodactyla; family Camelidae; genus Camelus; species Camelus ferus. The sequence goes on along the minus strand of NC_045714.1, from coordinate 1,250,298 downwards.
TGGCCCAAGAGCTGCCGGGCTTTCTCCTGCATGAAGAGTTGGTCCCTGGTCCCCCCGCAGGCCACTGTCTTCCAGGCGCTGGTCATCTGGGAGGAGGCAAGAGGGTTACCATCCAGGCAGAGGCAGCATGCTCCCAGGGAAGCCCAGTGACCCTGGCCAGGAAGGGGTGGGGACATTTCTATGACTCTCCCTCCCTCTAGAAGCCACAAGTCTTTTTGTGCTTTACTGTACCTTTCTGGTGGACCTGGGGAAGCCACTCCTGTGTCTGGGAGTCCTCAGATGTAGAGCAAGGAGGCTAGACCAGGACACAAGCCTCCCCCCTCCCCACCATGCGGCACTAGCCTCCATATAAGGAAAAGCTACAGACACCCAGGCTGCTGAGGAGCAGAGAGGGGTTGACACCTGCAGATGCTGAGAGGAGCAGGCAGGGCAGCCCCTGCCTTCGAGGACAGAAGTTACAGAGACAAAGACTTAATTACAAGTGAGACCACGCCTTGAAGGAGGGGCTTGTGTGGGGGTCCTCCAGTACACAGGTTCCCCGAGGAAGTGGCATCTGGACTGAGATCTGAAGCCCAAGTTAATCAGGCAGCAGAGCCACGGAAGAGCATCAGGCGAGGCAAAGCCTGTGCAAAGGCCCTGAGGTAGGAAGGGTGCAAGCAGAGCAGATCCCCCAGGGAGATGCACTCACAGGGGCAGGAGTTGGAAAGTGGCCTCGGGGCTTCTGGGCCACCAGCTTCTCGGACTTGGCCTGCAGGAAGCCCTCATTGAGCAAGCTGCTGTCCTCTCTGCTGCCTGATGGGGTGAGGCCAGAGGAGCCTGGTGGGATGTTCGTCGGCTGAAACCAAAACCAAGTCAAAAGCTCACCATTTTGCCACAAGCTCTTTGTGGGAATGAGAAAACAAAATTGTAGGTACTTCCCACCACCTCTTGGCTGGTGACATCATGGGCAAGACATTAACTTCACTAAGTCTGTTTCCCCTTCCAGGTGGGAATTCGTTTAAAGATTAAATAGCTATAAAGTGCCTGTTTCAGAGCCTACCACCTAGTAAATACCCAATAATGCTGGTTCCCTTTACATGAAACTGGTTCCTCCCCATCCCAGGTGGAGACAAGGATACTCCAGCTTCTCCTGAGACCAGAAACATCCACGAGCACGCCGAGGTGCCTGCATCCACCAGCATCCTCAGGGATCTGCACAAAGCGCCCCCAGGCCTGTCCAGCCTCCAGGCTCTGCTCAGCCTTTACCCTCCCTAACAGGCTGCTGGGCCTTATTACAGGAAAGAACTCAAGGCTCAGGGAGACCTAAGAGATCCCAGAGTCCAGGTACCAGTGTCAGGACTCAACCCTAGGTCCCCTACTCCACATCCTGTGCTCTTAACCACTTGCTATAACTTTTTTCTTTCTGCTAATTATTTTATTTGCCCGAGGCGATACTGGCTGCAGGTCTGGCTGGAGGGCACTGAGTCCCCAGCCTGGTGGGGATCCCTGGCTAGAGAGAGATTTCTCTGCAAGGACTGTGAGAGCAGCCATCATATTTGCAGGCTCTGGTCACACAATCCCCTCAGGTGCCCTCACGGCCTCTGATAGGTGCCAGCGAAAGATGGGTTTACCCTGCTGTCAGATACAAGGATCAACAGCATGTGGTTTCTGGGGCCCAGGCTCTGCATAGACAGCAGCCCCCTTCCTGAGGTCGGCCAGGGAACTGGGCAGCACCCATGCCAGGGATGAGGTGCCCCAATTACCTGGCTGTGCCCTGAAGCACATCACTGACCCTCTCTAGGGTCACCCCCACAAGCAGACTGCAAGGAAGGTGCTGGGACCCAGAACCACAGTGGTCAAAGTGTTCTAGCAATGCAACTCTTGCCAAATAAACCTTTCTGTGAAAGACACAGGCAGGGCTGCCTGGATTGAAGCCAGGGGTGAGTGCCCAGCTCCATCTTCCCCACCTGCCCTCCCTGCTGAGTCTGGTACGTGGAAGCTCAGCCCGAGAACCACCAGGCAACTCTACCTCCAGGGTCCTCCCCATGGCTGAATGGCTCTGGAGGCAGAGGGCCCCGAGGGAGACTCCATCCTCCCAGCAGCTGGGGGAATAGAGGGTGGCCTGACAGGACGGCTTCTCTCCCAGACCTCTTACCAAGGACAGAGCCTTAGGTAACGTGGACATCATCAGCTTCACATCCTCGTCCACAATATCAAGAGCCAGGGACTTGCGGACTTTCTTGATGGGGCTCCGCCGTAGCTGGGGAGAAGTGTGTGGTCAGAACAGGCGTTGGGGTTCCTTGGGTCACCAACAGCGCCTGAGGACGCCAGCTCCAGCCGCTGTAGTCACAGAACCAGGCCTTGGCACAGGCCAGCCCTTGAGCAGGCCTGGCTGGCAAGGATTTTCTGCGGGAGGAGTGAGGGACCAGGACACTTTGGCCCCACTGCAGACCCTGCACCTCTGCACCCAAGGCAGACTGTCCTGCCAGGTGCTACAACAAGGAGCGAGGACAGTGCCATCCTCCACCCAACCTCATCCCCAAAGGGACCAAGCACAGCCCCAAGTTTCTACCACACTAAATACACTCCCCAACAGCCAAGTTACAACTAAAACATCCACCTGCAGGTGAGGGATATGGAAACCTAAAACCCCACGGGACACAGGCTGTTACAGGAATGCCCAACCCCACCCCGGCACCTCATATGAGTAGGTCAGAGGTCAGCTCCAACACCAGGGAGGGGCTCTGGGACTAACAGTCATCCCCCAACCCAGCAGTGTTCCCCCAACAGGTGCTATCATGGCTCAGAACCATCTTCCGACACAGGCCAGGGAGGGTCCTGATTACACTCTACCTACACGCCCACGGGCCCAGCCCAGCAGGTCCCTCTCAGCCTGACTGCCCATCTTCCCCACTTGCCCATCACCCTGGCACATTCCCACCTTCCCTTCTCCCTGGAGGAGAGTGTCTGGGAAGAAAGGAGCACAAAGACAAAGGGGACACGTAGCTGTCTGCTGTCAGGAAACAACACACACGGGGCAGTGGGAAGGCTTGCCCAGTATGGCCCTGCCCTGCCCTCTGCGCCCTAGTGTCACTGAGTACTGTCCCGGCCAGCTCCTCACCTCACCTGAACCCACTGTCCTGGCCAGCTCCATCTGAAGGGTTTCCCGTGAAATCCTTTGTGCCCATTCTACCCCCTTGATGCTCTATGTATTGAGTCACTAGGGTGTTTGTCTGCTGTCTCCACTCACTGAACTCCAGGAGGGAGACCACCTCTCAGTCCTGCTCTATCCATCCTGCCCCAGTCCAGAGTCCACTTCAGAGGGGTCCACACAATGTCCAACAACTAAGGCACCAGTTCAAAGGGAAGATGGGAGCATCCCAAGCACCAAGGTCTTAGCTTGGTTGGTTTCAAGGATAACTACTCTGGGGGCTGTAGCTCCACTTCCCCCTGTGCCTTCCATTTATTAGCTGTCCCAGGACCCATTCCCAGCCTCACTGTCACTCGCCTGCCCTCATGGCTCCACCTTCCCCTGCCCAGGCCTCCCAGGCTGGCAGCAAAGGGCTCCCCACTCTGCCAGCCACTCACCCCAGGCTTCCTCTTCTGCTTCTCGGGCCTCACTTCGTCCTCAATGATGAGCTCAATGCCGGCCTCCGAGCGCAGCACCTCCTTCAAGTCCTCCTCCAGGTGCGGGGTCTGGGGCTACGGGCAGGGATAGGGATAGCCAGTGTGAGGCTCTGCACCCAGGCCTTAGGAGCAGCGGGCAGACTTGGCCACACCTCAGCCTGCCCCAAGCAATGCAGGAAGGAGGCCTGGTGCCAGGACGCTGGCCTCATACACATTATCCATTAACCATCCTGCCTGGAACAAGCACTGACCTCAACTCACTGAGGGCTAAGTGGGCCAGGAGCATCCCCACCTCACCACAGCAACCCTCACACAGCCCCGGGCAATAGCTGTCTCTTCCACAGGGTAGTAACGGAGGTTCAGAGAGAGCGAGAGCCCAGCCCAAGGCCACACAGCTGTGAGGTTAGAACCTGGACACACTCAAACCCTACACCCTTTTGTCCCGCACTAACAGGGATACTGATTCCATTTCCCTTTCTCTCCCTCAGTGGCAGAGACTAGGGGAGGGAGAGCTACGGAGCAGAAGGTGCAGGGCACACTGACACCTGAGGAGTCACTCTAAAAGCCCCCACGTACTTTAACCACACTACTAAAGGCAGATTCTCCCTCTCAGACCTGCCTGGAGAGCATACAGACATCTTAGTATCTGGGAGCTGAACCCCACTCTGGACAGGAAAGGGCAATGCTGACTAGTGCCTGGCCTGCAACCTCTGCAACTCAGCCAGCTCCATCACAGGATGGGGAGCGCACATCCCGCCGTCTGGACCCCATGCAGTGAGCAGGGGAGCTTGTTGCGGGCTTTGTCCACAGGCCGAATGCTTCTCTACGACCTGCCTTTCTCCCACCTCTGGTTGGTTTCTAAGACACTGCCTGTCTTAGAAAACCCAGGCTGCCAGCCCTCCTTCCACTGGGGAAAGCAAGACTGTCTCGTGAACTGGGAAGAGTTCGGGGGAGAAGGGTGGTGTGCACACTGCTGAGGAAGAACCCCAGGAGGCACCCCCCCCCCACCGGCTGGCATCTCCAGCCCACCCATGAATGCTTTCCTGTGTTTTGCAGTCAGTCAAAAGACTTAGGTTTGAAAAGCAATTCGCAACTTCCTGAAATCAGCCCCAGCAAGTTCTCCATCCAAACACCTGCCCGTGTTCTGCCCACCATAAAGATGTGCTGAGTAGTCATTTATGAGCATTCACATTCTTAATGTTGGCCTCCACCATCCCAAACTCCAAGCTTCACCAGGATGCCACTGTGTCTCCAGCACCAGCCGGCACTGCCTGGCACATTGTAGGTGCTCAGGAAATGTCTGATGAACTGGTAACTTAGCCTCGGGGTCTCTGTTTATAAAACTAGGATATCTGCAACTTCTCAGGGTGGCTGGGAGAATCCCACAGGCTCTCAGAGGGACTGGGCCCTGTGAGCTGTGAACAGCTGGATGACCGGCCTGGCCACAGCACTTACCAGGGGCTTTAGTGGTCCATACTTCTCCAGGGCATTCTTGAACGGGGTGGGTGTGTGGGGAGTGTTGTCCATAGAGTACTTCTGATCTGGGGTAACAAACCTGCCAGGGACAGAGGAGGCAGCTGAGTGACGGGGCTGGGGGCAGACACCAGCCACTCTGCTCCAGGCTGCCTGGGACTCCCACGCCCTCCGCCTGACCTTTGGCCTTAGCAGCAGGGAGGCAACCCCCGGCACACTCTCTTCCCATTGCACTCCCCCCAACCTACCCACCTCCCCACCCGCAAGGGGAGTTACGAAGGGGCTGAGAGGAAGGGCCATCCTCAGTAAGAGTCAGAGAGGGTCCAAGAGACCCAAGCAGGTGGAAGAACGGCTAAGAATGCTGCTGTTACCAGGATTTCCCAGAAAACAAGGCCAGCCTGTGGCCATACTTCAGGCCCGGGGAGAGGGGCAGGGGAGGGAGATGGGAATCCAGAAGACCACGCCCCTCCCAAACCTCTCTCGTGCAGCGAGACAGTCAGGCCAAACCACGTGCTTAACTTACCCTTTTCCCAAGTCTCCTCAAAATGATCACAGTGGGGGCAGAAATGTGGAAGGAAAGCTTTGGCAGAGAGAAACCCAGGAAAGGCCTCAGGTAGCCAGGAGCTTGGGTGCAGCGGCCAATAACTGGACCTGCTGCCTGGGGCCGTCACTCCAGCCACTTGCTCAGCCTGCTGTCCACCCCATGGGAGATAAAAAGCTAGGACAAGTGCAGACCATTCTTTCTTTCCTTCCTGGGGCCTGAGAGATTACACAGGGATCCACAACCTCTTCCCAAATCCTTATCTCCCACACAGGACACAGGGGTCCCCTCTGTAAGGATGAGCAAAGACAGGTTAGCGCTGGTCAGAAGTGAGCAGCTCACAGTTCGAACCACAGTTCAAAGGGATGAACTGAGCCTTGGGATCCAACATCTCTGTGGGACACGGAGCTTCTGCCGTGAACGTGAGAAAAACGCCCAAAACGTCTCTAATTCACAGCGTCAGTAAGAACTGAGGACAAACATTGAAAAACTAAGGGAGGCCAACTCGGTAAGGGAACATACAAGATTGCATGGAGATGAGAAAAACGTCACTGTGTAAGCCAGAGGACTGACTCAGCAGGTGGGCGAGTCAGGAGACAATCCACTGTGTTGTATTTCGTATGTTTGAAAAGTTTGAGACAGGGATGCTCTTTTAATAGATCCACTTGAACTTCTAGGGATGGAAAACAATGCCTGAAATGGGGTTACTGGAAGATTAGATATGCTCAAGGAAAAATGCTCAGTATACTTGAAGCAAAGCAACAGAAACTACCCAAAATGAAATAGAGAGGAAAAAAGAATGAACAATTAAAATAAGCATAACATCAGTAAGCTGTGGGACCAACTTCAAGTGGCCTAATGTGTGTAACTGTGGAGCCTCTGAAGAGGACCCAGGGTGGAGGGCCCAGACAAGTTATTCAAAGAAATAATGGCTGAAATGTTTCTGAATTTCATGAAAATTATAAACCACAGATCCAAGCAGTTCTGTGAACACCAAGGATAAGAAACAAAGAAAAATGTATCATAGCACATCATAGTCAAATTGTTCAACACTGATGATAAAACAGTACAAGAGCCCCAAGGCAGGAGAGCAACATCTTTAAAGCACTGAAAGAAAACTGCCAAACTAGAGTTCTATACCCAGCAAAAGTCTCTCACAAAAATTAAGGTAACTTTTCAGACACACAAAAGAACTCATGGAAGAACTCATGACCTTCAGGCCCACACTAAAACATTAAAGGATGATCTTCAGACAGAAGGAACATACATACTGCCAGAGGGAAATGGGGATCTACAGACGAAGAAAGAGCACTGGAAATGCTTCTTTGTGTGGAAGAAAACAGAGACATCTGAGCCGGCAGCAGCGCATTAGGAACACAGATGAGAAGGTAAAAGAAAGAGAAGTATTGACTCCTTTCGTGGTCTCAGCCATCTCTTTAAGAGCTTAAAGTCTAGGATTTTGGCTTGAATAGAGAATCATTTCTCATGAAACGTATTCAAGTATCAATTTTTTTTTTTTTTTTTGGTTCCAGGATAGGTTTAAGAGCTTTGATTTGAAGTCCAAGATTTCAGCTTGAAAGGAGAATCATTTTGTATGAAACCTATCTATGTTAAATTTTAGATCAACCATTGAGAGACTGATTTCTGACCAAGGGATTCATACATCTTTCCTAAAACCATGTATCATTACAAGAGGTAAGATTCCTGAACTGATTCCTGAATTACAGCTTAACTCGTGAAATACAAATAGCAATGCTTCTCCCCCAGCAAATGTACTTAATAAGCAGAAGGCCAGTTAAGCAACTCTCTCTACCTCGAATTGAAGACTCATGATGACACAAGGAAGTAAACTTAACATGAAAGCACCCCCACAGAAGCATGCAGGTAAGCAACCCTACAGGCTTGAAGGTGACACACTGTGCTGTATAAGCTCAAAGGCAGGGACACAGCTGTCCCTCCTGACCAAGCACCAGAGAGACGGAGAGAACCGGGGGCCCTTTCGTCCTTCATGTCGGGCTACTCAATCACAGTGGATCTGCACTTGAACCTCATACAAGATGCAGAGATTAAATTTTTCATGGCAATGTGGACTCTCCACTTCTGAGGTTAGAAAACCATCCAATTAAAAAATAAAAGAGTTAGAACCAAGGTGAAGCACCAGACTCCACGGAAAAAAAGGGAAGAGGTGTGGTGACCAGAAGGAGGCTACCTTCTTGAAACAGAGCCTTGGGTGTTCTTCCAAGGTGCCCCTCCCCAGAGATCCTGTCCCCGCCAGACTGGCCACTGCTGGGGGAGGGGCAGGCCCAGTGCAGGCGGGGCAGGGGGTACAGCACTCACGCAGCGTGTTTCTGGTGAAGGGGCGTCTTGTCCCGGTGCAGCGGCGTGGTGACCACCACCTTCTGGCTGCACACGGGGGTAGATGTCAGCGAGGGGCTCTCCAGCTCCAGTGTGTCCTGTTTGTTCCAAAAGTTCAGAAACTGCCAGGAAGACAAAGGAAACAAGACAAAGTGATGACCTGTGGGGGTGGGGATGGGGCAAGATCCTTGAGACCTTCCCCTGACATGGCTGCTCTCTGACAGAGGTCCACCCTGACCTAGGAGCTCCCCACCCGCAGGTGCCAGAGAGTAAAGGCCAGGGCAGATCAGCAGGGATCCACTGAGCAAGTCCATCAAGGTGACGCACCTGAAGTACCACGAGCCTTCTCCTTCACTCCATTTATCACATTTGGGTCATTTTTAAATTAACTGGTCTTCCTATCAGTGCATAAGCTTCATGAGGGCAGAGTCAGGCCTGGTTTTGCTCACCAGCGTCCACAGCACTTGGGACAGGGCCTCGTGCACAGCAGACATTCAATGAACGGACAGTACCGAGCACTTGGGGGCTGTCATCTGTGCCCAGAGAGCAGGTGGGGTGGGGTCCACACACCTGGGAGGGCGAGAAAGGCAGGGTCTTGACGGGCGTGCTCTTCGGGGTAAGGCTGTTGCAGGAGTCCAGGAAGGATAGGCTGGCGCCGTTCTCAGTGACGGGGGACAAGGCAACACGCCGCTTCTTCTGCCTCTTGAGCACTGAGGGTGGTGTGCCAATGCCGGAGCCCCCTACTTCAGTGCTAGGGGAGATGGGGATCAGCTCGCCCCGGCTGCTCCGGCTCAGGTCTGAGATGGTGTGGCCGTCCAGTCGGTACTCGGTCACGCTGGGCACTGGAGCGGCAGGCTGGCCGGGTGGTGGGGCCTGCTGCTCCTGCTGCTCCTGGGATGGTTGTGACTGCACTGGGCTGTTGGTGATGCTGCCTTCTGCAGACGGCTCCTCAGGTAGGTCAAATTTACTCAGGTCACACCAGGCATCAGGGTCCTGCCCAGAGATGGGGGTTAGGAATAACTGCCATGACTCTGCTTTTCTACCAGTCCATATGACAGGACTCATTCATTAAAGGAAAACACACGAACATCAACTGTGATCCCACAGCCCAGGAATGATCATCGTTAATACTGTCCTGGCTTTCCAAGGATTCTTCTAAGTCTGTGTGTCTCTATTTGTAAACCTAACTGAAGTCATATTGTGCGCATGGCCTCTTACTGTTCTTTACAAAACTGTTCTGTCTATTTTTAGGACATACAAAAAGTACAAAGAAAAATACAGAGAATATTCGGATACCCACCAGTAAGCATGAGAAATAAAACCTTATCACTAAAGCTCCAGGTCCACTTGATACATCGTCTCCCGCACACAGAAAACCACTACCTGAATTTGGTTATTTACCATCCTAATGCATATCTTTAAAAATTACCACGTCTCTAAATATTTAATATTTTCAATGTTTTTAACTTTAGTGCAAATCATTTCTGTATCATTTCTTTTTCCATTTAAAATTTCTCTAAAGCTAGAATAACGATAGTACCTCCTTCTATTATCCATGAGTTTAATGTTTACTATCATTAAATATTAGTTGTTGTTATAGTGGAAAAAAGTCACTTATAATAATTGTCATGGCTGCAAAATATTCCTTCACTTGAATATGTTACTTAATTATTCCCCTTCTGTAGGACACTAGGTTTCCCCCACTAATTCTCAAAAATTAAAAATAGTATCTTTAGGGGGTAGGTAATAGCTCAGTGGTAGAGTGCATGCTTAGCATGTACGAGGTGCTGGGTTCAATCCCCAGTACCTCCATTAAAGAAAAAGGAAGAAAACATCTTTATAAACATCTTGGACATGAATCTCCTGCATTTATAGCTACTTCCTTAAAAGAGAGCTGGAAGTAGAAGTCATGGGCCTTCATTTGCCAGCCATGCTCCCAGAGAGGAGGCCCCTCTGTGCTCCACAACCCTGTCAATCACGGTGCCTCTTTGGGTGCTTCACCTGAATTATTTCCAGCCCCCTAGTCACCCTGCCAGAGAAGCACTGCTGTCCCCTCTCACACTGAGGGAGCCAGACCAGAGGAGGTGTCATCAGCCCGAGGGCACTAAGCTTCTAAGAGCAATTCTGAGAGGCGCCCAGGTCTTTCTGCCTTTGCCCAGTAAATTACAACCCAGTCAAAGGGCTTCTGGAGATGGAAGTTTCCACTTTGGTCCCCTGAATAGACCCAGTTCCTAGTGGTGATTTTTGGTCCTTGGGGCTCCCAGAAACCTGGCAAGTCAATTCCTAAGGGTGAAGGCCAGCTCAGCAGTGCTGAATCCAGGCCCACCTTCCAGAAGCCAACCCTGACATCGAAAAGGCCCCAAAATTGATGGCATCTAACAGACCAGAGCACATGTGACAAGGACTGCCTGCTGGAAAGGCAGTCGGCAGCGTTTCTGCAAATACTGGAATTTCCTGTCAGCTACTGAAGGTCACTGTCAAGAGAACCAGAGCTTAGACCCAGACAGCAGGGCCTGACTCCTGGCCCCGGCACTCACCGGCTGTGTGATGCTCTGAGCTTGAGATGAGTCCACCACCCACTTCACAGGCTGTTAAAGGACTGAGAGCATACAGAGAGGTACCAAGTAATAAGCCTGGCATGTGGCAGGCACTCAGAAGTTAGATACTACTATTACTAAAGAAGCACTGGGCCTGGCAGCCAGAGGGTGCTCCAGAGAACAGTCTGAGGATGGAGGGAGGCAACAATGAAGTGCGGGACACAGAGTGGGCCCACTCTCACCTCAACCCTCCCACCAGAGCCCAAAGGAAGGACAGCCCATGGTGGCCTTGGGGCTACTTGCTGAACAGGTTGAGGAACACATCACCACCCTGGCATCCCATGGAATGGAGGGGACACCATAGTCCCAGCCACCAGGGACAAGAGGTGAGACCCAGAGCCAGAGGATCTGAGCAGAGGCCCTCCCGAGACTGACTCTACCATCCAACTCCTCACTGGGCAGGACAGTGGAGCACAGCACGACGGTTAGTTAAGACCACTGTACCTTACTCACTGTGTGACCCTGGGTACACTACTTGATCTCTCTGAGCCCCAGTCTCATCTACAAAACACAGAAAGGACACCCCTTACAGGATACCATGTGGGATACGTTAAGCCACAGCCTGGCATTTAGCAGATGTTCAATAAACAGTGTCATTATTCTCAGCCAGTCAGGAGAAGCACAAGTGGGAAGGCGAGTGTGGACACCGCCCACTGAACCTCACTGCCCTCCATGCTGGCTTCTTGCTCACCACTTCCTGAAACCCACTCCACATCACAGGGCTGGCTGACAGAGCTGGGTGGTCATACCCAGAGGTGCAACCTCCATCAGGGTACTTTTCCCCAAAGGGCACAACCCACAGCTGGAGCAGCCCCCAAGGTACGCAGATAGAGCAGCAGGTAGAGTGCGTAATCCCCACTCACCTCTCCATCCCCAGGCCCAAACCCTGGCACTTCCCAGGGCCCTCACCAGGGACACCCAATCATCTGTGCTGCTGCAAACACCACCCTCTCCTCTGCTGTTTTTGGTCTCAAATACCCTTCCCAAACACCCTTGAGGACTCTGTAGCGCCACTTCTGCCGGGGAGCCCTCCAAGCCCATCTGTGCTGTACAGGTGAGTCAGAAGCTCCCCGAGGGCAGGGACTGCATGGCAACTATCTTGGTGTCGCCAGGCCCAGGCTTTGGGCCAGGCACTCGGATTGCCTCGGCCATGTCAGAGAGACAAGGAGTGAGCAGAAGGACGTCTGCCTATGGAGAAAAGCACTCCCTGCTGGGGGTGCTCTGGGCCCACTGGGACGCGCTGTGACCAACATTACCGACTCGATCAAGTCCAGGGCTTCAGAGAGGCTGGACCCCACAGCAGGGATGAGGAGGTTTGCGGCCTCCACCACCCACTTGTAGGGCAGGCTGGTCTCTGGTGGGGAGCCCTCCTGGTCCTCACGCTTGGGGAAGTCCTCCAGGGGCTCTGGTGTCCGCACTCCATCCAGCTCTGCGGGGACAGGATCCTGCTCCTGGGAAGGGGCAGCTGCCGCGGCCTCCTCCTCACTGCTCTCCTCTTCCTTCATGGCCGGGAATGCTGGGGGCCAGTTGGTCACAAGACTTCCCTGGGGGACACAGGGCACAAGGCTTGGCTTTTTCCTTAAGAGATGTAAACTATGCCATATTCTAGCTAAAAATGCACAACCCAAATCTAATAATAAGGAAACTCCAGTGAACCCAAACTGAGACACAGTTTCTAACATAACTGGCCTTAGTGTATACTTCAAAAAAATCAGGATTATGGAAGGCTAAGAAAGGCTGACGACCCATTCCAGATAAAAGTGGATGGAAGAGATATGACAACGAACACAATGTCTAATCCTGGATTGGATCGTTGGCAGAAAAAATGGAATCTGGATGGCAGATTAGTTAAAAGTCCGGAACCAATGCTAAATTCCAACTACATTCCTTGGTTACATAGGTGAATGTCCTTATTTTTGGAAAAAACACATTCAAATATTAGAACATAAAAGGTACAATACATGGAACCAACTTTCAAATAGCTCAGATTAAAAAAATACGTATATAGAGAAAGATAAAAGCAAATCTGGAAAATATTCAAAATTAGTGAAGACAATAAAGTGTATATGGGAATACTCTTCCTGCAACTTTTCCTAATGCTTACTATTATTTCAAAATGAAAGTTTGAAAAATGAGTGGATACTAATTTTGTGACAGAAAAAAACAGAGATCATTTGTGGCAATAGCTCTCCAGGCAGAACCTTGGAAACAAGCTTGACATGTTAACCCGACAGACCCTTGAAAACAGTACATGTGACTAACAAAGGCCTGGTCGAGATCCAGGAGCGGGGTCCCATGTTAATGGCAGGGCACCAGGGAATAGGTGAGAGGACATGGGCTCTAGATGCAGACAGAGCTTTGCCATTTCCCAGCTCAGGCCAGCGGTCTGATGAGGGTCAGTTTCCTTGCCTATAAAATGAGGACACTGAGCAGGGAGGTTACACAGATCAACGACTACGTGAAAACCACTCAGCCCAATTAGTAGCCATTATTGCCATGACATTTCCCTTTCCTACAGCACAAGCATTCCACACTTGTAAAATTAACCACATAAATAGGTATATGTACAAAGAATTTGAACTATGATCACTGCAGCATGCTGATGGAAATGGTGACAGTCATACTGATGGAAATGGTGACAGTCATTCATCAATAGGTGATAATGACAAGATAAGATACGACAGATTCAGGAATGGTGTAAAAATCTGCATGCACATAACAACGTGGAAGATTTAAGTAGAAAAAGAAATTTATAAGACGGTAAGATATAATTTCATTTTACACTTATTACCCTTGGTAATAAATATTGGCAAATATATTAAATAATATATCAGTTCTCTCTGGAAGTTGAGATTTACAGACTTGGCCTTCAGCACTGTTCAATTCTGTTAAAGTTTCTAATCCCACAATGACTGTGTATTACTTCTGAAGCACAGGATAAAATTAATAATTGTAAGCCCTGACCAATGAGGTAGTCCCATAGATACAAAAGAGACAAATATTTTCTGGCAGGCAATCAAAAAAAAAAAAAAAAACTAGCAAAATCTAGCAAAAAAAGTCTATTAAAATTTTTAAAGAATGTATCTATCCATCTCGAAGAATTTCTCAAGAAATAACTGAGCAAAGGATCTTCTGAGCTACAAGGACAATCATTAAAGTTTTGTTTCTAACAACAAAAAGTCGGATAAAACCTTAATTAAATAAATTAACAGCACAATAAAACCATTAAAATGACACTGGAGAGGAATGGGTGAATCTGAAACCCACATTAGGCTGACCAGAGTTTGCTCAGGATCCCCAGCAGGGCCAAATTTCCAGACACTAAGTGTCAGAGGGGTGAGAACAAGAGTCAAGAAAATGACTTTCAGCAGAAAGGGTTTTCAGAGACTACTGTCCACTCTGCCCTATCCTGAAAGACCACTTCTCCGTGTTTGCTGCTGCCCACTGTTTCCTCCTTCTGGCATGGGTGCTTTTTCTTCAATCAGAAGTAAAAGCCTGGAAAATATCTTACTTAAGCACATGAGAAACCGTGAGAAGTGAACTCTGGTGAGGGGATGCGTGGGGAGTCCAGACGGGAGGAAGAAGTCATCCTACTTTACACTTTATACCTTTCTCAACCGTCACCCTACAGATGCTTTCATATCTGGGAATCAAGCGATAGTCTCTGAAATTGAAAAATCAGGAAATAGAGGCAAAAACATTATATAATGCTCCAGCAGGGTGCTGTAAAAGAACTGGAGCAGTGAACAAGTTATTATCTAGCTCATTCGAAAGGGAAGGGGTAGTGTTAAAAAGGATTATTCAGTAGTTCACAAGTACAGAAAACCTTGGAAAACAGTGTAGACGAAGCTTGTCACCAGCCATGTACCCAGCACTATCATATCTTCACACTGACCCATGGGCTCCAAATCTTCATTTTGGGGGGTGGGGGTGGCAATTAGGTTTATTTATTTATTTATTCGTTAATCTCCAATCCATACTGGGGATTGAATGCAGGACCTCATGCATGCTAAACAGGCATGCTACCACTGAGCTATTCAATCCCCCCTTCATTTCTTAAGAATGAATCATAAGACATAGTTTAAAAATAGCAATAAATACCTGACAATAATATTATACTGTAATCGACTATACTTCAGTTTTTTTAAAAAGTGTGCTCCAGGGTGTGGGGTGGAAGATGTCGACAACTATAAACCTAACACCATATGACTCATTTATGTGACTGTCTGGAACTACAGAGACAGAAAACAGATGAGGGTGCCAGGGGCTAAGGATGGGAAAAGGCATGAGAATCTGGGGGGTGATGGAAATGCTCTGTGTCTTGATGGTGGTGGTGGTTACATGACCGTTTCTGTAATGACTCAGACCTGTACACAAAATAATGAATTTTACTGTGTGTGAATTGTACCTCAATAAATCTGATTTCTTTTTTTAATTGCAAACATGCTTTCAGTATGAAAAGGCTGGAAAGAGCAACAGGTAGGAAGGAAGCTGTAGACGCAGACAGGAGGAGGCTGAGACCTCCTCACCTAACCCTCAATCTGATGTCACCTCTGGCAACCTTCACCTGTGGGCATATGAGCGCCAGGCGTGGGCACGGGTGTCACAGGGAGAGACCCTCGTGAGAGACACGTGGCCACACAGAGATCCTGTGACAGGGCTAATGAACAGCTGTGGAACAGGTGAAAAGAGAGAAGCAGTGTTGATGAGATGGTGTCGGATATATGTGAAAACAAGCCAGCCACGCCCAGCCCAGCTCACCTGGCCTTCCGCGGGGGGGACACTCTGGCAGCCATCCTTGTCTTCCAGCTCCAGCAGCAAGTACATGGGGGGCTTGCAGTCTCTGGACTCACTCAGGAAGCCTCCGGTGTCCACCTTCCTCTTGATAGTGGAGTTCCAGTGATTCTTCACAGCATTGTCCGTCCTGCAGGGGCCAACAGGAGAGCTCTGACCCCAGCCCGGTGGCCCGTGCACCACCAAGCACATCACTAGCCTCCCTGAGTTCTCACTTCCGTAAATAAGGGTTCAACCTGAGGAACTCTAAGGTCTCTCAGCTGTAAGATGAAGTGTGACATGCTTCTAACCCAGAACAATTTTCTGAGCATTTCTATACATGTCTGAGAAATAAGCAAAGGTTTTATTCAGTCTACAGGGTAAAAAGCATAACACTGACATGTTCTGGGAACTCTCATGCCCTTTCCTGCTCATTTTGCATCTGTAGAAACCATAAGCAAGCTGCTGGCTGCCAGCCCCAGTCCTGAGGCTCAGTGACCTAGAACAGAAGCCCTGATCACCTCCTAAGGGAGACAAATGGCCGAAGAGGGCAGAGCTAGAGGCAGAGGGTCCACTACTGTCCACTCTAAACCTTGGTTTATCTGGAGAAGCAGACTACTTCATCCTCCATCACTTGCTGAATATTAAAGAGAAAACATACGTAGTCACATAAAGTACAGAGCAGTATAACACTATAGAAGCAGAGTTGAGCACAGGGGTAGAGAAGTGCAGAGAAGTGTGGAGGTGGAGGCAGACTGGCATAGCAGGACAGAAGGACGGGATAGCAGAGCAGTAGGAAGGCACCGGAGTGTGAAGCAGAGTAGTGCAGAAGGAATGACAGAGCAGCAGAGCAGTGAGCAGCACGGGTGGGCACAGCTGTGCCAGAGCACAGCGGTCTACAGCAGCGGAGAAGTGCCAACACACAAAGGCACTGCCTTCTTTGGGGATCTGAGCAGAGTGCTTTTCTCTTGAACTATGAACAGAAAATAACAGTTTGACTTTATCCCAGTCTAAAGGGAGGGTCTATAACTCTGATCACTCCCACTGCAGGCCGTCAGGATACAGCACTGACCTGGCAGGGGCCTGGGCACTACTGGGAGATGGCCAGGGACCGACCACAGTCGGGAAGAACAGAGAAACCTTCCCTGAGGAAGTAACACCCCCACAGAGGACTGAAGGATGAGAGCATGTTGACTACATGACGGGCACAAGGCAGAGGCGTCCAGGCTGACGGAAGCACAGGGATGCTCTCAGAAGTGAGTTCACCATGTCTGAGACAGGAGGGTGGAGCAGCTAAAGCCAAAAGGGTCAGCAAGGGTGACAGTGGATCAAGGCAAGGCAGGTGGAATTAGCTGGGCCAGACTGGCCACATGGGAAGAGGGCTGAGTCTCCAACCCAAGTGTGAGAAGAAACACCCAAAGGATAACACATTCTGGTTTGAGTTTTGGAAGTAGATGATTCCAGACTCTAAGGGAAAGACCATCTGGCATTTTATCCTGCTCCCTCTCAGGACTGCACTGCCATGGCAAAGAAAGGATTAAAAATAAAATACGGTAAAAATGCACGTGGACAAAGATAGCAGGGTAGAAGATAGCAGCATGTGAGAAATTTCTGTAAGTTGCCAGAAAATGGAAAGCAGTTAGGAGAGCAGTAAGCAACTCAGGAGACTGGAAGGTGACCCTGGGGGAAGATTCCAGCAAGAATGGAACCAAGTCATCCAGACGCTCCCTGAAGAACCCCAAGAGGCCGAGAGCTTGGAAGGATCAGGCCCTCTGAGGAGCAGGGTGAAAAAACAGCAGTGGTTCAGACATCCAGATCCTGGCCCTGATCTCACAGGCAGGAAGAAAGACACCTATTCTCTTTAAAAAAATGACCAGGCAATCCTGGCCACAGCAGAGGGAGGATGGCACACAGAGCTGAAACGGGGACCAGATGAGAATCTGCACAGTGAATGGGGGGCTCCCAGGACCCCCTCCCTACCCTGCTCAGACTCCCGGCAGCTGAGACCCATGCCCCCAAAGACAAGAATCTGAAGGATTCATTTGCTTCTGTGAAAAGTGAACAACTCCAGAGAACTCAGACTGGGCCTTGGAACATCCCCCTAAAGGCCAGTGGGTGCCCTCACCTGCCCGCCCTGGCCCCAGAAGGTGGCTCACCTCCCTGGCAGCATCTTGGCGATCTCGGCCCAGCGGTTGCCCAGCACCTTGTGGGCCTCGCAGATGATGCGGTCCTCCTCCTCCGTCCAGCAGGACTTCTTCACCTCAGGGTTGAGGTGGTTGTGCCAGCGCTCACGGCACTGCTTCCCCAGCCGGCCCTTCAGGTGCTTGGCGATCAGTGTCCACTGCTTCGTGCCATACTTCTTGACCAGCTCGATGACCTTGGGAGAAAAGCTGCTATGAGGCCAGCAGGACCTGCCCCTCCCCCATCCCAGCAGCTTCACTGGGCGGTGCCTCACCACACCCTGGGAGGTACGGCCAACCAACTGACCAGTGGGATGTCACACATCCAAGGTTCAACTGGACAACCCAGCCAACCCCAAGGGCAGCCTCAGACCCTGAGGCACTGTCCCGGGAGCTACCTTCTGGTCCTCCTCTTTGGTCCATGGCCCCTTGACGAGGTCTGGATTCAAGACCCTCAGCCACCGGTACTGGCACTGCTGGTCAGTGCGGTTCTGGGAAGAGAACAGGCATCTGTAAGAACTCCTAGGATGGTGACCCTGGACTGGGCTCTGGGGACTGCAGCTCAGGGGACACCTCAGAGGGGTTCTGTTCTGTCCCCTGCACCATCACACACTACACACCCACATGCCAGAACAGCATGGTTTCCGTTTGCTACAAGAGGGCACGATGGGACCAGGAAAACTCAGGACCTGGGGGGAAGCCACTGTCTGCCACCCCTGCCACAAGGGGGCTGCCCCATACCAGCCTGCGGACTATGTCAGGGATCCTTGCCTGCTTCTGGGAGAGTGGTTATTTCCCTGAAGGTTTCAAATCACATGAAGGAGGGAAAGATGAGGAATTGGGCAGAAGGGTCTGGTGACTTGGGCCCTAGGCTGCCTGAGTGACCCAGGAAATAAGCCAGACAGCAGCTCCTGCCAGGGTAGATGCCTGCAGTGCTAGGGGTGGGGGATCGGACGGGGGACTCACATCACCAGGAGGCTCTAAATGCCAGATGGGGTGGCACCAGCTAGTTCTGCATGGGCCTCATCATGAAGCCCGCTCAGTTTCAGTCTCACGGTTGAGAAACCGAGCACCAACTCACTCCTGACTTGCAGGAAGAAATGCAAATAAGCCACTGATCTGCTCGCATGATCACAGAGCCTAAGACCCACAGGCACACAGAAGCTGCCATGTGGAGATGCTTGTACCAGGGTGCCTCAGATTCCAGTTTGGGAAAAAAGGGTCTAGGAAGGCTGGAAGGCTGCTTTGTTGAGGGAGCTGGCGGGTGGTGTGGGGGGTGGGGTTGGTAAGGAACTCCCCTTTCTTCTCCTTGAAAGTCTGTCCCAGGCCCACTATTCTCAGGGAGGGTGCCACAGAGGGGCTGTACTCACGGGAAAGTGGCTAGCCAGGAACTTCCAGTCTTGCTGTCCAAATTGCCTCACCAGGGCCCTCAGCTGCTCGTCCTGCCAAAGCCAGAAAGACAGAGGGCTCAGCTCACACATGTATAATAAGAAAGCAGCTGCTAAAAGGAGCAGCCTCACTCATCCATTCAGCCACAAAGTGAGCGCCTACTATGTGCTAAGCATGGCAGCAGGCTGCAACAGAGCTGCCCCGACTTATGATGGGCGCAGAGGGAAGCAGATGCTCGTCAAAGACTCCTGCAAACAAAAGGAAAGCCGCCCTGTGCTGGGGGTATGGCGAGGTCGATGGTGAGGTCTATTCAGGGGACTAAGAGACAGGCTCTAAGGAAGTCTAGGAAGGCTAGAATGCATGAAGGAAGTGAGAAGGATGCAAGAGGATTTTGGAGGGGACGGAAGGGGCCAGACCACACACAGGGTTAGATCGGCCTCCTACATCATGCAAATCCACTAATGCGTTAGAGCACTAGGTGGTCACGGTCCGACAACGTGCTTGTTATGAACCTCACTTTGGCAGCTGCAGGAAGAGGGGCTACAGGAGGGCAGAATGGATGAGAGAAGGCCATTACAGGCACCCAGGCCAGAGATGACAGTGACTCAGCACTGGAGATGGGGGATCATGGGCAGAATCAAGAGCACTTAGAAGGGAAAACAACTGTTAAAATGTTCCCCTGAATATGAACTACTGATTCACGCAACACAAAATCTCAATATACTTATGATGTGGACAAGAAACCAGACATAAAAAAAACATACATGGCATGAGTCCACGCATAGGAATTTCTAGAATACGTAAACTAAGCTATAAGGGCAAAAAGATAGTCAGTGGTATCTGAGGTCAGGGGTTAGGGGAGGGAGAAATGGACAGCAAAGGGGAGCAAGAAATGCCTGCGGTAATGGAAATGTTCTTTAAGGTGATGATGCTGGTAGTTTCATGGTATACGCCCATGGAAACTCATCGAATTGTACTTTAATCGTTGTAGTTGACTGTTCATAAAGTATTCCTCAAATTAATTTTTTTAATTTTATATATATAAAGAAAATGTAGTATATCTATACAGTGGAATATTATTGAGCCTTAAAACAGAAGGAAATTCTGTTACAAAATATAACATGGATGAACCTTGAGGACATTATGCTAAGCAAAATAAGCCAGGCACAAAAGGACAGTGTATGATTCCACTCACATAAAGAACCTAAAGCAGTCAAAATCATAGAAACAGAAAGTAAAAAAGGTGGCTGCCAAGAGTTAGGGGGAGAGAAGAAGGGGAAATCAGCATTTAATGGGTATAGAGATTCAGTACTGCAAGATGAAAAAGTTCTAGAGATCTGTTGCACAATGACAATATACTTTATGCTACTGAACTGT
This sequence comes from Camelus ferus, assembly GCF_009834535.1. Taxonomy (NCBI): domain Eukaryota; kingdom Metazoa; phylum Chordata; class Mammalia; order Artiodactyla; family Camelidae; genus Camelus; species Camelus ferus. The sequence continues at coordinate 1,230,007 of NC_045714.1, read as the reverse complement.
AGACTTAAAAATGGTTATGATGGTAAATTTAATGTTAGGTGTTAACACACACACACACACACACACACACACACTCTCTCTCTCTCTCTCTCTCTCTCTCTCTCTCTCTCTCTCTCTCTCTCTCTTTCTCTCTCTCTCTCCTAGTTAGAAAAAAAGGCCACCACAGAAATCCAGACCCTCAACTGCAGCCTGGCCACAGCCCAGCACCAGCTGGACAAAGTTCCCATAAATCCTGTAGCTGAGCCAGCCCACACCGACACAGCCAGCCCCGGACACCCTGCGTTCCTCTGCTGCTCACCCAACCTGGCGAGGCCAACCCCTGCCTTCTGCCCATGTCCCCCAGGTCCCCCTCCAGCACCACTGTCCTCCCTGACAACTGACGAGGACACTTGATGTTACGTCTCCAACTCCTCCTGGACCCCATGGGCTTCCTCCACCTGTCACCTCCTTCCCGCACTGTCCTGGTCCTGTTCCCTTCACAGCCATCTTTTGTTGCCTGCCCAGCATGGCCCCCTTCCCCACTCCCTCGGGCTCAGGCTGCCCCCAAATCTCTACTCCAAATCCACCCTACCCACAGCAGATTAGCTCCCTGAAGCCTGGCTACCGTCACTCAACTGCTTTAAAAACCTTCAGTGGCTCCACAATACCAGCCAAACCATGCTACCTTCTGAGCCCAACATTCAAGGTCTTCTGGGACTAGACCCTAATCAATCTTTCCATCTACACCAACCATTCTTCCTCTTTAAGGACATTTCCCTCCAGCCAAACTGGGGCTCCTCTACTTGCTTTTCTCCACCTACAACCCGTTTCCTATTCTGACTTATCCATAGTTTTGCATACCTCCCTGACTGAATTCCCAAATCCTCACCCATGAAACTTCCCTAACCTCTCAGACAACAGTAACCTTAACGTCTAAAGGCATTTTGACAAGTTTATGTGCCTCCTACGTGTTGGGAGGCTTAGTGTAAGACAGAAGAGACAACATAGTGGGCACAAAGGATGCCAATCCTGCCAGCACCGTGACGGCCATTGGCACGTCCATGGCCTGTGCCGGGTCTTATCTCTCCATCCCAAGCAAAGGGATGCTCTGGAGTAGAGACTCCGTCTTGATTGTTCTTCTAAGCCTGCAAGAGTGAAATACAGTCTCTGGTCCACAGTGGGATGAACAGAAAAGTCTAGCTTGGCAGTCCTCTGAAGAAACAGCTTTTCTGATTTAAGAGGGTTTTACAACTCATACAGTAAGGAGAAAAAAAAAAGGAGAAGAAAAAGACTAAACACATCCATGAAAACAGAGGCAGAATAAAAAGAGAAGGCTAGTAGGAGTCTAAAATGGTACAACAAAGTTAGAAAAAGATCTGGCAGTATCTACAAAACTAAACATGTACCTACCCCATGAGCATACCTAAATACCCTCTCTAGAGAAATGAAAACATAATCCTCAAAAAAGACACAGACAGCTCTATCCACAATAGCCAAAAAAACTGGAAACAGCCCAAATGCTCATCAACAAGTGAAACATACTATGGTCTATCCATATATTCAGCAATAAAAAATGAACAAATTACTGAATCATGCGACATTATGCTTGAACAAAAGAAGTCAGATAAAAATACAGCTGTCATACATTCAAACATAATGTGAATAATTACAGCCTGAGGAAAAGGCAATTTCCCTACAATATCCATTAACTATAAGCCTCCCTTCTTCCTTATCTATGCACACACCTCCAAGTTTTTTTTAATATTCTGATAACATCAATGGGAAAAGAACAGAAATTGTAGGAACATACTTTGTATTCTCTTAGGTTTTCTCTGTTCCATTTTCATAATAATTTCCACAATAATTTTCGAAGTGTTTATGAGGTGAAACAAAGGCAGCAGGTCATCATAGCAAGTGCCCTGTATTAGGATCCAGGGAACCTGGCTTTCTGGTCTTGACTGCTGGCTTTCTTGGGCAATCTTGAACACATCTCTAAACCTTTCTCTGGTTCTACTTCTTTAGCCAAAAAAGTAGCTTTATTAGACAAAAATAAAGTACAGTTGTGTGATTTCATTTATAGCACATTCAAGAACAGGAAAAACGAATCGAAGAGACATTGGATCAGTGACTGCCTGGAGTTGGGAAAGATGGACCATAAAGGGAACTTATGGGGATAATCAGGGTGGTGCTTACATGGGTGATATACATTTGTCAAAACTGCTGGAACTGTTCACTTTTAAAAGGTGCATTTGATTGTATATAAATTATATTTCCATAAACTTGATTAAAGAACAGAGCTCGGTATCACAGACACAATACAATTACTTTTTTAAAAATAATAATGAAGAAGGGTTGCAGATTTTGCTAAACCTCCTAGCAGTTAAAGGACACGAAGCACAATTAATGTCCATGATGCAGAACATGCCAGCTTCCAACAGACACAACATTAATTGCTGGCCCTGAGGTCTGAGAGGCACATACCCTCAAGAGTCCTCAATATTGGGAGTGCCCAGGAATGCTCTGAGATGCATCAGGGAGAACCAGAGGGCCCATCTGCTTCTTTCACCGCCTCCTCCTCTTCATCGCACCATTTGGGCATCAGGCAGACACAACCCAGGCTCAGTCGCAGTCCAGCCCCTCCGCTGCCATCACCCCCACGCCCCACAAGTGCCCCTCAGTGTCACTCACCTCCTCGTGGGTCCATTTGACCTTGCACTTGCTGTCCCTCTGCTCTGGTACATCTGAATCTGTGTCCTGGTAGTGTAGCTCATCCAGCTCCTCACTGCAGGAAGAACAAGCTAAAGGTCACGCACATGTGTCTCCACCTGATGCTACACAATGGATGGACAGTGGAGGCAGCAGCCAAAGGTTTTGGAGAGGCAGGCTTTTATTGTAGGTAAAATGTAGGTATTTCCATCTCTTCCTTTTAAAAAAAAAATTTAATGAAATGGGGTTATGGGCTATTTTTTTCTTTATTCTTTTATTTTCAGTAACACCCTAATGATTTCAAAAGCTACAAGAAAAAAAGTTAAGACTTTATCAAGAACATTATAATATTTAGTACCAGACACCAAGTTAATATTTTCTTTTCCGTAACAAAATTTTTTAAACTTGCATGGATATTTTAAGGATTAAGCTGATGATAAAAGTATGTAATTATTAAGCACCAGGATTTTAAGAAATATTGGTTACTTGAGAAAAATATTTTTAAAACATTATCTCAGTAACTATGTCCATTTTTGCATAACCCCTGTCAATCCTTGCCAACAGACAAGCCTAGTTTACAGAGGGAAAAATCAAAGTACAAGCAAGCTTAAAATTCTGGATGCTTTTATTTTCCAACAAGTAATTTTCCAAGTTGCTCCAAAACCTTCCTATTTATCAGGTTTAGTGGTTACAGAAATGGAGATCATGCTGTTCACTCTCAGGGATGTCAGGTGCTCACAGAAGCACTTTCGCCAAATCCATCAGGTCACCTCTGTCAGGTACATACCTAAGTCAGGCATTTGTAAGTGAAAAAAGCCTACACATCTCCAAACAAGGAAGGCAAGCACAGGCCGTGTGCCAAAAGAAGAAAGAGGTCCTCCTTCTGTGTCCATGTTCCTGTCCCCTTCTCAGCATCTTCCTAGTCACTCCTACACTCCCACAGCACCTTGGAAATCCTGTCTCATAACATAGGCCCTTAGGCTGCAACTGCCCGTCTCCTTGACAACATGGACAGAGGTCAGCTCCACCTCCGAATCTGTAGGACCTTTTGGGGGTGGCACCAAAATACCTTAAGAAATGTTTGTTCCGGGAATGAATGGCTACAGGAATGAATGACTAACCAAGCAAAGCTGCTGCCTATTAGTCGATAACAAATGCTAATATAAGTAAATTTTTTAGAAGTCGGAAAGGGGCGGATGGTGTCTAAACCCAGCAATACACACAGTCACAGAAGGAACTGGAATTCAGCCTTGTCCTGCCATTTCCAACCCAGTTCATGGGTTCCTCCACCATCGCAAAGTGGGAGGCAAAAATTCTACAAGATACTAATAAAAGGAAGCTAGTTTTAAAAATCAACTGCCCCCAGACTCCATTCTGACAGAAACTATCTTTGGTTCTTCAGTACCCAGCTCCTAATAGAAGTTCAGCAAATGTTCCTTCAGAATGAAACAGATTCTGTGGGAACACTCTCTGGTGCTCCAATACTCTATTTAATGAGGACAGCAACCCAGACAGCTGGGAGAATTCTGTGAGATAATATTCTTCTATCACCAACGTGCTGTCTGCTTCCCACACATTCTCATTATCCCCATTTACTAGATGTGGAAATTGAGGCTCATGGGGGTTATGACACTTGCCAAGTCCACAGAGCCAGGCTCCAAACCTGCACCTTCAAGTCCTCATCTCATAATCTCAGATGGAAAAGCAGAGGTTAAGTCAGTGGTGGCAACCACATATAGGTCCAACACACCCTTTCTATGCCCTTCCATGTGCTGGGCTCTGCTCCAGGTGGGGTGAGTCAGAAGCTGAGCAGGAAGTAGGGCACTGGTGCAGCAAGTGGTCAAAAATCAAACTGAATGTTATGGGGTTCCAGGGGGCAGAACCTGTTCCTCACCTGGTAGGGGGAGGGTTCCTCCACTAAGCCCCAGGGGAGAAGTGGCAGAGGACCTAGGGGCTGTCTGGGGCTTTGGTTGTTGCCTGGAGTAATACTTCCTGAACCAGAAATCAGGAAAAGGTTTGACAAATGCCTGACCAGAAAACAACTCCTGGGAATTGGAGCTGCCCTGGGAAGACACACCCTGTGCCTAAGCATTGTCCTGGGATAAGATGCTTCCTCGCTGAGAGAACTCTATCTAGGGAAAGCCAGCAACGATTGCTTCTCAGGTCTATATGCTGGGCCTGAGGAGGCAAAAACCACCTGATGGAGAGTTTAAGATTATCTGGGTCTCATGAATCCAGAGGGCACACGGCAGAAACCCATTGCCCTCCGTGACTCCCAGGCTGGCTGAAAACCCGAGTTCAGGCACCAGGTGCAAAAGTGTAAGGCAGGGACCTGGAGCCCACAGACCTGGTTCCTGGCACGACTCTGTCATTAATTCTCTGGGGGAATAAATAAAATGGAGACCGCAGTTCCTGCCTCCGCCCCAGGGGTGCTGACAGAGCGGTCTTCATACACAGCGGTCTCTCTTCCCCTCGCCTTCAACCCCAGCTGCCCCAAACTCGTCATGTGGAACAGGAAGACAGGTCTCCGAAACTAAACCGAGCTGGGGCCCGGAACCCAGCTGGTGGGTCACAAAAGAGTCCCTCCCCGCCCCAGCACCCTTCCTAGGTCGGGCGAGAGGGTTTGGGGTGCTCTGTGCTTCCCACGATGTTAAGAAATGCCCACCGGCAAACCTGAATCCAAAAGGGCTTGAACAAGTGTCTTCCAGGCTTCGGCCTCCCGCTCGCTGTGACCTGGAGAATCTCTTTCTGCATGGGTCGCCTCCCTCCCCGGTAAAGGCCCTTCCAGCTGACACCGCCGTCCCACCCCCACCCCACAATTAGGCGGGAGACAAAATGACATCATGCAGGGCTTGGCCCGGGTCCCAAGAGACCCGCCCGCCTCAACTCCGAGGCCCAGCAGGCCCGGGGAGCCGAATGAGGGGCCCCGAGAGCCCCTGGGTTCGCGCGCGTCCCCCGCGTCAGGCGACCCAGGACATTGAATTTTCTGCGGACGCCACCCCCGCCCCGCTCAGAGGGGCCAAGGCGAGTATGGGGTTGGGGTAGAGATCGAGGTGGAGGGAATGGGGTTTGAGGATGGGGAAGTGGGGAGGGCCCCTCAGCCGCCCGGGTCCGCTCACCCGCGCGTCCGCCGAGACATCCCCCCGGCCCGGGCCGCGCCGCGCTCGCCCGCGAGCCGGCTGAGCCCGGAGCGGGAGCCGGGCCGGGGTCAAAGTGCGGGCTGCTCCGGCCGCTCCCGGCCTCGGGGCCGCGCTAGGAGGCGTCAGCGTGGCCGCAGGTCCCGCCGCTGTTCGCAGGGGTTGCGGCCGCCGCCGGCGCTCACAGAAGCACTTTTCTATCTCCCGCCAAGCGCGTCGGCGCCGCCCGGGCCTGGCGCGCCGGCGGGCTGGCGTGCGCGTGGGGCGGGGTCAACGGGTGGGCGGGGCCCGTGGGCTGCGCGGGGGCGGGGCCAGAGGGCGGGAGGGCGCCGCACCCGCGCAGACCCTTGAAGCCGCAGGGCAGGGAGGTCTTGGGTGCTGTTCTGAAGCGGCCGCCAGGTGACTAAGGCCTGTTCCCCTTCGAGGGTGATCCCGGGCGGCCCAGGAAGAAAGACTGAGGAAAGGGAGCGAGGCGCAAGGATGGAAGTCAGGCTGGAGAAACCGCCTGTGCAAAAATCCCAGCGCTAGTCCAAGCCGCTCCTGTGTCCCTACAGCCCCAACCCCAAAGCTGCCCCCTACCACTACCTAGACCATGGCTGCACCTTCGAACCAGCTCCCTGCTTCCCCTCCAGCCTCGAACTGAATGGCTTCAGGTCCTGAGCTCGACTCCTGATGACCCAAAGTGAGCCTCCTAAAATGCTAACCTGATCTTTCCTTTTCAGAACTTAAAACCTCTGTTATCTCCCTCAGGGTAAAATATTCTATAATCAGATTAATAGGATTCTGCCAGATCACCATCCTGCCCCTAGCCAAAGGTAACTTGCTAGTCTCCTGGCCTTTACTTGGGCCTGGAACACTTCCCACCCCTCCCATCTTAGACTAGTTCCTGTTTATCCTTAGGGTCCACAACCCACAATATGCTTGTTGACTTGTGCATTTCCCCATTTGAACTACAGGCTTAGGTCCAAATGGCCCCTCAACTCACAGCAGTATCCCCAGGGCCCAGAATTCAACTGTTGCTTTGAATTCTGTTTACCACATACTTAAAATCCTAGAAGCTTAGCAAGGATTTTTGCATTTTAAGTTGCCATTCACCAAGTACCCCGCCTGAGTTTCATGCCACATCCTGGAAGGAATGCTAAAAGGAAGGTAAGTGAATTATGAGGTAGAAGCCTGGGGAGACCTGGCTCAGCCTCTCAGCCTCTTAGCCCCTGCTTATGCCTCAGATCCTTCTTCCAGAAACTTGGTCACCTGGGGACAGTCTACCAACTGCTGCAAACTTCATTTACCACAGCGGAAGGAGCACGTACATCTTACGTGATAGAAGCTTCCACATCAATTAATTCAGGTCTTCCCCCACCCACCTCCTTCATAAAGTAATTCATGTGGACATCCCCTTTTCATTGCTGGAGCATCATATTTAAGAGTGCAGGCTCTGAAGCCAGACCGCCTAGGGTTTGTTTCCCAACTCCATCATTTACTAGTCATGTGACCATAGGCAAATTACTTCTCTGTGCCTCAGTTTTCTCACCTATAAAAATGAGATTTATCAAATTTAGACCTTTTTCCAGACACTGGTCTGTATGCTTTATAAATTTTGATTCATTTAATTCTCATAACAACCCTATGACGTAGTATTCGTATGATCTTCTTTTAGCAGATGGGGGCACTGATACACAGGCCTCCCCCAGGTCACAATGCTAGTAAATGGGATTCAAACCTGGGCTGTCTAGTTCTAAAGTCTGTGCTCTTAATCACTACACTGATACCTACTTTGTGGGGTGGTTGTAGGACTAAATAAATATATGTAAACCACTGAGAACAATCCCTGGCATAATCATTAAATTGAGTTATTGGGTTTTTTTGTTATTGTTAATATCATAGTCGTTATTATTGTAACTGCAGCTGCTCTTATGCTTGTCTTTTGAGGTCTAGGAAGCTGCTTTGCACACACTCTCACGTGGATTTTTAGTCCCATTTTAGGAGAGAGACAGGACCTTACAGCTCAGGCAAGGTATTTGCCCAAGGCAAGAAATGAGGAACAGCTGTCTCCAGTTGCTGGAGCCAGTTGACCAATTCACTTATCAATTAAAAAAAAAATGCAGAACCTAAAAGTTGAGCATTATGTTTTATTCGGTGGACTTACTGAGGACTTAAGCCTGGGATTCAGCCACTTAGATAGCTCTGAGGAACTGTTCTGAAGAGAAGCCAGGATATATAGGAGTTTGGAGGGGAAAAAAAGAAAAGAAAAACAAGTAATTGGAACATCAAAAGATTACTGCTAATTAAAGAAAACCAGACATCTCAAGCTAATGAATTTAGCCTTTTTCTATGTATAAGAAGATGCAAGAGTCTGGACTTATTGAAATTATTCCTTTGATATGTACCTTAACTATCTAGGGCCAGTATCCTCTTTTTCCATCCTGAATTCCCCTCAGAGTGCACTGTCAGGGGCAGCTGCAATGGCTGTTGGGTTGATGGCCCCAACATCCTTTGTTTACTGAAAAGACAGGAGACTTTCCTGGTCCACTCTAGACCCTAAGAAGCCTGGAGTCAGTTCTATGAGTCAGGGAGCAGAAAGATCACCCTGGTACCAGATGGAATCTCGTTATCTGCACAAGCATTTCTTCTCCAGTTATCATCACACCAACAGACATCCCTGGAGAGAGGACTCCAAGTGTCCTGGTGGAGCCACAGCTGGGAGTGGTCCCTGAGCCCAGGACTGATAATATACAGACTGCACTCTACCGGGGACCTTTTCCTGCACATGCCCTGCTTGGACAGGGAGAATCCAGTCATTTGGTCATTCCACAATCTGCCCCACCCCAGGCTCCAGACCCAGGGCCTGCCCCCATCTTGGGAATACAAATCTACTTATTAAAAGCTCAAGATGCAGCATCAGGCTGGACACAAAACACTGGTTGATAACAAGCAAATGAAAAATAGGGTCACATGTCCCTCTGCCTGACATCTTCCCCTCTACCTACTGAGCACCTTCTGTATCACCCTGTCCTCCCACCGTACTTCCTCTGCCCATAATTTTACTGCTCTCTCAAGAGCAGGGCCAGCCCCATGTTCAAATTTAGCTTCAGATGTTTACTATAATATTTGGTTCCTGGAAGGTACTCAAAGAAAGGATTTTACACGTTTTTTAACTGAAGGAATGAAATGTTAAAGCTAACATTTGGGCTGGAGAGTTAGGAGGGCACAGAACAGAACTGAAAGAACTTGGAATGCTAAGAGATAAGGACCATCAAGAGATTTTGAAACAAAGTAATGTTTTTCAGGTACTTCTGCCTCACTTTCAGGGGCATCAGTATAGAGGACACAGTCATGGCAGAAGTTAAATGGCCAGAGGGATGAGATGTCCAGAACCAGGTCTGGAAATGGGACGCTTTTGACAACAGGGTGGATCCCAAAGCAGGAGAGCAATTCAATTATCTGGTTCAAGTAATCAGACCTCAACAGAGAAATTTCCCCACCTACTTTGCCAAAGATTGAGATTTTATGGATAACTATTTGCAAAGCACCTATATTTGAGTTCCAGCAAAGGACTAGCAAAATATTCAGGTCAGAAAATAATAGCTGGATTTTACTGGGAAAGACACCATGTGCCAGGCACCATATTAAGCATTGCATTTAATGCTCATCAATATAGGAGGCAAGTATCAATAGGCTCTCCATTTTAAAGATAAGAAAACTGAGGCAAACAGATGTTAAGATGCCATGATCACACAGCAAACGGGCAAGTAGCTTGAAGCAAAGCACCCATGCTTTGAAATGTAAATTTTGAGAGTACAGTTTGTGAAAATATGCTGAAATGATTGAGGCTGGGCTGCACCAGGGGCTAATCATCAGGAGACAATCCAACCATCCATACTTTCTCAGAAGCTCATCAGCTGATAGGGGACTGACAATGAATAAACAGAAAATTAGACCTATAAGGGTGAAGATAAAGGCAGGGGCTCCGGGTATCGACAAAAGTGGCTCTTCAGAGCTGATTTAAGAATTAGCAAGGCAGCCAGAGGGAATAGCCAGTGCATGTCAGGGAGAAAAATATTAGGAAGTACTCAGGGACTGACCAGAGTTGAAGTCACTTTTGACTCTTCTCTCATATCACTTACCTGATCCATCTGCAAACCCTATTGGCTCTACCCGCAAACACTAGATTAAAGTATATCCAGTGGCAAAGCAAATGAAAAGATGCTCACTACCGTGTCATTAGGGAAACGCAAATTAAAACCACAATGAGATTTACACACCTATTAGAATGACTGACTAAAAAGATGAATCACATCAAATGTTGGTGAAGATGGGGAGTAATCAGACTTCTCAAACAGTGTTGGTGGGAATGTGAAACTGTACAACCACTTTGGAAACAGCTCAGCAATTTCTTAAAAACATAAACACCTACCACATGACCCAGCCATATGGAGCCAAGAAAAATGAATGCATTTGTCCACACAGAGACTTTTACATAGCTTTATTTGTAACAGCCCCAAACTGGGGAAAAAAAAAAAAAAAACAAATATCCATCAACAGGTGACTGGATAAACAAATTCCAGATATAAAACAAATATACCCACACTGTGAAATACTACTCTGACAATAAAAGGGAATTATTCCTACAATATGAATCTCAAAATAATTACGTTGAAAGAAGCCAAAGATTAAGCATTGTGTGATTCCATTTATAAGGCCAGGACCCTTTATATATGGGCTGCTTTATACACACACCACGTCCAGCCCATACCTCTGACTTCTTACCCTGGGCTTTCTGGGACATCAGCTTTCGCAAACACTTAGTTCTTCCTTTTGTCACGTCGCCACTTGCAGTTCAGCAATCAAGCAGGAAAAGAGTCGCAGATTAAGGAGTTAGGGCACAAAGTCAGGGAGGGCACAAAGTCAGGGAGGGTACCGCCAGTGCCAACGCCAAGGCCTTGTCCAGAGGCCAGTGGAAACCACCTGGACAGCGCAGCCTGGCCAGACTCCGCGGCCGCACTTGGAGGCAACATCACACTCCTCTGTGAAGATGAACAGGCAAAATCCGGCCTTGGAATCCACCTGGCCGCCCGCGGTGACCAGGGACAAGAGACATGACCTGTTTCGTGGCGCCCCCCTAGTCAACAGAGGCGGAAGGCCCCAGGATGTCCGACCGCGGGGCTGACGCTTCAGTTCACAGCGCGTCCACTTTTCTGCGCGCGTGCACGTTAGAGCGTCGCACGAGGCATCGCGGGAGTCGCGGCGCCTGACGTCAGTAGAGGGCGCGGGCGCTTGGTGTTAGCTTGGAGCGTCGCTGCTGGGTTCTGGTGTTCCTGCATCCTTTCCCCGCGCCCTTGCCTAGCCCGCAGATCTCGCCGGTCCCGCGCCGTCGGAGAAGTGGTCACTGGGAGCGTGCCGTTTCGGGTTGTGGGAAGACGGGTGAAAGAAAGGCCCAGCGGAGGAGAGGGATCAGAGCGGGTACATCACCAACCTTCGACGCTACGGCGGTCATGACCCAGAGTCCGGTTGACCCGCTTGTCTCGAGCCTTCCCTGACTCCCGGTGTGGCTCAGCCCTGGACAGGATCCTAACACTGCAAGTTTCCCTTATGCTATTTGTCACCATTTGCTACTCTTACGAGGTTAAATTCTCTCCCCGATTAGATTGAGCTGCAGGAGCTCGATCTATTAAAAACATAAATAAAACACATTTAGGGAGCATCTGATTAAGCATTAAAAACTAGGTATGATAATAGTATATTACGGCTATATGGTGATATACATTAAGGGGTAAAGTGTTGTAATGTCTGAAATTTAACTTCAGATACCCAGTAAGAAAAATTATACATACATAAAGCATATGGAAATGCTAACTTGAAGGTAGATGGTGGGTACTGGTGTTTGTTTTACTATTTCCACTTTTCTGTTTCAAAATTTTCATAAGACGTTGGACAAAAACATATATCCTTGCCACAAGTCATTCATAGATGAAGGGGGAAAGCCCACTGACCCAGGCAGAAGCCTTGTCCCCTCCAAGGTAACTTCTCAATTCAGGACTGTGGTGGGGGAAGCCCAGATAAGCAGGCGGGCTGTCAGTTCTCTGCCCCTAGGTCTCCCTAGGCCTCTATCCCCTTTGGAAGTGAAGTTGAGGGAAAGTGAAGATTCTGTGGGTTAGGAATTCAGAGAGTTCAGAGCAGGGACTGCTTGTCTTTGCTCCATGATGCCTTGAACCTCCGCTATGACAACTAGGGGTGACTTGATGCTGGGGGCAAGAATCATTTGGAGGCATGTTTCTTCACATGTTTAGTAGGTGATGCTGGTAAAGATTGGGACCTCTGCCTGTTTGCCTGAACATTTATGCATGGCCTATCCACGTAGTCTATCCAAGTGGCCTCAGACTTCTTCCAAGGAGGCTTGTGGTTCTAAAGGTGAGTGTCCCAAGAAGACAAGGCAGAGGCTGTACAGCCTTTTATGACACAGCCTCAGAAGTCAACAGAGTGTCACTTCCATAAATGCCAGATTCAGAGAGAGGGAACACAGACCTCACCTCTTAATGGCAGGAGCACCAAACCCAGTGTAAGAGAAGAGCACAGGGGTTGGGAGCTAATTGTTGAGTACATTTTTAGAATGTATTCCAAATACATTTCCACAACACTCCCCTGCTGTTCCATAGCTGCTTGTTTCTCAGCTGGTTCCGAGATTCTGTGCGTTGAGCAAAGTGGCTTCTCCCATCCCCAACTCTGTGCTCTGGTTTGGCTACTCTGTATAAGCCCTGCACTAGGGCTTGAGAGTGAGAGAATGGAAGCCTATGAACAGAGCTTTAATACAAATAAATCATTTGAAATTCAGGATGTAATTTGAGCCTTTCTCCCCAAGGTTTTAAATTTCCAAAAATGTGAATTCCTTGACAAGCTATTCTCCTGGCTTCAATTATCAACTCCATGTGAACAACTTGTATCTTGAGACTGGATCTTTTCTAACCCTCAGTTAGGGATGTCTTGCTATGCTATTTATTGGTTATTACCACTTGCATGAATTGCCATTGTCTCAATTAGATTCTTTTGCTCCAAAATAGCTCACCCTTCGGAATCGCCATCTTCCAATTGTTCCACCACTGTCCCAAGCAATCAGGCTCAAAAATCTTGCCAACCTGACCTTCAACCCCCAGACCAAATCTATTTCAGAATGCCACCTCTCCTACAACAGCACCTTAAGTCCACATCCTCATTACTTTTTCTTGGAGTTATTTCACAATCTCCCACAAAGGACCTTCCTTCCACAGTTCCCATCTTCAGAGAACCACCAGCTAGGTTATTCCCACTGTACCACATCTCTTACACACTGGCAGTGGTGTTCAATCTTCTGTCTGGCTTTCAGCATTCGCCAAAGGTGGTTCTCAATGTATCCAGTACCCAGCTGTACATTTTAATGCCAACTGCCCCATTCAAGCAGGTACAATCTCTCCCATTGTCCTTGGGACGGATGATCACATTCTGCCCTGCATCATAACCGAAAATGATGATAGAATACAGCGGTTCAGGAGCTCAGAGGAGGGGGATGAAAGTGAGGATGGAGACAACAGCCTCCAAATGGTTGTGCCTGTGGACAGCTGGGAGAAGGAGTGAGCGGTCTATGTAAGGAAGGTACCTATCTACTATTTAATCTTTTTCATTAGGTACAGTGGGGCAAACAGATTGTGGGTTGTTTGTTTTCTATCCTTTTGATAGTCCAAAAGCTATAAGGATTCAGAAGCTTGAGAGTTATTTATGCTTTTGATAAAAGAGACTCACATCTAGAACTGGAGTCAAAAGAAAAGACTTCAATGAAAGACTGATTCATAAATTATAAAAGTACAGATTCAAACAGATTTAATTTAAAAAATGGAACATATCTTACATAAGGATCTTGTAAGTTAGAAACGTTATCCCTCTCCGGGCACTACAGAAGATGCACGGACCTTCCACAGCTCACAGAGGAAAAACTGTATAGACAATTTTGAAAAGGAGTAATTCAAAAAGTTTACAGAGAGAATCAGGAGGCAGAAAATGCTTCAAGAGGCTTGGTCCTCATAAGTTGTTCTGGAATGCCGTTTCACTTGTATCAATATCATGTTCCTGGATGAGGGAATAAGACATAGAATTTTAGTGTTTCAGTACAAAGCCTGAAATGTGAATTCTTTGTTGTTTTGGCTTTGATTAGAGAGTCTAAATCCTCTTTAATTGGGACACACAGGTAATCTCTGGCTTTAAGGCTAAATCCAGACCAAGAATCAAATTTTCATGATCAGGACAGGGCTCTGACCACAGCCCACCACCCCTCATGATGAGTGGGAAGCAAACACAGTTGGAGATACTGATGCAAAGACCACACAAAACTTCTTACCTTGGCTTTGGGGGCCATTCCTTGCCTTGCCACCCAGGTAAGTACTGGTGGGAATCTACCTGAGCCCCATCCCGTATTTCAGTGCTGAGCAAGTATATCAGTACTTTGCCCCTGAGTTCCCTTCCTGGCATTTATCTCAGAGCACCGTCCTCGCCCGTATACTCCTGTCTCCCCCACTGCACGGAGCTCAGAGGCAGACAGCAAGGACTGCATTCATCCCGTTCACTGCTGTAGCCCCGACATCTAGCACCATAAGCACAAGTGAGGTGTATACTATGAATACCCAGCAGATCCAGCCCCCTGCCAGTAGTGGCTCAGATCCTAATTAGTCTTTCTACTCAGCATAACGTACATATATTAAAGAAAAACGGACTCTCCCTCTTTATACTGTTTTATAGCCCTTCCTCCCACCTCACCCCATTTACTGTATCATAAATGTCCTCCCAAGTCCTTAAACATTCTTCTAAACATTCTTAATCTTACAGGATACACCCTAGGTACTTAACCAGTTCCCCACTGATGAAGACTTTTCTTCCATTAAAACAATGCTGCACTGAGCATTTTGACTGTAAATCTACACACATTCAGTATTATATTCTCAAGACAAATTTTGAGGATTAGAATTGCTGGGTCAAAGGTATATATATTTTTCAGGCTTCTGAACGATATTACAAAAAATAGCTCCAGAAAAGTCGGACTAACTTATTCTCCCATCAGTAGTATATAAATGAATGCCCCTTTAACAATAGCGGTTGGGCTTTTAATTTTAGAAATCCTGTCCAGGGATAGACAAAATGAAGGCCAGGCAAAATTTTAAGCTCCTGGACCTCAGTCTAGGGCAAAATGATCCTTAATATAAGGTGCTGACCTTACGTCCTGTACTGCTCCACCCTTAGCTCAGTCCTCTCCAGCCACACAGGCATCACTGCTGTCCCTCAAACATGCCTGGCAGAGCCCAGCCTTAGGGACTCCGCATGGGTCTTCCCTCTGTTGGACACTAGTCCCCAAATCCCTCAATGCCTTCAAGTCTTTGCTCCAGTGGAGCCTATTCTGAATATCCACACTGCCACCTTCACCACACTTCCCTCTCACCCTGCTCTACTTTTCTCTACCATAGCATTTATCATCCCCTAGAATATCCTGTGATTTACTTATGTATTGTTTGTTGTTTACAGTCTCCTCCAGCTAAATCCCTCCATAAATGCAGGGACTGTTATCTGTTTTGTTCACCAATAGATACCAAAATACTTGCAGAATGAATGAATGGCATTAAACACAAGAAGTCCAGTTTCTGGATGATACCACCATCCGAAGGGCTCCCACTTCACTGGGCCTTCCAGACGCTATACCTGGTTCAATTTCTTGAACTCCACCACCTGGAAGAAGATGTGCTCAAGGATATGTTTGGCATCTTGCTGGTCCTTTGGTAGTTTACTGGTGACACCAAGAATGTCACCACACTTCCTGACGTAGAATTCCAGGTCTTCTTCAGTACCTAAGCACAGTGAGGGCAGTTAGATTCACCCTTAACTCTGCCCTTTCCCAACTACAGACTTTTGTGGTTGAGGTACCCCTGTTGAGTTGTCTCAAGATCACCCACCTCTCCCTAGGGTAACGTGACTAAGGGACTTAAACAATGACAAACTGTAGAGATCTCTGTGTGCTGCTTTTGTAAGTTAGGACAAAAGTGTGACACCTAGTGAGAATAAGGCTGGACTGGTTCTGGCTCGCCTACTCCCAGATCCCACACTCCTACGTTACAAAGAACAGGAAAAACCAGTAGGAAATTAAATTACCATTCTCCGAATGCCACAAGGACCATTATGAGAAGGACATGTGGGTGTTTTAAATAGCATTTATTATAGGAAATGAAGAAAAAATAAAAAATATCACCCACAATTCCACCAATAGCGTATCTCTGTGACACCACCCCAGGCCTGTATCAAGGATGGACAGCCATTACTGCCTTTCCAACATAACATTGTCATTTCTTTTTGTTTCCCCTCTGATTTGCGTTTTTATAGTTATCATAGCTATGATCTCTCACCCCAGCTCTATCCCCACCACCACCACTTAGGGTAATTACTGCCATGTATGCCTACATATTTACATGTGTAAAAAATGGGATCAAACTACAATAGTTGTGTAAGTTGCCTTCATCATTTATCGACAGAACACGGACATTCCATGTCAAAGCTTATGCTCCACATCTTTTAACAGATGTATAATATTCCACTTTGATATATTTTTTAACCAATCCTATTGATGGACCATTAGACTGATGCCAATTTTTTGAATGCGATGATTAATACCTCTGTAGCTAATCTTTTTTTGTTTTGTATTTCTACAAGGATTTCTGAAGGATAAATTGCTAGAAACAGAAATGCTAGGTCAAAGCATCTGGTCCCTCACAGGTCTATTATTCCTACTGGACTAATTATTGGATCTTGCTAATTTCTGATTGGACAGCACCTACCACAATGCCTAGCACAGAAAAGAGATGCAGTAAAGGTGTCTTATACTGAACCATTTTCATTTTTGCATATTCCTTTCCAGTCCTTGAACACAGACAGATCATACAGATACTCCCATAGTTGGGATCCTACTGTAAGTAGAGTTTTATATCATGTCTTCTTCATTAAGGAATCTTGCTTAAATTGTATCAGTGTCACTCCCTGGGCTTGTAAATCTCTTTTACAGTGACTATGTATTGTCCCACTGATTGAACGTGGTACAATTTACTACTGTTCCCCTGCTAGTGAACATTAAGACTATTCCCAATTGTATTTTATTTTTTAAATAATGTAGTAATCATTTGTGTACCTTCATTTACCAACTCCTTAGATTAGTTTCCCAGGAGTGGGATCACTGCCTCAAAACGTATGGTTAATGTTCTGTGTCTGAGCACACATGTGCAGGCCCACCTGCTGTGTGAGACAGGGCTTGACAGGAGAGGTATTGGACTAAAAGTCAGGAGCACCACTCACCATGCATCCAAGTGGCCTGGGGCCTCATTTCCTCATCCACAGCTCAGGGTGGGCACATATGACTCTAGGATCCCTTCCAATGTGAAGTTTCTGTAATTTTATTGGCTGTGACTGAATTTTCTTACTCAACTGCTCCTATGACCAAAGGCCTAGATTTGATAACTGGAAGCCAAGGTCAGAATTCATCCTAGAGTCACTCAATAGGTCAGAACTAAACACCCACAGGAATTAAGGCTGAGACCTTGGCTTCTGCTTGGCATCATGTTCTAACTCACTGAGCTAACTGGCCTCTAGAGAAATAATCAACATCATTTACATGAAATAAAAACTAATTTTATACGCCCATTCACATTTTGTTCTTCCTAAACAATCTCTAAGCTTTGTCTCACAGCTAATCTCAGAAATTCACAATAAAACTCACAAAAGGAAACAAACAAGACTCACACTTATTGGTAATCTGAGCAAGCCGAGCCTTCTCAGAGGAGAATGTCTCATCTAAATCAAACAGCTCTAGCGGAGGAGGTGGTAATTCCCTGAAACTCGGAGGGAAAACCTAAAAGGCAATAAGGTCTTTCATGAAAGAGCATATCCAAAGCCATAACTAACAGTGATGAGACGAAAGGAGTATGAGAGGCCAACTCAGCCCTTCCCTGGGATGAACCACCCAGCGCCAGCATCTCCTGCCCTGACCCATTAGACCACAGCAAACAAGACAACAGTCCATTATAAGCAACTCAGTGGAACCGGCTCTAACCAGACCACTGACCTGACCAAGCTGACGTACCAGTGCCCATTAACTCGTGCAAGGACACAGAGCTTGGGGCTTATTAGGTTTATTAGTGTTGAACATTTGATTGTACAAGTTGTTTCTCATCTAATCATGAGTTCTTTAGGGAAGAAATTGGGGAAACAGCTGTGGGTTAATGTAGAAAGTGCTGAACTTAGAGCCAGAATTCGCAGGAATGAACCAGTGGTGTGCTGATAAATGTTTGACTATCACTCAAAACAAAAGGCCTGATCTGTAGCATTTGTCATTTTGTCTTGTAAATACTTTCACCATGGCCAGCTTCAAGCTACCAAGATGAAGCCAACTGGCTCATAACATTCTAGGAATGTGGTGGGATAAGACAATTTGGAAGGCAGTGGAGTTCATGCTGGACTGGGATGTGGAAAAATAACCTCTAGACACACGAGGGCTGTTAGAACTGTGCTATAAATCTGAGTGCCTGCTGCCTAGAAAGCTCAAAGTTTTCTAGCACAAAGCTCTTCATCCTTTTCCCTGAGGAGTTCTCATATCTGCCCTCCAACCCCAGAAGATGGGGAGTATTTAACAGCCAGGAAGGTCCATGACCTTGATTTCTCAGTTGGGAATGACACCAAATGCAAGTTCCTACAAAAAACTAACAGGTTTGGTCTCTGTGCATGTGTAGAGCCAGAGAGACATGGAGACCTACATACGAGGGGCCAGCTGGCCAGGGAAGGGCAAGTGGCAGGGCCCTGCAGTGGGCTGTCCCCTGCATACCTACTCACCGCTGGTTGAAGGGCTGGCAGCGGCGTCTCAAATTGAGGTTGGATGAGCTGGAGAGGTTCATGTTTCACGTTCAGCTGTTCATGAGCCCTGTGTTAACAAGAAGATAAAAGGAAGGAATCAAGACGAGACACTGGGGCAAAGCACATCGAACTGATCACATGGTGCTCTTCTCCACCAAGTCAGGAGGTTCAGCCCTTTGGCAGAAACACACACAAAAAAGTTATTATATGGAATGCAGTGATCCTTTCAAGAATCTTCTCTCCTGTATCAGACAGAGTGACTTTATTGAGAACAGAAAGGAAAGGTTCTTTCAAGTTTCGTATCAGGCTTCTCCTAAACAGACTTTTAATGTTTACCCACTGGACACTGGGAACCTTGTAACTCACTGTGTTTCCTTATTTGTTTTCACCATCAAGAGACGAGTCAAATTTGAAGTAAGCTTCTGGCAACTGTGCAGATCAGGAGGATTAGGCACTGCTGTTTGCTCATTCACTCCACAAATATTCGCTGAACACCTACTATGTACCAGGCAGCTTTATCTACTGGGAGTACAGTAGCAGGGGAAAAAAAGAGTCCAAGGCAGGCCCTTGTGGAACTTATATTCCAGCGGAAGAGAGGCACATGATAAACTAAAGCCAAGACGCCAGCTATGAATAGGCATTACAAAGAAAAGCGGATCAGGAGAGGGGGACGGAGACTGGGAAGGGGCAGGAAGTATGGCTTGTCCAAGCAGCCCTGAGTGAAGGGAGGGACAGGCCATGCAGTCATCCTTAGAAGTGTCTCAGCCAGAGGCAAGAGCAAGGAGAACAGGGAAAGGAGTGCCAGGCACTTGCACAGAACAGCAGGGCAGCCGGAGTGGCTGCGACGGAGGGAGAGCAGTAGCAACAAGTTTCCAGTCTACTGCTGACCTCCCCCCATGGTATTTTTTTTTATTGTGGCTTCCCCTTTGCCTCCCTTCTCTCAAATATTCATTTGACCTTTTTTGCATTATTGTACAGAATTGTGCAAGGTGGCTGACCTCCTCTGGGAATGAGGCAAATTAAAATACACTCACTCAATTTAAATTGTACACACAACGGTGGCCTTTCAAAATGCATCTGAATAAGCAAATGCCAAGAGGTGTGGACAAAATTCATGCCTCCTTCCACGTACGGGTGCTTTCAGAAAGGAGAGAGGTCTGTGACTACAGAAGAGCAGGTAGCTGACCTTACCACTGTCACCCCCTCTACATTTCTCAGGTGTGTGGAGAGCATCTTTCCCAGCAATGAGAAGATCCCCACAGAGAGAGAAGTCTTTTCTTGAGTATCTGCCGCATGCCACACGCTGTGCCTGACCTTGTGCTAGGTACTTATTCCATTTAATCCTCAAAACAACCCTGAGAAGTGGGTGTAATCTTTTATGGAACAGGAAACAGAGGTATAGAGATGAAGCAGCTTCTCAAGGTCACATGGTTAGGAAGCAACAAAGGCAAGATCAGAACTCAGACCTGGCCAATCCCTGCCAACCAGAAGCCCCACGACTCAGTCCACCCAGAAGGCAGAATGACGTTAGAGGCAGTTCTAAGCTAGAGGTCCTACTACCCATACATGAAGAACCCTGTTGCCGAGTCCTGCCCTTGGTCGTTCCAACCATGAGATTCTGTTTTCTGTCCCTAGACAGAGCTGACTGTGCTGAAGGCCTATGTTAATAATAAAACAAATGCCATTAACTCTTCCCTTTCTCTACTCAGCTCACCACCTGCCCAAATCTTCCTCCTACCAGTAGTCAACATGTACTTGGTGGGGGTGGGAAACGGCTAATCTTAAAACTAAGCCAAACCTAGTTCAGAAAGACGATCAGTATAGGAAGAGGGGGAGAATGACTGTCATGACTATACACAAATCTGTGAATGGGGCTGCTACATATGCCAACATACCCCGGCCTGAACTTCAGCATTGCATTTTCACCACTGGTGTCTCACTCCTAAACCCACCATGAACTCTGAGGGCAGGGACGCCACACCATTTGTCTCCACCTCAAGTCCCACAGGCATTAAGAAGTACTAGATGGACAAATGAAGGTACTTTAGAGCAATACCCTACAGTTGACATAAATATTTAAAGACTAATGGAATTTTCAGTCAAAAAGAGAAATTGCATTCAAAAGATGTTACATGCAAATAACACTACTCAAAAGCACCATACAGAAACTGTAAGCCAGAAACTCCTGCCCTTTGCTGTGGTATGAAAGACAAATACAACCAAAAGAGCCTCTAAAACATCTGCTACTTGACTCTGCTGACACTAAAATCATACAGAGTTCCAATCAGTCCCTCATTCAACACTGAGGAGGGGTCTTAATGGCCTGTTACCACATCAGGAATGAAGCAGCCAAAATGGCAGAAGCTGTTTGGACTGGCAGGAGTTAGTGGAGCAGCCTGATGAAGCTTTTGTTATTCTAAGAAAAAAGCCCTGCATGAGAAGGAGAACAGAGATCAAAACCAGGCAAACAAAGAGCCAAACATGCAGCCAGGATTTATGACCTGGCTGTCACCTGCAGGCTGCAGGTGGTGAGTGGATAACAGAGATGCCCTGGCAGCTCTGGGGCATCAGTGCTGTTCTGCTTTTTAGAAACACTGTGACCTCCTATGGTAACAAATCTCCAGATAATTTCTCCCCAGGTTCAGAGTTAAGATTGGCTGGATTCAAATTCAGGCCCCACTGAAAACTAACTGTGTGACCTTAGGCAAGTCACTTAACTTCTCTGTGCTTCAATGTCCTCATATGTAAAAAGGGGATAATAACTGCATTATGATTATCACATGACAAAGCAACATACATTAAAAAAACTTAACACGGTACTTGTTAGAAGTCAAAGCTAAATGCAGTTCAAAGGGCAATTAGGAATAAACTTCCTTGCCTGGACTCACCTTGTCTTTGCTCATGAAGGACCTCACTGCAGAGTGCTCTCTCCCAGTGCCCCAACTATCTCCTGAAATTTCCTCTCACCCCTTAAAGTGCAGCTCCCAGCAGAGTGCCAAGCAGACACAAGTCACCAAGAAATGTTTGTTGAAATAATCAATGCCTGGCCACAAGGACCCCTCTTTCATAAAGCCTTCCCCACTCACCCCAGTCAGAACTGAATTCTCTTTCTTCATTATGCCCATGGCGTCCAGTTTTATTTTTCCACATTTAGCATTAGTATAATAACTTCGCGTCACAGCTTTTGTCTGTCTCCTCTGTATGGCTCCTCCAAAGACCATACACTTTAGCTACAGTGCTTGTTGGCACAGTCTGAGCTCTATAAGTACTTGCTGACCCTGAACACAAGTACAGCGGCAGGAAGTTAGACAATCGTCTGTAGCTGCACCTTCAGCCTTTGATTTATCCAGATGTACATCCTGTGCCAGACCAAAGATGCTCAAAAATGTTAGTCCCTGTGCCTGTCATTAGGGATGTTTGAAAACAATAACAAAGCAGGCAACGAAATAGGGTCAAGCACCAGCTTGAAAGTCACTCAGGCCTGGCTTGAAATCCCTGCTCCCACCTTGGAAGAATCCCTACCCTCTCTAAGCCTCAGTTTCCTCAGCTCAGAGGATAGGTAACTCAGAGGGCTACTGAAAGTACCAAATGAAGCAGGTAACTCAGAGGACTACTGAAAGTATTAAATGAAGGAACAATTTGGAGTGCTTATAGGGTGACTAACCGTCTTGATTTACTGAGTCAGTTTCTGGGATATGGGATGCTCTGTGCTAAGACCAGGAAAGTCCCGGGCAAACCAGGACAAGTTGGCTCCTCCATATGCCTGATACAGAACCTGGAACACAGCAGGGGCTGATAACTCTTGGCGGTTTTCTCTGCATCAAGCCCCCACCCCAGTCTCCCAGCGATCTCAGCCAACCTCATCACAGAGCTGAGAACATGTTTTGCACACCACACTTGCTGTAACCCTAACTCCCATCCCCAGGCTCGTGTTTTCAGACCGAACACTCAGAATGGAGTGCAGAGCAGCAGAGAACTGTGGTACTGACTTGATGACCTTGGGGAGGGAAGTGGTGTCCAGCTGGTAAATGGACAGGTCGAAGAGGGTGGTGAAGTCCCGCGGGTTCTCATCGCCCTCCTGGAGACACACTCGCAGCCGCTCGGACAGAGTGGCCATGTCAGGCAGCATCATGTAGTCGGAAATCTGAAAGCCACAAGAGGGTTCCTTTCAGCAGATCAGGGGCAAGAATTTACTCTGCCTGGTCTCTGACGACTCAGGTCTAAATCTGCAATATTTCTACTCTCTTGCCAAGAGATTTCACTATGCACGATCACTGACAACTAAATCTTAAATAAGCCACTTTGGGAGGAAAGAAGGACAGAGGTCACCTGGCTAAACCTGAACACTGGCAAAATCCAGTTCTGCAATTACTCATACCAGTGTGCACACAGCTGAACATGGCCAGAGAAATGCACAACCCTGCTGACTGGCCTCCTTTTTATCTCATGATCATTGATCTTGGGTGCTCAGCCATCAGCTAAATTCTCAAGTTCATTCCCTTCTCCTATTCTCCTCAGCAACACCTTCCTTCCGTCACTTCAACCATCTAAAATGATTTTCCCTTTCTTAATTTTAGGTGATGACCTTATTTTTTTACTTCAGTGAGAAAACAGAAGCAATCATAAAAGGAAGTCTCCATCTCCCATTTCAACCTCTGTCCTTTCTATCCTCTCTCCAGCCACCAGCACCTGGGCTGCACACAGTGCTTTCTCTTCTGTCCTGTGTACAAACCGCCTGTGACCCCAGAACAGACAACCCCTCCTCAGACACCAGACTCCAGCCCCTCTCATCTAACTGAGGACATGCCTCCAGCACTGCTGAGGCGCCCTTAATTATGTCATGTGCTTAATGATGACAAGAGCTTGATGATGACACTCTGGTAACAGCAAAAGACAGGGAAAACCTAAATGCCTATTGTTAGGAGGCTGGTTAAATGTACTACAGTAAGAAGAAATGGAAAATACAGCTTTCAAAAAATAAAACAAACAAAACAAAAACAGTCAAAAGAAAGCTCTTTTTGTATAAATATGGAAAAACCTCCAAGACATATTTGGTAATTTTGAAAAGTAAGGTGCTAGACAGTGTGCATACACAGCGCCGTTTTAAGTAAAACGGGGAAGGAGAGCACACGCACACACACACACAAATTTGCTTATCTATGTATAAAACATCTCTGGAAGAACAAAAGAGAGACTGCTAAGATTGTTGTCACTAGGGAGACAAGCAGCTGGGCAAAGACAGAAGGAAGACTTCATTGTGCAGGGTTCTGAATTCCAAACTATGTGAATGCACTACCTAGTCCAGCAATAAATTTAAATTTAAATGAACGCATGCTGGCAACAAGAGGCTTGTTTATTCCTAATCTCCCTTTGAACTCATTTAGGCTTGACTTCCAACAAGGCCAACTTGGTGCTCGTTTTAAAAACTGGTCCTCTGAAGTCACCTACAACATGCACATTCTCCGGCACTAGCACTTGAGAAGACACCTAAGCATTACAGAAATAAGTCCAGACAAGCAGGCTCACTTCTTTTTATATCCCAAGGGTCAAAAACTTCCCCAGTCCTCAAACTCTTTTTCAGACAAGAAACAAGGCAGAAGGATCAACAAACAGATGCCCTTCCTGGCACTATCTGGCTGCTGCAGAGGCTTAAACCCTCTAATAGGACAGGGATGGAGGTGAGAGCAGTAGCAAGGGCCCTGACTGGGGCAGGACACACACCTGGGACGTGGCATGGAGATCAGTAACAGGCCAGCAATCCCAAAGGTCCTGCGGCTGATTCTCGGCTCTGCACAGAAGCCTGCTACAAAATCCTAGTTCAGACAACTAACAAGGCCTTAGACATCCAGACAGAAACATTAAAAGAGTGCTACCAGAACCACTGGTTTTCATGACTTCTTAGCAAATGCTGAGGTTAAAACTTGTTACATAAATTCCTTCAGCCCTTTATCAAGCTATCATTTTATTTTATTAACTATCATTTGAAACTGATCTATTTCTGGGTTTGAAACCCATTCCAACCTAACAAGATTTAATCTGAAACCATAGTTAGGCAGTTCAGATTTTTGGAATTTCTTACTGTGAAATGTTCCTGGATCCAGTATTTTACTTTCCAAAGCCTTGCAATACAAAGGACAGTTTTCACCAGGTCTCACATCTGGAAGATACACAAAACTGCATGGTCTTAGAGAAAGGTCTTAACAACATCCCCTTCCTCTGGCTTTCTACTGATGCTTCCCTTCAGAACCAGCCCAGCGTCACGTGTATTAAGAGAGTGAACAACAGGGCAGCAGAAAAGGCACAGGCTCCAGAATCAGCCTGAAATAGGCGTTGATAATGGCATGGCCAGGTATTAAATCTAAGCAGGCACCTTGAAGAATTTTCTTACTTCAACTTCTTCAACTAGAAAACAGGAATGACAGACACTTAGCAGAAGCAAGGTGGCCACACAGAACAGAAGCAGATGCAGCATCTTAGTGCTGCTTCCCTTGACCCACAACACTAACTCAGCTTGGCAACTGCCAAAGATGCCATCCACTCAGAGTTGGGTCCTGTGAGAGCTGAAAAGTGTATTCCTAGCTGTACCCCAGTTCTTTCATTTTGGGGGCTTACATCACTTTTCAGGAGGAATTTAAGCTAAACAGCCACACTCTTAATGTTTCCACATAAGGGGATATTTTAGACATAGGGCTTTCCAGTCGAGGGCAGTAGTCAGTGGACAGCCATTTCTGATCACCTCTTGACCACCTCCTGCTGTCTACAGCCAAGAAATTATTATCCTGACATTTCAGAGTTTAAGAAACTGAGAAGTAACTGTAGAATGAGCAGACTTTGAATCAGGAGAGCTGGGTTATGGGTCCTGGCCCTGCAATTTCTTGCTCTTTGAGCAAGCTGCAATCTTGCAGAATTTGGTTTCCTCCTCTATAAAACAAGAATAAGACCATCTACCTTCTGGGGCTGTCATGAGGTTTAAAGAAGATGATTTATGTGGACACAGTGCCTGGTATATAATACAAGAATTTAAAAAAATCTTGCTAGATATACAGCACGTTTTACACCTTTTAGTTTAATAAGTACATTTACATCTAATTTAGGCCTCACAGCTATTCTGTGAGACAGAGAACACAGGTATATTAGCACCCCCACTTCACAGATGAGAAAACTAAGACAAAAAAAGATCCGAAATAAACTGCTTAAGGTCCCAGGACTGGTGATGAAACAGGACCTAGAATATAGTTACTGGTTCCCATTCCAGTGCTGGTCTCACCATTATCCCTTCTCTGATAACTATTATCACAATGTCTTTAGGATGGTTTTTCCTAAAGGCAACGAAATTATAGTTTAAAACAAATTCTGGTGATCTTTGTTTCTTCATGATAAAATTATTTTTATATCTTACATATTTTTGAAAAACATATTTCTCTACAGGTACTGATTTTGAAAGTTTGGGCCAGAGAGCATATATTAAATTCCAATTATTACATCTATAGAGGTTCCTGTCCCATTGAATACTGTAACAAATTATGTAATTTATTGATTTGTTATTTTTTACAACGTGGCCTTCATCTCCCTAAAGAGCATCACTTCTTTCCATCTGTCTTACAAATAAAGTAAAAGATAGATATTCCCCTGGAACTGGCAGAAGTGGTGCTGAGAACTTGGATCCACTTTTCATTTCAAAGTTTTTTAATGATTCACAACCTCCTACCTCTGGGTCCTCAGCATCAATCTGGTTTAGGTGGATGTCTCCTGTCGTGAGCCACTGGAAAACAACATCCTGGATTTTAAAAAATAAACACAAAATTAGACACTTGGTTATTTGAGAAAGCTGAGGGTAGGACTAGAGAATTAAATCAACCAAGAAAACATGATTAAGGGAAAGAGACTACACCAGTGATTGGAAAAAGAATAGCCATCTGTCTCTCTTGGTGAAATCACATGAAAACTTAAAAGTTTTCCTCACCCTAGTGCCCTTTTTCTCACAGAAAATTTATAATTTATCTTAGGGCACTCTAACCTCTCTAAGCACAAGCCAGAATTTATTAAAATTTATTCACAGTCCTGAAACAACCCCTGCTTAATGTGCTGATGACAGTCGGAACTTAAAAAGTAGAATATATCTAGCTCCCCCCAGAATGTGTCCTATCATAACCCTCCTACATCCCACTCGTGCTGGCCAGCCCCTCCCCGCACTCACACCTTCACTGCCTCTATTCAGGTCACTGTCACTTCTTGCATGGCTGACTCTACCAGCCTCCTAACTGGCTCCAGGTTGATCTCTCCCTCCCATTTTCCAGACAACTGACGGAGTTTTCCTAAAACACAGATCTGACTGTGCCCAAGGCTGCTGGACACTCTACAAGGGCTCCCTGAGGCTTTCTGAAGAAAGTTTAAGATCTTCGGCTTTATATATGAGACCCTAGTTGGGCTCGCTCCTCCCCACTTCTCCAGGGTAGTTCCCACCCCAAGGTGGCACGCTTACAAACGCTCGCCGCATCCTTCTGGATTTACTTCTGTGTCTCTCATGCTCGCTCTTCAATGTACTACAGGCTTTTTCAGGGCAGAGACTACACCTGACTCAACTTTGTATCCTTAGTGCCTGGCATATAATGGGCTCTGAATAGCTGGTTTTAAATGAATAGATAAATGCAGCAGTATTTTTTTAAAAGACATGAAAATCACAAACAATATTCATTAGTATGATAAAAAAGAAGAGCTTACCATGATTTTGCCATTTTCTTCTTTATCCAAATATTGGTCACTGAACATGTGACAGGAACCAAGCACTGCCAGTTTCCCACCTTGGTTCTGCTGGTGACAAAGCTGCGTAAGAAATTCAGATACCAAAATGTGCCACATGTATCCTAGTCTCCAAACTCATCAGAATCATGTGAGCAAATGTCTCATATACTAAGAAGTGCCAATTCATGAGTATTTTAACAGTCTAGAAATATAAACTATGATAACAACTATATTCCAACCTGCCTCTCAATTTAGACACTTCTATTTGACTTTAACAAAAAGCAATGTGAATTGGTTCAACAGTATTTCCCATTGTTAGTCAGTATTAGCAATTTAGAAAAATCAAAACAAAGTATTTTCCAGGCACAGCTACAGAAACAATAAAAAGATGGTCATTTCCAGGGGTTTGGGGAGAATGACAGAGGGAGGTATGAATAGATGGAGCACAAGGGATTTTTAGGGCAATAAAATTATTCTGTATGATACTATAGTGGCTACAAGTCATTATGCATTTGTCAAAACCCATAGAATGCAAAACATTAAGAGTAAACCCTAATGTAAACTATGGACTTTGGTTGAAACAAACAAACAAAAACAAAGTATTTTCCTATCAGATTAATAAATAAGGAAAAAATGACTATTAATGTTGGTCAAGTTTTAGTTAAGTTCTTTTACATACTGTTCCTGAAACTGTCAACATATGCAAGAAAGCAGTTGCAGAAATATACCAAAAACTCTGCACAATTTTATAGTCACAAACACAAAAGATTAGAAATAAATCCAAATGTTCAACTATAGGAAAATGGTTAAGAATAATGGAACCTCCTCCAGTTGTTAAATTATATATTAGAAAGGGTTTTCAGCAATGTGCAAGAATGCTTCTATCACAACATTAGATTAAAAAAAATGTATACCATCAAATTGTACAGTTATCAGAGCTTAAAGCCTATGAAGCAAATAAACAAAAACAAGGCACAAGCGAAAGTGGGAGAAAATGATCAAATCACCAGCCTGGGCTGCCTCACAGCAGTGAAAATGGGTGGCATTCTTTTTTCCTCCATTTTTGTATTTTAAAATTTTTCTATAATGAGCATATATTATTTTTGTAATGAGGAAAACAATGCAATATTAAAAATACAAAATGAAATCAGATTTTTCTAGCAACAACACATACAGGGAACAGGCACAGTCATACTGGCACCGGGAAAGAATGACATCTAAGCCAGAGATGTTAAGAGATACAAATACACAAAGTCCATAAATAAAATTTACAAACCAAACTGACTTGTCCCACCTGAAAAGCAAACGCTTCAGAGGAAAAATAACAGGACTAGTATACCATAGCCACTGCAAACAGATCAGTTACTGAGAACAGGAAGTGAACCTGGTGGAACTCTACAGAAAGACCAGGGAAGGGACTGGATGAACTGGGCTGCGATTTGAAACCTTGTAGGTAGGTAAATACCTATACTTCTACTCCCAGTTAGACTTCTGTTTTTCTCCTTAAAATGCAGTTGATCTTTGAACAGCAGAGGTTTGACCTGCACAGTTCCACTTATAAGAAAACTTTTTCAATAGTACATACTCCAGGACCACATGATCTGCAGCTGGTTAAATGTGCAGGTGCAGAACTGCATATACGGAGGCCCGACTGTGTGTTACACACCATCTTCGACTGCACAGGAGATCGGTACCCTCATCCCTGCATCGTTCAAGGGTCAGCTGTATTTCCTTTTCCCCATCTCATTTATTTCAAATAGATTATAGATCCTCTTTTAGTCCTTCTGTTCTGTCCTGACTGAGATTTCACCATTGTCTTCAGCTTCTTATTCCAGCATTTGTCTATAATTTGTTTCAATTAAATAAGAGTATGTCTACTCAACAACCACTCTGCACCTTCAATGTTGAGTCTATCCCAGCAAACCAAAGACCTAGAAAGGCTCATGATAAAGCTCAGTGAAGGCAATGGCCCTGGGCAAGGATGTAGAACTCCTAGTGCCAGCCTGGCCCTTTCATGGGTTCCTGACAGAGAGCGGCCTCCTCTATGGGATCACTGCTTGGTCTCTTATAAACAAGAGTGACAGGCAACAACCTCTCTGAAAAACTGTTTATAAGGCAGGACCAAAAGCCTATTAGGAGGAGAAAATGGGCTTTAAATAGCCAGGTAATGAGCAGACAATACTCTCAAGAGTTCTAGAAGAACCACCACACTTAGCACAGAATTCTGTACCCAACAGATGCTCCATCAAAATCCACTGATTAAGCCAGGTAAAATCTCTGTGCACAGTTGAAAAATCAAGTAATTATAATTCCAGTATTATACTCTAGAGGCCCCTTTCAGATGGTGTCGCATTACTTTTGTGCCTACAAACTGACATTTCACCCAATTATTTCCACATCTTGAATCATTCAACAACTCTTTAATTTTAAAACAGTATTTCCAACTGTTTAGGAGAGACTAACTACCGTAATAGATACATGAATTTCGTATAAATATCATCTTTCAAACACAGCATAGACGTTTATTTACTTCTAATAAAATGATGTCAGAGCTTATAAATATGAGAGGGAAAAGTAATACGTAGGTCCCACAAAGAAAAACAGGATCATGAGGAGCAAGAGACATCTAGGTCTCTGGAGAAAAACTGGGAGGTCAGTGGTGAATTCTAAGTCTTGGTAGACAGGTGAAGGTGAATTCAGCCAACATGAATTAAAAGGCAGTGGATATGTGGGGTGATGATGAGGAGGGCTGTGTCCTTTGGGAACACCTGTTCCCACATGTTGTGGGGTCTCCAGGATGAGAACCAGACAAGTAGTCTTCTGATATGTTTTCCTGCGATAAACTAAAATACTAGCTGCACAATTCCATGCATTTTGTTAACTCAACCTTTCCTTGAATGGATTTCCTTACACTGAGGGTAAGAGCTCGTAGTCAGAGACAGTTATACTATAGATAGCCTCATGTTAGAATAAGAGCTGGGTACAGGTCTTGACTCCATCAATTACTGGGCAATCCACTCTTTCCCCATAAGTAAAATGCAGATAGTTGAAATACTACCTCACAGGACTGTTGTGAAGACCAATGAGAAAATATATGAAACCACTACAGAAATAGTAAAGTCGTTTTTACTATTTCAATAATAAAAATAACATATCCACCCATATCTAAGAAAGGCTGTACCTTCGAGTGATAGAAAGCCAGGATGGGTCTGTTAAGCGGGAAACAGACAGAGCCTGTGGACAGAACAGCCACTGCTGGCTTCATGACACTCAATGTGGCACCAAAAGGATAGACGAAGGTGAGAGCCCTGTAAGAAATTAAAGAAGCATTCCAGTCTTTTTAAAAGTGAAAAAATTTTAAGGACAATCTCAGTGTTTCTTGAGCAATTCACAATCAAACACAAAATCTACTATAAGCTATGGTATGTTAACTCAAAAAATTAGTATAACTCTAGCTACAAGTTTAATAAAGCATTTTAAGAAATATGAATCTAAATTAACAATTTACAATCATACCTATAAATGACTGTAACTGGAAGAACTAAAGTAGCCCCTATGGAGGAGGAGGAAGAGGGGCCTCATCTAAGAACTGAACAAACGCTACACATGAGCCTGCTCTATGTAACAACGTCTTAGAGGGAGCTAGTTTCCTCTGCCTTACAGATTTGACTGGTGTTACCTCCAAGAATGAGTATCTGTCATTAGAAGGGCCAGTTAGTGGCTGAGTGCTTACATGAAGAGCAGCATATATTTATCCGACACTGGACACTTCCACACAGACCTGCCTTGGAGTCCTTCCTCTACTTTCCACTGTCCTAGCCAAGACTTTTGAGTATCTAGAGTGACACAGCTTGACATGGGGCAATATACTTCCGGAAATGGTGTGGGATGGAGGTAGGTAAAGGTGGGTTGCAGACCCTAGGATGAAGCCAATCCCTGCACGAGGGAACAGTTTTACTGAAAGAAAGATGTAGCTCTGAAAAGTAGCTGTTTGAAGGAAGTGTCCTCAGAAAGCAGAGAAACAAGAATCTTAAAAACAAAGCATAAAATTAGAAGACTGGGGGATGGGCAGAGAGAGCACCCATGAAGAATTTCCTATAAAGATTTTAATTTTCCTTGCTCTTAGACCATGAGACAATTCTTTTTAGCTTAAGTTTTAAATTATTTCCTTCCACTGTTAGTTCCCCCGTTCCTTCAGTAAAGTCTCATCCACCCGTATGACTTGGTGTCACATTGTGGTTGAGAAGTGATGCCTGCCCCACGTTCCCCACTCTCCCCTTTCCACCCCTAGCCCAGGAGTACCCCAGTAAGCGGGGCTTCAGCCCATGATTTCTAGGGCAAGAGCAGAAAGAAATGAGCAGTTGTCAAGGAGGAAGAGACGGTAAGTGGGAGAAACAGTTCTGTGGATATCAGGGCACATCCTTCCCCACACTCTCTCCAGTGCACTCAAGGGAGGTAATTCTTAGGAAGGAAGGGAGAATGAACACTTGAGTTATATAATGAAAGTTGTCAGCTAGTATTTACACTCCTCTGTTTATTTTATTATTATTAAGAAATCAATCAGACTGACATTAAGCATAAGGCTAAACACCCACCCCTAAAAACACCCATGCCCAAAACAAATACAAGACTTTTCCTAACCACCTGTGAATGAGTAAGATTAGCTGGGTGGAAAGTTTGGGAAAGCGTATTCCTGAAAGAGGAACAGGAATGTAAAGATCCAAAGGTGAGAACGAGCTTAGCGTACTTAAGGAATTCAAACAAAATCAGTATGGCTACAGCAGAGTGAGAGAAGGAAAAGGGGACATGATAAAAAATGAGGCTAAATGAGAGCCTGAGACTCCAACAGGTCAAGATACTTCAAAGCACAAAACAGGACTGTTTATCCACACCTCAAAGCCTCCCAAGACACTGCTGCTTCCGGGATAACCCAGAAAACAAACAACCAGCCATTTGCCCTTCACTACAACTACCAGGAAGCAATAATTCAACAGCAATGCCTTACACCTTACAGAGCAGTTCCACAAGTATTGCCTCATTGGAGTTTCTCAACAAGTTTGTGAGATTAATATTGTTCCCATTACACAGATAGAGCAACCAAAGGTAACAATTACTTTGCCCTGGGTCACCCTGAAAGTGAGACATGAAATCAGGAACTTCTAAATCCTTCTAATTCCAAGTCCACAGTTCTTTCATTTATTTACCAAGAATTAGATTGTGATTTCTTGAATGTCAAAAATGTTAACTTATGATATATGTTGTTATATATTTTTCTCCTTTATGACTTTACCTTGGTTTCATACTAAGAAGGTCTTTCTTACCCTAAGATTATAAAATACCCATCTATAGTTTTTTTAGTCCTTTCATGGTTTCATTTTTAATATTTAAAATTTTAATTCATCTGTAATGTATTTTGTGGCATAAAAATGAAACCATTTTTCCAAACGGTTAGCCAAAATTATGCTATCCATTCCCCAATAATTTGAAATGTCACTTTTACTACAAACTAATAACCCCTATCTTCTATATATATTCTGGGTCTGATTCTAATTTTTTAAATTTATTTTTCACTATTTCTGCATTAATACCACATTATTTTAATTACTAGAACTTTGTAATAGGCTTTAATTATATAAAAACATTCAACTTCTATGGGGCATAATACCCCAAAGTAAAAAGGTAAACCAGAAAAAATATTTGCAACACATGGAGGTCTTATAAATGAATAAAAAAAAGACAAACCATCAATAGAAAAATAGCAAAAAGCAGTAAGCAGGAAATTCACAGAAGAAACATCATCAGCCAACAGACTTTAAAGGTCACCCCACTCACTAATAATCAAAGAACTGAAAGTTAAAATAAAGTGGTACCATTTTCAATAGAGTATTCCATGCTGGCGAGAGAGGAAGAAGGGGCGTGTTCATAGGGACTGTAAATGTTACAAATGCCTGGAGGGCAACGTGGCAATGCATCAATTAGAAGACCTCTGACCTAGACATCTGAATGCTAAGAATCTGGCTTACTAAGATATTAGCATAAGTGCACAAGAGTTGTATGTACAAAGATGATCACTTTGTGCTTTGTTATTTACAATAACAAATACAAAACTGTTTATATAACAGATACGCCCTGGAGCAGACTGAGGTTTGAAACTCAGGTCTGACACTTACTACTAGTCAAGTGAGCTTGAAAACTAACCTGTTATCTCATCAATAAACTTACAGGTTGTTGTGAGGATTAAATGAGGTAATAAAACCTGCCTGTGACATAGTAAATGCTCAATAAATGTTAGGTGGCATTATTAAAGCAAAATATTATAAATGACCTAAGTGTTCAATAATAGGAGATTGGTTAAATTAGGACATATCCAACTTAACTCAGTCATTAAAAGAATAAGGTACCTATCTTTATTTTATAAATTAAAAAAAATAAAATGTCTAAATACTGTTAAGAAAGATCATCTTTGGGGAGAGAGGCATGGAGTTACACTGGAGAATTTCTGTTTTCTTCCTTTTGAACCATTCAAATTGGTTTTCTGGTGAGAATTACTTTTGTAATAAGAAATGAAAACTCTTCATTTTGAAAAAGAAAACTCTTCAAAATGACAAATACATTCTTTTCAGGTGGCCTCAGAAAACACACTCACTGGGCATTGTTTCCACTGCTCTCTTCATCAATGATTCCAGGTACGGCCTTCCCTGCAGCTCGGCTGATTTCCCTTGAAGACAAAAATTAAAAATCCAGTAAACAAAAAAATTTAGAAATTTCACAATCCTTTCATTAACAGTTAAGTATGAACTAGACACAAGAACTATGCAGACTTGTTCAAAATACAATTCTTAAAAATTAAATAAAGGTACACCTATACACCTACACCTCTTTCGGGAAGCCTATAAAAGTAACATTAAAATGTAAGAATCAGTTGCTCTTTCTTGAGTCCTGAGGGAAGGGTCCATAGACTTACTAGACTTATACCTCTAGGCCTGTGTTCTAGACTCTGTATCTTCAGACCCAGCAGAGTGCCTGGCATATAGCAAGTTCAAGTGTGGAATGAACCGCTGTGAATATAGGGAAAAGCTCCCAGAGGGCACCTGACGTTGCTCCCTCAGGCATTCATTTCCCACTTTCTCAAAGCCCCTAATTTATGTTTTAGGATCCAGTGGGTGAGAAAAAACTGACTTTATCCCAGGCTCCAGGGGTGGAGAATAATATGACCCAGCTGTGCCATCATGGCACTCTATGCCCTCTGCCACAGTGACCAGGCGTGATGGGCAGGTGGTGTAGGCCAGCTCAAACAGAGCAAATGTCAGTTCTATTATTTCTGGGAAAGCTGGGACCAAGGCATGTGCTCTTGCCCTAAATGGTATCACATGAGGATACAAATTTGGGAACTGTCAAAACTATTCAGCCCACACACAGAGGAGAACAGAGCCAAGAGAACTGCAGAGAAATGGAACTGGAGCCCTGATGAGATTATGAATCTTTCAGTCAAT
This sequence comes from Camelus ferus, assembly GCF_009834535.1. NCBI lineage: Eukaryota > Metazoa > Chordata > Mammalia > Artiodactyla > Camelidae > Camelus > Camelus ferus. The sequence goes on along the minus strand of NC_045714.1, from coordinate 1,195,050 downwards.
CTATATCCAAAGTCTGCCGTATTTCTCGGGTTTTCAGTTACATGAATCAACAAAGTCTCTTTATTATTTAATCCCATTTGAATAGGGTTTTCTGTTACTTGCAACTGAATGTATTCTAACTGACCTAAAGTTGATGTGGAGTAAGGTTTCAAAAGATGGGAGGAACATAATCTGATGGATGAGAAGTATTATAATAAAATAAGCTATGATGTAATAAAATAAAACAGAAAGGCGAGAAAGGAAAAGGGGCCAAAGAAAAGAATGTGTGAGAAGAGAGAAGGGAAGATTCTTGCAGGAAAGATGAGAGTCATTCGCGAAGTCATTTCTGCTTTCCATGCTTACCTATTCAAGACTCCATTGGAGACAAGAGCTTCTTTAGGATGGAAATACTTATAATACACATTTCTAACCACAGCATCTTTAAGGGGAAAAGAAAGGAAGATATATCTTAGATCAGAAGTAAGTTAGATATTATAGATACATACAAATTTTGACCTGAAAGGAAACCTGGAACTATACTCCAGTCCCTCTCATTTTATAAATGGAAGAAGCCTAGAATCAGAAAATTCAGACTGCTGGTCAGGCCAGAATGCTGAACCACGCACCCTCACAGCCCAGGGCTTTTCCAATTGTACTATTAGGCCAGAGGGCTACAGTATGAATAATAAATAGGAAATCACTGCTTCTATTAAAGTAATTATAATAATTACCATTATTAACCATGATTCCATATTCTTCTAGGAGAAAGTTAATATTGGTGTCAAATCTGGATTCCCCACCCTCTCCTAGCATCACAAGGATATCTCCACCACCATCAAGGTATTTCTTCAGGACTTCAAACTATGCAAAGGAAAAAAACAACCTATAAATATGTACAAAAGACTTTTGTGCAAAATAATAATGAATAAGACCTTAAATAGCTGAAAAAGAAACACTTCAAAACTATAAAGGCACTTAAATATAAATGTATTTAAGATAATATAAAATTTACTCTCTACATAGGATTTCCATGCTTGTCTTTAAGCATAAAGCTCTAAAATACTCAAACTGAAATGCCATTTTCCAAGCTATCTAGACAACAGACAAAAGTGGAAAACTATTAGTTAAAGGAAGCTCATAGGTCTTCTCCAATCAGACACCATTAGAAAAAAATTCGAATGTGCACTCCAATATGTATATAAAGTGTGTATATTTATATAGTTATAAAACATACTCCTCAAAGGAAATTTTTAAGGATAAAGAAATACGAAGAATAAATATAATTTCCTTCTGGCACCCAGTGGGTCATCACATGCACCCCACTTTGGAAACCACTGGCCCAGACCAGCTCTGCTATGCACGACCCTCTTGCTCTTGCATACAACCTGGATTCTTTTCACTCCTCCAACCCCCTAAATATAGAAAGTATAGTGCAACAATTAACATTTCCAAGGGGGTCTGCTCACAAATGAGACAGAATTTCACAGATTCTGGACTCCACACAATAGGCTGTCCTGTTCATAGTGATTCTACAGAACTCTTCAAGTTGCAAAACTAAATTTTATATCCATTAAAAAAAAACTACCCATTTCCCTCCTCCCCCGAGCTCCTGGCAACCAACTGTCTAACTTTCTCTCCATGAATATGACTACTCTAGGTACATGATATAAATGGTATCATACAGCATTTATCTTTTTGTAACTGGCTTATTTCACTTATGATGTCCTCAATTTTCATCCATATTGTAGCAAGCATCAGAACTGCCTACTTAAGACTGAGGCAGCTTGAGGGGGTGGGTAATTCAGCAGTAGAGCGCATGCTTAACATGCACAAGGTCCTGGGTTCAATTCCCAGTACCTCCATAAAAAAAAAAAAGATTGAATAATAATTCATTGCATGTATAGACCACATTTTGTTTATCCACTCCTCTGCTAGTGGACATCTGGGTTGCTTCCACCTTTTGGCTACTGTGAATAATGCTGCGATGAACAAATTCCTCCTTTTTGAGATCCTGCTTTCAATTCTTTTGGAATTATATATCCAGAAGTTGGATTGCTAAAGCATATAAATTTCTATTTTTAATTTTCTAAGGAACCGCTGTACTGTTTTCCATAGTGGTTGTACCATCTACCTTTCCACCAGAAGTACACATGGGTTCCAATTTTTCCACATCTTTGCTAACACTTGTTATTTATGCTTGGAATAACTGTCTATCCATGAAATAGAATAAAAAAGTTTAATTTTAACTGGAATTTTCCTATTTTTAAAGAAAAAAAATGGCAAAGAAGTATGGCTAATATTTAACTAGCCTGCACTATGTGTCTGGCACTTCACAGGCATTAACTCAGTTAATCATCACAACTCTGTGATGAAGAGAGATGAAAGTACCACCTTAAGGCGACACAGTAAGTGGTGAAGGAGGATTTTAAATCCAGGGTTTCAGAGCCCATGCTCCTCACTCTCTTACTACATTTCTTCTTTATGAACAATTCTTACCTCAGCTGCAGTAAATTTTTCCCTTGGCCCAGCTGTAATCCACAGTTTCACCCCAATTAGCTTCTCAGATGTGATTTCATCTTTTAAGCTAGAAACATGATTTGAAAAGCAAGTGTTAGATCCATTATTTAAATCAATTTACGAGCTATTTTAGCATCTAGACTGTATGGAACCAGAGGCTACAGAGTCCCAGAGATGAAGAGATTTAGAGGTACCTGGTCAAGCCTCTCTTCCAAAGTGAGATCCCCTCTAATAGGCCTGCCCCAGTGTCATCAGCCACTGGTCAAATACTACCTATAAGCCAAGGTGACCAAATTAAACCATACTAGAGCATAAAGAAGTCCTCGAATTACTAATTCAATCGGTCCTACAATTAGCTTATATGATTACATATCCTTACCCATTAAGAAAAACTGCACACACACACACAGTTACTCTCATCTTTCCTTTCCCTAAACTGAAGTACTGACCCAAGTTAAAATATGGAGGAAGTCTCTAACCTCTTAAAAACCTGTATATTTATAATTAGAATACTTTTTTGATTTGTGATTTGGGGACAACTTAATAATATGCTAATTACCAATTTCAAAAGAGATGTTTTAATAATAATTTATCTCTGAACGATCTTTAAACGGAACTCCACTCACCAAAACAATCTATCTTATGTAAGAAAATAAAGACTTTTCAGTGTTACCAGCAGGCTGTTACCATCACTTAGAAGGGAAAACAATACACATGGTCACCTCTGAATCTTCCAATTACTCCGAAGTCTTTTCTGCATGGATTTATAGCCATTGCTGGTGGTAAATAATTCCTTTTTGTATGCATTGAAAAGAATGGTGCTCCGAAGCTCTTTCTCCATGGTTACCTTATAGAAAAAAGAAGGGATCAGAAAAAGGGAAACAACATTCCAAAAGGAAAACCCTAAAATAGTCTACTTCCTCTAATTGATTAAAAAAAGGTATACAGCTGCAATTAACCTACAATTTCCCTACAATTCCCAAAGGCTGAGAGTGAAATGACAGCTGCAGAAACCCCAGGCAAACCCTAGCCTTCCCACCAGCCCACTTCCATGGCCCTGCCCTGCCACCACCCTACCATGTGGGGAACCATGTATCCAACCTGATTCCTCACTGCTAACTACTGTTAAATGTGGGGTATAGTTTTCTAAATTTCTTTATACATATGTTAAACTTACAGTTTTATTTATGAAATAGGACCACATACACTATTCTGCAACACAGTTTTTTCACCTAACCTGTATCTTTCACATCTTTCCATGTCACTATACATGGATCTACCACTTTTTAAACGGCTGCACAGCATTCCATTTTATAGATGTACCATAATTTATGTAACCAGTCATATACTGATTGATATCTGCTATTCCCCCCAAATTTTTGCTAGTAAAGTACTACAAACATCATGTTTGAACACGATATTTTTGTGTACTTTGCATGTCTGTAGAATAGATTCCTACCTGTTGAATTGCCCTCCAAAAAAATTGTACTAATTTTTACTTCCACTAACTCTAATACATTTCTGTTTCCATACAATCCTATCTATTTTTAATTTTTTCATCTTTGTTAATATGATAGATAAGAAAAACCCTTTATTATTTTAATTTGCACTTTGAAATTAGTGAGATGGCCATCTTTCACTGTGTATATTAGCCACTTGTATATCTTCTAATTTTCTTGTTCATATAGTCTGCTCAATTTTCTACTGAGTTTAATATTTTTCTTAACTGATCATGACACAAGTATTTTCATAAGTTTTTTTGTTTTTAGACTTAGCTACTGGTAGCTTTTTGGGTTTAATTTGTTTGAATTTTGCAGGCCATACAGAATGTTTTAAGTTTTATAGAGTCAAAAGTATTAAATCTTTTCCTTTCCGGCTTCTAGATTGCGTGACATATTTAGAAGAGTTTTTGCCATGCTAAGATTATAGATACATCTGACAATGCTTCCTTCTAGTAGTTTTATGATGTCATAATTTTTAAGATTTAAATTTTAGTCCATTTGGAATTTATTTTGTTGTTTAAAATTAATTTGTTATCTTTTTAATTACTAGGAAGCCACCTGAAACCATTCCATCTTTTCAATACTGATTTAAAATACCACCTTGCCTATACAATAAATCCCTAAAAATTAAATTTTATTATGAACTCTATATATTCTATCTGTCTGTAAGTCACAGCTCAGTTTTACACTACTTTAAGTACTATAGCTTTATAATATGTATGTTATAATATTTGGTGGTGCTGATAGAGTTAATCCCTCTTACTACTCTTAATTTTTAGAATTTTCCAGGTTGGTCCCAGGTATTTTCTTCAGGTTGATCTTTAAAATCATTTTGTCAGGTTAAAAAAAATACCCCCATGATTCTGTCCGTTCATGTTCCATTCCATGCAGGCCCATGCTTATCTTCACAGTGTGTATATACAACAATGTACTCTGCCTTCTGATTAGGTTAGTGGTTGCATGGTTATGCCATAATAAGTTCAATCGCCGCCTTTATACTTTTCAATTTTTTGCCATCATAGATACTCCTGAAATTTACACATTTCTACTTCTGCCGTTAATAGTTTTTTACCATAGGACAGATTCCTAATAGCAAGATTCCTAGAAAAAGAGAATGAGACTAGGATGTTAAGTTACGGTTTCTTGTCTAATGATTTTTACACAGTCAACAGGATGACTAAAAATCTTCCAGCTGGAGGCGACTCAGATTCGAGTGCAGTCTGAGGTCCGGGATCCGGGCCTATATCTGCGCCCTCCTTTTACTTTATCCTAGCAGACCTCGATTTTTCCCGACAGGGCCAGAGGCCTCGAGGGCAGTCAGGCGAGGCCCTCGCCAGCTCCCAGGCCGCCTCAACGCCCCGGTCGGCCCACCCCAGTCGAAGTCTGTCTTACCTGAGGCCCACTGACCACCATCTTCACCTGACGCCGCCCAGCATCCCGCGGCCAGGTATCCAAGGCCGCTTAGCAACCGCAAGAGGAGCGCTAAGAAGGCGTGGACCGGGGCGTGGATCTACTTCCGGGGCAACGTGATGACGCAAGTTCACCTACCGCGTCACGGAGGAAGTATGGGTGGGGGCGGGGGGGCAGGGCTAATGTAGGACTGTACCATTATTTTGGATGAGGGGTAAATCCAAATAGAGCGTGGATTAACTTTAGGCCAAAGATAAACCCACTTAATTTTATCCTTTAATATCAAGTCTTATTTAATAATTATAAAAGTTAGAGGCTCCAAGGTCTCAAACTTCGCTTCACCTCGAGCGAGGAGAACAGTGAAGGCTTTCGAGGGGGAGTGCAGAAGGCCCAGCCGCGATCCCAAGAGCGCAGGCGCAGAGCGGCGGCCCGGAGGAGGGCGGAGCCTTGCGGCTGCGATGTTGTCTGGTGGGTCGCAGCAATGGGAATGCAGGACTGAGCGGTTCGAGGCGTGCCTTGGGAGGGTTTCGGTGCCCTGGAAGGCCGAGGAGAACCTCGCGGAAGAGGGCGGGCAGGTTTAGTGGTGAGAATGGGAACACGAGATAGATCTTTCTGTTTGATTAGCCCCGCATCTCTGAGCGCCACGGTGCCAGGCCCGGGATGAGGCGGTGGACCCGCCCTGTGAGCATCCCTAGGCGGGGAATTAGACCTGGTCAGATACAACCAAAAAGTAAAAAATGTGAACTGCTTAAAGGGAGCTGTGAAGGGCTGGGGCTGGGCAGACAGGGGTCCCTGTTGAGTAGAGAAGTGAAAGAAGAATGGTTCATTAAGGCAGGGTCTGGTGACGTGCAGAAGGAACTGTTTATGCGAAAGAACCATCGCCACGTTCCGGTTGCCCTACAGTCGCTGTGAAAATGAGAAACCAGACGCCGGTAATCACAAACAGGCCACCTTCTCGAGGGGGCGCTCAGTGCCTCCCCCAAGGGAGTGTGGCCATGTGTGCAATGCTGCTGCCTCAAACCAATGAGAGCAGAGACTTTTTGACTTATGTCTATGACAGTCTGCAGCATGTACAGCATAGTTGGCGTTCTAGGGTCTTAAAAAACACACACCACTTTTGTTGCCTTTTCATAGCTACTGTCACTGCAAAGCTAAAAAGCCGAAAAGAGGATGATTGTGATTTCTCTTCTTCGGGATGCTGTCTTTTGATGCAAAATTGGATGAGTACAGTTTGCAGTCAGTGTTTGCTAGAAGACCAAAAAAACTACTTCCCATAGCACTTCTTCCACTGTTAGAAGTTGTAGAAATAGCAAGGGCCTTAGAATCAGCTACCACCAAGTTCAGTTCCCACTTGTGCCTTGTACCAGTTTAGGTGACCTTGGGCAAGTTGCTTACTATCTCTGTTTATCTGTGAAGTGAGGTTAGTAACTTCAAAATGCTTGCTTATTGTGAGGATTGTAGATAATGCATATGAAGCTCAGAATGTGCTCAATAAATGGAGGTCTTGCATGATCAATTCAATATTGTATTTTTTCATTTTTATTTTCTAGCCTGGTGAAAATTTTGTGGTTTTACAGTCTTGGAACAGATAGAACTATTATGTGTTTCACAACCCCTAGTGGGTTGTGTGCTTTTGAGAGCACTATCACATTTCTGACAATTACACACTCTTGCTTTTTGCTTTGGGAAGTTGGGATTTTGGCCTCCCCCTCATCGTGTTCCACCATTGTCTATTAGCAGATGCCATTAACACGGAAATGAAATCAGAGTGTTTCTTTCAGAATTCTCAGCACATGTCAAAGGGTAGCTGTAGCTCTTCTTGACCCAGCTGTGATCCCCAGTAGGTCAGTGTCAGTGTCATTGGTGTGTTTTCCATGGTCTTCCAGCTTCATCCCCCATAATTTCTGGGGCAGGGGGCTGGGTAAACAAAAATGTAAGGCAAAGAATGGGACTGAGTTAAGAGGAAAAGGCAATAAAGTCACCAGCACACACTGATGTTCAGAAAGTTCCCCTCTTGTCCACAAACCAAAAAGTTAATAAGACCACCCTGAAGTAGACCATGAACCACGGGTTTGTGAAAAAGAGACTTTCACTTAAGTAAGTTAGCATGATTCATCCGACAAGTGCAGCATGTCCTGGACCCAAGGTGTTATATCCTCACGTTCTGTCTAGTCAGAATTACTTTCAGAAATGGCTAATCTTGAATATATGGAGGTCTCTATATGTGGCTGGGAAGCTTTGGTCACCAGGCCCGCACAAGCCTCCAGCTCTGTCCAAGGCCTGGGCTCCCTATGGCCTTGTACCTACCAAGCATACAGGGGCATGTGAGGTGGAGCATAGCATGAGCTGGGAAGCCAGGCCCAGACCACAAGCATCTAGTCGAATGCCTCCTCTTCAAGACCCTATTTCCCATCACCTGGCTTGTTCCAGCCAACTCCTGGCTTGGCTCTCCTTTGAGATTTTGACTTTGAGTCATTCTTAGACCTGACAGCCAGAGTGAAGGGTAGACTAGCACAAAGGTTACATGTGAGAGCCCTGCAGTCAGTTTATATGGCTCCAAGTCCCAGCTCTGGCCCATATTAGCTCTGTGACCTCCAGGCAAGAAATAACTTCTCTACCTCTATTTCTTCATTGGTAAAGGGAATAGTAATAGTTCCTACCTTTGAGTTGTTTGGATGAAAACTGATAATAGACTTGAAAGAGTTTAGTACAGAAACTGATTCAGCATAGGCAGGTGTTCTGAAGTTGGCTTTGACCAGTTATGCAAAAAAAGAGTATGTTAACAGAATCAGAAGCTCAAAATCGTTAGGAAAGCTAGAGAAAGAAACTGAAGGCTTCCCAGGAATGCTGCTGCAGTACTGATCTGATGGGGAAACTGATACTGCCAATATATACCAATTGCTACAGTTTGCACTGTTGCCACTTCCACACCAGGAACTCATTTTTGTGGGTTTTGTCACCACACTTACCACATGAAAGAGAGCTCACCATTCCTTCTTTGAGTCAAAAATCTGGCACAGGTGCATCCTGGGGCCACATGGCTGGCCCAAACTGCAGGGGAGGCTGGGAAAGTCAGTATCTAGCATTTTCAGCTACTGTAAGTGGAGGTACTTTTTCCCTCTCATCATGGCTCATAAAGTAGATTACCTGAAGGGGTTCACATGCCAGGAGGACAAACTTAAATGTCCAATACCAACCACCCTAGAAAGACACCATTGACATAGGAAAATAAGAGGATGTTGGGTGGTACCCTATTGGCTTGTTGCATCTCTCATTTTACACATTGAGATGAAAATCCAAACACCAAGTGACCCTCTGGTAAAGAGGAGCCTGTTGCCTCCCCTTCTCCCTTAGTGTCAGAACCCCTGTGTTATTAGGGGGAGTAATGTGCCCAGCTAATTAGACACATAGCCCAACCTCCATTACAGGTAGAGTGGATGGCTAGTGAGGCAAGCAGAAGTCACTGGGTGTGGCTTCTGGGGAAGTTCTGAAGGTGCCGTTTTGCTCTTTCCTCCATTTTCCCTGCCCAGGACACAGCAGCAGTGACTAGAGCACCAGTACCATCTTGTGATAGGATCATAATCCTAACAGTAGAAGCCACTTGCCAAGGATGGCAGAGCAGAAAGCCTCTGAGTATCTGATGACCTGTTGTACCAGTCCTGGACCACCTAACACCATCCTCCTTTTATGTGCTGGAAAAAAAGCTCTTATTTAAGCCATTGTTACTTTGGGTCTCTGTGACTAGCAGCTGAGGATAATTCCTTACAGAAACCAGCTGGCTTCAGTGGTTTCACGATGCTTCACTTCTAGCAATCCAGGATGGCATCATCCTCCGGCGCATAGGAAAATCCCAGGAAGGCACTTGAGGCCCCAGAGCTGCTGGCCACAGTGTCGGGAGTGCAGCCAATGGACTTTGACACAGCTTCTTGGGTGAACTCTGGGTCAAAGTGTTTCAAGTCAGCAGGTCCTGCCTATGAATATAAGCCAATAATGAGAAGGGAACACTCAGAGCTGCCAAAGGAGCCCACAAGCCCTGAGAGGGATGTTAGGGCCCCCCCCCGAGTCCCCCCCCCCAGACACCCTTACTTAACTGTCACTTATTCATGCATTTACATTAGTCATTGTATTCCAGTAGGTCCAATAACTACCTATCAATTCCTCCACTACCTGGCACCCTGCCTGCTCCACTTCAACACTCCAGACACTGCTGGAAGTAAACTGTACTCCCTAGCACGCAGTGAAGGCAGTGTGAGTCAAGAACCTAAAAATACATGCACAACAGATACAGAAAACATGAGAGGTACCAGAGGGGAGAGGGTGGGAGGGAAGGGCAAAATAGGTGGGGATTAAGAGTTACAACCTACTAGGTATAAAATAAATAAGTTGCAAGGATGTAATGTACAGCACATTATATATGGGAATATAGTCAATATTTTATAGTAACTGGTGTATAATCTATAAAAAATATCAAATTACTATGTTGTACACCTGAAACTAATAAGTCAACTATACCTTAATAAAAAAATACACGTTCACATTCTTTGACTTGGTAATTCCACATCTGGAATCCATCTTAAGGAAAATAATCAGAACTACTTTGGACGAAGATGTACACTTAAAGATGTTCATCAGTCCATTATAATAAAAAAATGGTAATAACCTAAAAAGTTCACCATTAGGAGCATGGCTGAATAAATTATGCTATCTAAATAGGATTGAAATACTATGCAGCCACTTTAAATCATACTTACAAAGTCTTGTACGACTTAGGGGAATAATGGCATAGTTTTTAGCAAAAAGTTTAGGGTTCTTGGGGGGAGGGTGAGATATATAAATGACGAGCTATATAAAAACATGTAGAAAAAGACTTGAAGGAAACTTGCCAGCGGTGCTTTCTCTGGGGTGAGATAATAAGCTTTTTCTCCTTGATAATTTAAACCTCTGTTTTACACACCTTTTACAATAAATACGTGTCATTTTTATTATCAGGAAGAAAGCTAAACATAGAAAACAAATCTTAGCAGGGCTTGGCTCTGTCTGGGTGTGTCACATGACATAGTGCACTTTGAAAACTAAAGGGCTCAGTAACGAGGGTTATCGGTGCTAAGTGTCAAGGAGCGGCAACCTGGCTGCCCACACAGAGCTGAACTGGCAGTCAGGACTTCCGGGTTCTAGATCCATGCTGCCTCTAATTTAGGGGTGGCCTTGGACAAATCACTGAGCCTCTGGGACCCTCGGTTCTCCCATCTGTGAAAAGAGAGCTGGCCCAGATACCCTCCAAGTTTCCACCAGCCCTGGGAACCAAGAATCTAGAATGTGATGACCTCTTACCACATTTGGGTTGAAGGGTGGAGTCAGCCTCTTGTGGTACAAGTCATCCCAGTTTATGGGGCTGAAGAATACATGGCTCTTTATCTCAAGCTGCAGGAAGAAGGTGCAGATGAGAAGTCACCCTCTCCATAGGCGCTCCCATCCCATCCTGACGTGCCTTGGAGCTCCAACTCTCCTGGCAACTGGCCATCAAGCCCTAACATCTTTACTGGGAAAGTAACTTGCCATTCTGGCTGGTTTCCTGGAACAAAGTCTCATCTGCAGTCAGACCTCTCCCCTTCGCCATTATCTAGAACCCAAACTTTCTCCCCTATAGCATTTGTTTATTCCACTGCTATTTACTGAGCACCTGCTCTGTGCCAGCAGCATACTAGGCTGTGGAGGTATGTCAGTGAATAAGACTGCAGAACCTGCTCTTGGGGGTCCCCGGGGACCTTGGGGACCCTCTTCCCCCACACTTTGCATCAGCGCATCCTGACTCTTCCAGAAATCTAATCAGAGAAATAGACCAAATCAATTCACAAAGGAAGATTTGGGAAATAAAGCCCCAAGAAAAGCTGCAGGTTCCCAGAGATCCAGAATTTAGGATTCAGCCCTAGGCATGATTCACCACATCTTTCCTAATTCAAGCCAATGTTGGCACCAATTTCCTCCTGATCCAGCAGACCCTTCCCTCTATCTGTGTTTCTTGAAGACTGATTTCTCTGGCCCTTATATCAGAACCCCCTGGGGGGTTGTTAAAAAGTCAGATCCAAACTATTTCCAGAAGACTATCCAAGAAACTAACACTGGTTGCCTCCAAATTAAAACAAAACAAAACTGAGTGGCTGGAGGGACTTCTTCTGAATATCCTTTGAATTTTGATCTATGGGAATGTATACCTTATTTTTAAAACAATACATATTTTTAAAATGCAAATGGGAAGGAGGGGGCCAATCTTCATGAAAGCCCTGATCTTTAAACTGTGCAGGGATGCGTAGGCAAGTGCCCTAAATGTTGTTACACTTCACAGTCTCTGGCATGTGGGGCAGTTTGTACAAACACATAAAAAGCCTTTAGTATGTGTCAGACACTGGCCTAAGTGGTTGAATATACTAGATCATAAGAGCTATGAACTGAGTGCTCTTATTACAGATGGGGAAACTGAGAGAAGTTAAGCAATTTGCCCAGGGTCCTGCAGCTAGTAACTAATGGAGGAGGAATCTGAACCCAGTAAGTCTGTCTCATGGTCCATGCATATCAACCACTACACTAGAAGAAAGAACAAAATTCCAGGAGTAAAACAAACTTCTGTGGTCTTTTTATAAATCCAAATGCTCTTTTGGATTTATAGTAAAGAATTCTTTAGTAAAGAATGTGTTTTTATTGTTAAGGTTTTGCTTTAATTTTAAAAATGCCATGGACTTGCTAAGAGAACAGACTGTGAATTATCCATCCCTCTATTCAGATGCCCAACCCTGGGCAACTGGCAAGGAGGAAGGGCTCAGATGCTTGTGAAAAGCAAGTCTAGTTCACTCTCTGCACAGAAGCCAGAGGAATTTCTTAAAACTTAGATTGGGTCTTGTGACTCCCCTGCTCAACGTACCCTAATTAATTACCTGATGAACGACCCCTGTCCACCTTGTTCCTACTGCAGAACTTTTGCATATGCTGTGCCCCTGTTTCTGGGATGCCTCCTCCCTGCCTTCTCTGTGGGTGGCTCCTTCACATCCTTCAAATGTCATCTTAATTGTCACCTCCTCACAGAGGACCTCCCTGACCATGCCAGTGTGACTTCCTCCCATTATTGTCTATCTCCACTCATTGTTCATGACTTTCTGAGACCTGAGACCATTTACTGGAATGCTTGCACTAGATAAATATTTCCTCAAGTAACAGAATACAAAGACATTATAAGGGACTAAAAATAACTTTACCTATGCACAGTTGGGACAAATTATGAACAATAAGATACAAAAAGGCCAAAAACCAACTGCCATTTCTGAGGCACAGGGAACAAAAGCAGAGGACTGCACATGATCCCTGCACACAGCACCACCAAAGGGGTGGGCAGACCACCCCAGCCACCCCTCCTGCCCGACCCACTGGTCCGCCCCTCCACTCACCCCATTTAAGGAACCAGTTCACACTCCCCACCTCAGGAGCGAGCAAGGGCACCTGTTACTTGTTTTTACCCCCTGGTGCTGCAATGCAAGTCCCAGTAAAGCCTTGCCTGAATTTCTCATCTGGCCTCTTATCCTGTCACACTCTGTAATAGTTGTATGTGTTTATTTGTCTGCCTCCCTGTACCTCCCCCATAGACTTAATAGGGCCAGAGACCCAGTCTACTGAATCCCCAGCACTTAGCTCAATGTCTGGCACATAGTAGGTGTTCAATAAATAAATACTGACTGAATAAAAGCATTCGACTGAAGGAAGTAAATAAGCAGCAGCAGCTGTGAATCTCCAAATGAGTGAATTAGCAGTTCCTAGTTTCAGAGAGCCCCACGAGGGGCCAGTGCTCTGTTGGCAGGTCACCTACAAAGTCTGTCTTAGAGCCCAGCCGCTGCCTCTGGTCCTTGTGGAGAAGGGCTTGCAGGAGGTCACAGGCGGCCACCGTCCGGCCCCCAGGGATCTGCAGCGGCTGGTGCAGAATGTTCTCGTACATCTGGGACAGGTCTTGGCTGTAGAAGGGCGGCTGGTGAGAGAGGGAGAGAGATGGGAGGGTCATCCCTGCTACAGCGGGCACAGTTCTCAGGGACACTTGGAGCAACACTGAGTAGCTGGAAAGATTCAGCCAGACCTGTGTCTGGTGCAATGGCAGGTTGCCTTGTCTTGTGTCACGTGGCAGACTGGAGGGAGACAGAGATCCCTGTGCTTCCAGCATGGTGGCGAGCCTGCTGAGAAGGCCAAGTCTCTCCCCACCAGTGTGAGGCGTATGGACCCCCCAGGTGCCTCCTCTCTCCCACCTCTCTTAATCCAGCTTATGCACCAGTTTTGCACTTTGCAAAGTTAACACTGTTTGTGTCATCTTTCATCCCAGTCTCACACACATCTTTTGAGACAGGTTGTCACTTTTCAGATGAGAAGAGGCTCAGAGAGATGAAGAGAGAAGAAAAGAAAGCCAGGCCCCAAACCGTATCCTGAGCCCACTGCTCTCTCCTGATGGTCTCCCCCACCTCCTTTGCTGGCTCTTCCTTCTCCCGACTCCACAGAGCCTCTTCCTTCATATCCACCCAGCTGTGCAGCAAAGACCCCCCAGAGTAAAGTCTAGGCTTGAGCAAGTCTACACAAGTCTCCACCTAAGCAGGCAGCCAAGGACTGCGTCCAGGAGCTGGTTTCACAACCTCCCAGCACTGTGACCTTTCTGGGCGTCAGTTTCCCTCTCGGTAAAATAAGAACAACTCCATTTTCTGCAGTGCCAGCCTCCAAAGGCTGTTTTGAGGCACCAAAGGAGTAACGTGTGAGACAGTATATTACGAAGTGCTGAACATTATTGAAAAAATACGTCTAATCCTTGTGTTCACTTTGGCATCATCTTTTAAATTTTTATTTATTCTTTTTAATGGAGGTACTGGGAATTGAACCGAGGACCTAGTGCATGCTAACCACTGAGCTATTTCTCTCCCCACCGGCAGCATCTTTTTTAGCTTAGAGAAGAGATGGCTCATTCAGTTCCTTGAGGAGCATGAGCGAGCCACACAAGAGAGAGATCCATCCCCATCTCTCCTTGAGTCAGAAGTCCCTTGCAGACAGCTGTGTCCCCACTCACCAGGCCATGCAGCATCTCGTAGAGAACCGCCCCCAAGCACCACCAGTCCACTGCCCGATCATAAGGCTCTTTCCGAAGCACTTCTGGAGCCAAGTACTGTTAAGGGGAAACACGCTTATACGAAAGACATTCGGCCTCTCCCCATTGGTGAACAAGGCGCTTGGAGGAAAAAAATCACCAGGGGTTGATCCTGCTGTGATATTTACTTGGCTGTGCATATATCCAATCAGCATCCATTTGCCATAGGCTTGCTTTGTGCAGGGCCCTTTGCCAATGTGCTAGGGACATAGAGGAGATCACACAACTGCCCTGTACAGTTGTGTATGTTGTACACCACACAGAAGTACCAGTCAAAGGGGTAAAGAGGGATGCAAGCCTGGCTGTGATCAATTCAGCAAGCCAGAACCCTAGTATAGGGCTGTATCTAGCATCTCACATGTGTTTAAAGGGGAAACTTTTTCTAATTAGTCTGTCCAGAGCCGGTGCCCTCATCTAATTTGCTCAAAAGCATCCAATCAGTGTCTTGAGGCTAGGAAAGCCCCGGGAATACTCACAGTGCAGTGGGAAGACTAACGATAAAGCGTAAATCAATGTGGCAGGTACTTGCACTAGAAATCTTAGTAATGGAGGGATGGAGAGGAGTCAGGAAATAGGGAGCAACACTGGAGTTCCTACTGACAGCCGAATACATGCCATGTGTCTGTGCCTCGCACAAGGAGAGAACGTGGGCCAGAGCTGTGCTTCCTGCCAAACTCAAGGGCTTGGTGACCCCTTAACCTGGTGTTTCTGCCAGTGAGAAAAGGGGTCTCAGCAACAGACAAAGCCACTGTGAGAGACTGTGTGGGTGTGGAGAGAGGCAGGGAGTTACACAGACCTGAGCCCTACTGGGGGTGTGGTCACAAGCAGGTCATTGAACCTCCCAGATCCTTGGTTTCCTCATCCACATAATGAGGTCGCAGAATCGCCCCCCTACAGGGTGTGTTCAGGACAGGGGCTAATATATGTGTTGGCCTGTGAACAATGGGAGCAACTGTGGTTACTCTCATCTGTGCTCCCCAGCAGTGGCTGAGTCATGGAAGAGATGATGAGTTAGGGCCACATGTCTCCTGCTCCTCGCCCCTGGCAGTATCCAAGGAAGGGATGGCTAGGCTGGCAGGCTTTGCGAGGCCAGCTGTGTCCAGCGGGCACCCTCCAATACACAAACACAGACAGTGGCTGCTGCCTACAGAGGTCATCTGTCCATTGGCTCCTCTAAAACCAAACTGAGGAGGCTCAGCTGAATCTGAAACCCAGATTCTCAAGCATATGGAGAAAAATAGCAGCTAACATCCTGTCTCATGCCAGGTTGGAAGGACCTGCCTGCCCTATAGCCTCAGCGCCCCCACCCCCTACCCAGACACCTGTCCAAGGGGCTAGGAACCCCTTTGGGTCCAAGGGTTAAGGGCCAGGTTTCAACATTGGGAGGAGTTTAAGGAAAAGTTTTAAACCCCAAAGCTACAGGGAGGCCTGCAGGACAGAGACACATGTGAATTACTGCTGAGACCCACAAATTTTAACCCTCCAGGCTCTTGGTGTCGGGAAGAAAGAGGTAGATAGATCAGTGTTTTTATGCTTGCAAACCTTGAACTTAACTGTCAGGCCAGGCCCTCCTGTGGCACATGGACTTCACCCTGTAGGACAGTGCTGTCCAATACAGTAGGCACTAGTCATGTGTGGCTACTGAACATTTGAAACGTGACTGATCTGAGCTGACATGGACTGTAAGTGTAAAATGCACACTGGACTTCAAAGATTTAGTTAGTAATAAAAAGGGTAAAATATTTCAACAATTTTACATTTATTATATGTTGACATGATAATATTTTGTCTATACTGGGCTAAATAAAACAGATTATAAAAACTGATTTCATCTTTCTTTTTACTTTTTAAATGTGGTTGCTGGAGATTTTTTAATTGCATAAATGGTTTGCATTTCTCTTTCTGTTTCTGCTAGACAGCACTGCTGCAGAGCTTCACCAGCTGGGTCCCAGCAGCCCCTCGAGCTGGTGCCCCCATGACATAGATGAGGAAACCAAGGCTAAGCACCCAGCCAGCTCAGGGGATGTGCTTGGGTGGGAGGAGTGAGCCCCTCCAGTGCAACCTGGTGGCTCTAATCAGCAGCTGTGGTCTCACCCGTCCTAGGAGCTTTCGCTTACCTCAGGGGTGCCACAAAACGTGGACGTGGTCTCCTCGGGCTCTACACCTTCCTTGCAGAGGCCAAAATCTGTCAGCACCACGTGTCCCTGTAGAGGAGGGAGGGCAGGGGTGGGAAGGTTGCCTGAGCCAAAAGTATGGCTGGGTCTATCCCCAAAGCCCAGATGCCACATCCGGGGCAGTGGCTGTGGGGTCTGATGCCCCAGGCACAGGCACAGGCTGGAGGCTCCACTCAGAGACTCAGTGCTTCTAGCCTGGATGCCTAGAGCAGCACAGGGGGCCAGGCGGGGAGAGGAGGATGTTCCACTGTCTGCCCCCAGCTCGTCACAGGCTCAGATCCACACCCTAAACAGCAGCAGTTCCAGAATGTCCTCACTGGAGGGGCCTGGTGGAAGCAGCCCCCTTAACGGAGGGCTGAGAACCAGAAAGCAGCCATTCCTTGTGACAGTGGGGCGAGAGGGTGGCTGGTGGTGGTCGTGGAGTGGGTGGACACCACGGGCTCTGCCCAGGTCCCCTCTTACCAGCCATCGTGCCCATCCTTCCATGCTGGGCCACTGCCCTCATCCAAGGTCATGCTCCTCTCAAGGGGCAGTCCCCATCCAATGACTGGTCAATGCAGGGGCACAAATGCCCAGCCTCCATGCCTCAGTTTGGAACAGTTCTAAACAGCCATCCTAGCTCAGGTCCACTCCACCCCTGTGAGATCAGCCACGGCCTCACTTGCAACCACAGTGCAGGTGAGCTTCTGCTTCTGTCCAATCCTGCCTCCTCACCCCCTTAAAGTTGGGTCTCTTCACCCCAATAACATTCTGCACCCAGTGCTCCATCTCAGCATCTGTTTCCAGGGAATCCAGTCTAAGACATGGAAGGACTACAAAATCCTCAAGCGTCCACCTGGCTCCACCCCTGCCCCCCTCCACAGACCTTGCACACACACACATGAACATGGGTGGGCAGGTACACACGGTCACATGTACACATGGTGCACATTTACATGCATGCACACAGGCATGGGCATGCATGTGCACACATACTTGGATGCGTCCCTACGCATATGGTGCATGTACAATGCATGAACACACACTCGTAGGCACACAGCACACATGCGCAGCTATGTGCACACACACACACACCAACCTGGCAGTCCAAGAGAATGTTCTCTGGTTTCAGGTCCCTGCAGAAAATGAGAGAAAAGGGTGTTGTGATGTCTCAGCCACCAAGTGAGGAGAGCTGGGGACCTGGGGTCCTGCAGAAGGACTGTTCATGGAGGCTCACGGAGATGTACAGGGAGAGCCCAAGGAAGACGGGCATTCAATCCTGCAAAGGAGGAGGCTCCCACCCACTGGTGGGCCCTCCTCCTCAGACAAAGGACCAAGTTCCCTGGAATATTATCAGGATTTAGGGGTCCATACACCCCCTGGCTATTGAGGCAGAAGGGCCAGGCCTGGCTCTGAGCCACTGGCAGGCCTCACCTGTAAATGATGTTGAGAGAATGCAGGTAGCCAATGGCGCTGGCCACCTCGGCGGCGTAGAACCGAGCCCGGGGCTCCAGGAACCGGTGCTCCCGCTGCAGGTGGAAGAAGAGCTGGAGGGGGAGGAGGCGTGTGAGAGGGTTCTAGGGGAGCTCCTCGAGTGCGGGGTGGGGGCGGCTGGCCAAATCACCCCCTCTCTAAGATGCAATGTACACATACAAGGAAGGGCAGCCAGCCCCCACCCCCACAGAGCTGGCAGTGTTAGCAGGACAGCTGAATACGCAGGGATGGAGCACCTACTGTGTCCCAGGCTCCAGACAGACCCTTTCATGTCTCTTACCTCCTTTAATCCTCCTGACTACCCTCCAGGTATTAAATATGAGGCCAGTTTCATAGAAAAGGAAACTGTGAGAGTCAGAGCAGTCAGGTGACTTGCCCAAGGTCATGGAGCTGTAACTGGCAGAGCTGTGATTTGAATCCAGATGGGTCAAAGATGTGCTCTTCCTCCAACCCAAGTAATAAAATGATTATGATGGTTGAATTGAGCCCAGGTTAGTTCTGCCCTTGGGCCAATTGCTTTGGTCTATTTTGCTGGCAAAGAAAGCCTTTCACTTCCACCAAGGAATTTAAGCATATAGGACAAAAACTCCCCTCTTAGCATCAGGGCAAACAGCATGAGGTCCCACTGATTAAATCTGGGTCACTGAGAAGTGCCCCACTACATTTTGTCATCTTGCCCAAAGAGACAAAGGAGGGAGTCCAGCTTATCCTGGCTGAGCTTCTGGGTCAACAGGTGGCCTCAGATCTTTTCTGCAGGGACTGATCACTCCCACGCAGTGGCCCTGGAAATACTGACCACGGAGCTCCTTTAACATTGACCTTTCCCAGGTCCACTGAAGGGATTCTGGGCTGCTTTGTGTGAGGAAGTCAGGAAATGATAATGGCTGGGAGTTAGACAGACCTGCCTTCAAAGGTACAGGCTGGGGGGCCTTGAGCAAGTGACTTTCTTGCTCTAAGCCTCGGTTTCTTCAGCTGCAAATGAGTCTGTTACAGGGATGAGAGGAGATGGTTCTAGAACCTGGTACACAGTGGGCATGTGGGACAGGTGGCTCCCAGTGAGGGCCAGTCAGAGACTCTGTGGGCCCACCCACCTCTCCCCCGTTGACATAGTCGAGCACAAAGTAGAGCTTCTCGGGCGTCTGGAAGGAGTAGCGCAGGCCCACGAGGAAGGGGTGCCGCACGTTCTTCAGGAGCACGCTGCGCTCCGCCATGATGTGGCTTTGCTGTGGAGTCACACAGACGGGGGGCCGTGTCACAGCCCACCGCAGCCCCTCTCACCCTGGCACAGCCCACAGGGCCTCACCAGTGGGACTTGCCTGGCCTGGGACCTTCTCATGCCCCTGCTCAAACACTCACTGTGGCTCCTCATTGCCCTCAGAGCCAAGCTGAGGCGCCTTGCCTAGTATTCAGGACTCTGCATGGTCCACCTCCTCCCCTGCCAGTCCACATGGGTGCAGCTCTGGCCCTGGATCCAAATCCCTGGCCCCCCACCCCAGGGTGATAAGAAAATTATACATGATTACTTCACAAACGAGTCCCAAGGATAAATCTCTGAGAGAAAAAAAGCTATGCATTATTCACATTCAGGCCTTTGCTGCTGTTTCCCTGCCTGGATACCTGCCTTTCAGACCTTCAAATTCCTATCTTCAAGGCTACCTCTTTCAGAAAGACCTGCCCCATGATGCCTTGTTAACATTAATTCCTTCTCCTGAGTCTTAGGGCCTGCTATGACCTCCTTATGGAGCTGGCATTAAAGAGACCCAAGTCAGCAGAAGCATCTAGAACTCCAGGAGGGCTGTGGCTTGTAGGGGCTTTGGAGAGTCTAAAGTGTGACCCCTACATTGCACAGATGAAGAAGCAGGAACCTCGACAGGGTGGAGGACTTGTCCACCACGGAGCCCTGACTCTTTAGGGGAGCACAGAGGGTGAGAACTGGAAGGCAGTTAGCCTGCCTTCCTGGAGAAGGGTCAGCATTCTGGGATCCATCCAGCCCTCCGCCTCTGGCTGGACCACCTCTGCACCCAGAGTTGGGACCCATTTTCGGAAGGGAGGCCATCTGACTGGGGGTTGAGAAGCAGGAGAGGAGATGGCTGTCCCTGAGCTCTGGTACCTCTTTCTTCTTTAAGATGGATTTTTTCTGCAGCACCTTCACTGCATAGAACGTCCCGTCAGACTTGCGCTTGGCCAGTAGGACCTGAGCAGAAGGACAAACACAGAGCCCACAGGTGACCACTCCCCTGAGCTTTGATTTCTCCACAGCAGTTCAGGCCTCCAGCCCTGGCCCTGCAACCATGATTCTGCAGGTTGTAAGCTCCCTCTCTGCAAGTCAAGAGACAGCAGAGGGTGGAGGAGACCAAAGAAGGAGAGACCCAGGCCTCCCACACTCACTGATCACTTACCTTCCCGTAGTTTCCTTTGCCAATGATTTTGAGGAAATCGAAGTCGGTGGGCCGGGCACTGGGGGAAGAGGGAGGAACGAGGGTCAGCATTTGCAAGCCTGGGGAAACTGATATCTGAGTTTCTTCTTAATTTTGAAGCTGGAAATCACAGCTCCTTTTTAATTTTGAAGCTGGAAAAGGCAGGAAGCTTTCTAAGAGCTAAGCCCCCTTGCCCCTGGAGAATGCCATGTTCTCCCAGCCAAGACGGGGCTTATAAAACTGGATCCTGTGTCTGGAGCTCTCATAATCAAGTAAGCAACAGGCAAGGAAGGGAGAAAACCAGGCACAACTGTATAGAAGGCAAGGAATCTGGCCTCCAAAGACTGAGAAGGGCCTGGAGGGTGGGGGGCTGCTAATAATGCAGATTCTGGGGGGATATCCCAGCCATGGGGCTCAGCATGGGCAGAGGCTGGGGAATTTGTGGGAGATAAAGAATGGGAGCCGGTCCTGGGTCCAGGTGGCAGAGGTTCTTGACGTTAGATCAGAGAACTTGGATTATATTCCCCAGGCAAGGGGTGTCAGGTGTGAGGGGAGCCAAGGAGGAAAGTTATTTGAGAGACCAGAACTCACTTTGGGTTGGCAGAAGGCCCCAGGTTGATATTCCCATTGGCCCTTGGGGGCTAAAGACATTTAAAGAAAGAAGTGATTAAGATCAACAGTTCCTTACTCCTCGGCCCCTACCCTTTCCCCTGGTCCAAGCCCTGCTCCTTCTCCAACATCTCTACTAGCCTGCCTGCCTGCCTTTCTTCCACCCATCCACCAACCCACCCACTGATCCACCATTTCACCTGCTTCTCACAGCAGCCCTGGGAGGCTGCTGGCTGTGGTACCAATTGTGAGGGTGAGGAAACTGAGGCCCAGAGAAGAGCTGACCAAGGACTGACAGGCAGCCCCAGCAGCATCGGAACCCAGGTGTCCTCAGGGCCAACCCCATGGTTTTCCCACCCCATTTACTTCATGATTCCTCTGCCCAAATCTCTTCTCTCTTTGCCCTACAAATGGCCCAGTTCTATGAGCTCCCAGTGACCCCTGTTGGCTCCCCAGTCCTGGGCTTCCCGCCCAACTGACTGGGGCTTCCATGGATTTCCTCAGCCTTGGGAGGTGAGCCTCCTAGTGGTGGGCGGGGGAACCAAGACCCACTCACCTGCGGACTGGGGGTCCCAGCTGGGCTAGAGTCCATCCTGTAACGGTGATCAGGTGGGTTCTGGGGGCACAAGGAAGAGTGGGATGGGAGAGCTATTGTTGAGAATTACTGTCACTTGTCTAGGGTTTTAAACACCGCTGTCCTCTCCACCCCTCCCCAACCCCAGGCACCTTCCATAGTCCAAGCATCTCCCACCCGAGGCCAGCAAGGTATATTCCCTGGACCCAGCCTCTCCAAACATCTCAAGAGGGACAGAAGAAGGATGATCAGAGGTGGCCCCTTCCAGGCTGAGTCTTTTCAAGGGTTGGGAATGGCCAAGGCAGCTTGGAATGTCTGGGATGGCTAGGGCTGGAAGGACCCTTGCAGAGCATGAAGTCTGAACCTGTCCCCCCATTTCTCAAGTGGGAAACCTGAGGCCTAGAATGGGGCTTGCCTAGGGTCCCACAGCTTGTGAGGGGCAGGCCCCCAAATGGGCATGTTGCAACCCTGGATTCCTGCTGACAGCCCAAGGCTGGGCTCTGTGTTGGCTCTTACCTCTCTGCCACAAGGACTTCCGTCTAAAATGCCCTGGAAGGGCAGCTGCCCTGGGGACCTTGGGCCAGAGCCATGGACAGACCCACTGGTCTATGTCTATTTGAGATGAAACAGTGGAGAGTGTGACCAGGAGCATATACCTTCCCTGCCCTCAGCCTGCAGGGTGGAGGAGGCTGGTGTATCTGAGCCCTGGCTCAGGATGCCCAGGGACCCACAACCCCACTCCTGCTTGGAAGGTCAAGGCCAAAAATCAAGATCTCATCTGAGAACTGAACTGTTCTCGGGGCTGCTGGGTACTGTGCATCCTAAGACCACAGCCTTCACCTGCTCACAGCAGCACAGACCACTCACCCTTACAAGGGAGGTCCTGGAGCGACCACCCCACAGCCTTCCTGGGAGCTGAGAAAGTGACCGCGGGGCAAGTGAGGGGATCGCCCTGCCCAGGCTGCTCCGTGGGCCCAGCCCTGCTGAGCCCTGAGAGAGTGAGCCGCAGAATTTCCCAAACAGGCACTGCAGCCTGGCTTCAGCCAGCACCCCATGGTCCGCGCTCCCGCAGAGAACCCACACCCTCTCCTGGCCTGGCTCTGACCTCCCTGGCCCCTCGTACCTGCACAGCCTGAGGAGAGGCCGCCGGGAGAAGCAGCAGTTGGAGCCGGAGGATGGGCAGCGGACAAGAGAGTCTCTCTCTGTTCTCCCAACAAGGGCCGAAGTGTCTGTGCCTGGCGCCGGCCCGGCCCCAGCACCCAGCCTGCGACTCCCGGCAGCAGCGAGGGGACTGCTGTGTCACGCGGGAGCCAGCAGGGCTTAAGATGGGACCGAAGACCTCTGTTCCCTCGGGGACATCGCCTCCCCCTGGGCGTGTGGGTGGAAGGGGGTGAGCACAGCTGCAGGAGAGCCCTGGAGACACGGGGGGCTCGTTAGAATGCGTGCGCGTGAGGGGGCAGGGGTGTGTGTGCAGGTGGTTCACGCAGAGATGCGCTTCAGTGTGTCTGTCTGTCTGCTGTATCAGTGTCTCTCTGGATGTCAAGGTATTTGTGCCTCAGTGTGACTACGTTTGTATAATTTTGTAGGTGTTTCTGTGCATCTATGACTGTGTGTTCTCACTCTGCATGTGTGTGTGTAGAGATGTGCTTCAGTGAGTCTCTGTGTAGTGTGTGGACACGTCAGTGTGTTACCTCTATATGTTAATGTGTTGTGTGTATGAGTGTGAGGTCTATGAATATGTGTGTGACAGTAGTCATTGTGTGTGTGTGTTCATATTGGTGTATGTCAGTATATCTGTGTGTGTGTGTGTGTGTGTGTGTGTGTGTGTGTGTGTAGGGCTCCGGCCTGTGAGAAGATACATTCCCCAGGGCCTACCGAGGCCTGGTACAGACCATCTAGGGCTGAAGATGAGGTTCCAGAGACCTCAATCATGGCAGCTGAGAGGAGTTTGCCTCCCAAGAAACTGCAGGTGTTTCAGAGGCCAGGTGTCTGGCTCAGTCCCCCTGGCTTTGGTCTTTGCTGAACACTTGGCCCTTTGGGCCTTTCCCTGCTGGCCCTCCAGGGCTGTACCACTGTCTCCGGGGCAGGGCTGGTTGGCTATGGAAGAGCCAGGAAGCAGCATCCCAGCCAGCACCCTGGCTCATAACCTTGCTGCCTGGTGGGATAATGAAGTACTCACAGGTTCCCTTCCTCTCTCCTGGAGGTAATGAGGAGTATTCTAGGGAATGAAGGAGTTGACAGGGCCTGACACAGCCTCTGCCCTTCTGGAACTTTCTGTGTGGCTACCACATACCACACCCAGACTTCTGTAATTCACCACAGCGGGGGGACCTGTGCGGTTAGGGTCGGAGTGGGTTGGTCAGAGAGGGACCTGAGCCCAGTGGCCTCAGATGTTCTCTGTCGACTTGAAAGTGAGGGTGTCATACAAGGAAAACCCAAGTGAACAGTATCAGAGCCTTCCAACCTTTCAAGGAAATAGAATTGTTGAACCAATACACAGATGAGTATGATATCATGTTGACAAAACAAATGCCCAGAACAAGGGCATCTCTTTTCAATGACAAGACCCTGATGTGACCTTCATTTGGCAGCACTACTTAGAACCGGAAAACAATGGTGATAATAAAAATAATCTCCAGGTCCCACTGTAGGGCACTTCAGAATACCCGCAGACTCTAACAGCTCCTCTCTGGACCTTACATCCCTCTTGAGATACTGTCCCATTTCTCTGTTCCCCTTTTCAGGTAAACTCCCTGAGAGAGTTGTCCGGACTCAGTCCCCACTCCTTCTCCTTTTCTCTCTTGAAGCCATTCCAAAGAGGCTATCATTCCAACATGCCAGTGGCACTACCACCTACTGAAAAGTCCAAGCCAGCAACTTGGAATTTATGCCAGAAACTTTGCACCCTCACCCCACTCCCACTTGACCGTGAAATCTCCATTAGACTCAACCTTCAAAATATATCCAGAAACCACTGCTCCAACCACCCCGCCCGAGCCACCATCATCATGTGCATGGATTATTGCAATAGCTTCCCTACTGTGGCCCTATTCCCTTTACCCTCTATACTCTTCCTTCACCAAAAACCAGAATGATTCTTTTAAAATGTAAGTCAGATCATGTGACTTTGTTGCCAAAAAACTCCAGTCGCTTCCCATCACACTTAGGATTAAAATCCAGTCTTTACCACGGTCTAAAAGATTCCACATGCCCTGGCTCCTGACTCCATCTCTACCTTGGTCTCTGGGCTCTGGGTCTTACTACACTGCAGCCCCTGTGGCTTTCTTGCTGCGCCTTGAACACACAGAGTGCACTCTGGCTTCCCGCCTCTTTTACTTCCTTTCCCTCTGCTTAGAAGACTCTTCCCCTGGACGTCTGCTGCAGGGCTGGCTTCTGCTATCATCACAGAGGTCTCTGCTCAGATGTCACCTCTCAGAGAGGTCTTTTCTGATTACGTATGACTGATGGTCCCAGTTTGTCCTGGACGTAAGGGTTTCCTGGGATATGAGATTTTCAGTGCTTAAACCAGTACAGTCCTGGGCAAACCAGGATGGTTGGCCACTCCCACCTGTTCCCCATCCACATTTTCTGCTTTATGTTTTACTTTTGTAACACTTATCACTCTCTGGTACTTTATCATGGAACTCTTTTCATTGTTCATTTTCTGCCTCCAACTGGAACATCAACTCTGCAAGGGCAAAGACTTTTCTGGTTCAGTGTTCAATCTCCAGCACCTAGATTAAAGCTTGGAATATGGTTGGTGTTCAGTACCTATTTGATTTCTGAATCAAAGAATGAATTGATTCATATAAGATAAATTATATTACATATATAAAATGGAAAATTAACTAAAAAACCATTTACAAGCCTACATAAATTGAAATGGGAACATATATGTGATACAATGTCAAGCAAAAAAAGCAGGTTTCAAAATGATAGGTGACCAAGAATACCATCTTTGTAAAGAAAATAAAGATGTGAATACACATAGCCACCAAAAAAAGCCTGGAGGGCTACAATCCAAGGTGATAGTGGGTTAGGTTATTTTTTATCTTTGTACCATTGCATAAAAATTCTCAAAGTGTTGCTGTTCACTTAATACTTCGGTACTAAGTCCTGGTGGGAACTTGGACGTGTTCATTGCCAACTACCACATTCTCCCATCGCCTTGACTGTGACTCCCACACCTAAGCAACTCTTCAGCTCCTAAGGCATCTTTCTTTCTTGCACCACTGCTCTCTGATTTTTTGGCCAGAGACTGAACATCAGTACTTTCTCCCAACAAGAATTCAGACCACTCCCAGGGGGTGGTCCTAGCTCCTCCGTCAGCCCTCCCCCAATCCTCCCCCAAACTTGCCCCAGCCTAGATTTGGATCCCTCTTCCCCCATCACTACATGGATCTGCTGAATGCGGTGGGAATGGGGATCACACAGTGCCCTCTTCCTGGAACAACCCCCTGCCCAATCTGATCTGCTCAGCTAACCCTTGGCACCTGTCCTCACTTGTCTTCCCCAGAAGCCTCCCCAGACCACCCCCAACCCCATGAACCCTAGCTCCCTTCCTTGTGCCCACTTCTGTTATCACACCTGTCTTCACCCTACTGTAATTCATTCACACACGCCTGCCTGCCCAGTGCCCACCAATGACAGTGCGTACCAAGTGCCAACTGATCTTATTTTGTTCCCACAGTGCCATGGGTGAGGAACGCTTCATTCCTGTTTTAAGGAGGATGAGACTGAGGCACAGAGAGGTGAAGTGACTTGATCGCGGCATCCAGGTAGTAAATGATATGACTGGGATTTGAACCAGGCAGTCTGACTCCAGAGCCCATGGCCTAGAATTTCAGCAGGAAGTTAGGAATTTAGAAAAAGAAGGAAGGAAGTTAGTGGGAAGGAAGTGAGGATTAAATGGGTTAGTTAGGAAGGAAGAAAACTAGGCAGCTGAGAAGGTGGAAAGTTAGTTGAGAGGGAAGGAGGGAAAACAGGAAGAAGGGAGGGAGGGGAGAGTTAAGAATCAAAAAGAAAGGGAGGAATTAGGAAGGAGGGTGTTGGGGAGGGAAGGAAGTCAATAGGGTAGTTAGGAAGGAAATTAGCTGGGTAACTAATTCCTAAATTTGGCAGATCACCAGGCTGGAAGGCAGGTGTCCTGCTCACGGCTCAGCCTCTCACCTGAAAGCTCTGGGTCGCAGCTCAGGTCCTGGGGAGCAGCCCCGTGCACAGCTCTGCCTTCTTGTTTCTCTGCATGGTCCCTCTGCCCTGAAGCCCAATCCTGACTTGCCGGACAACCTTCCAAGTCAGGAGCGACCTGTCACCCACTCGCTCAGGCGCCCGAACCAGCTACAGTTCAACCTTCCAGTGCTGCTGGCTGGGAACTGGCTGCAGGACCTTCCAGTTACTAATTAACCGCTGGACCTGAATCACAATGCTGTCTGCACCCACTGGCTCCTCCACAGGGCCCTGCCCTGGGGACCCTTTTTTAAAAGCGACAGCACAACTTAAGTTGTGTGACCTTGGGCAAGTGACTCCAGCTCCCTGAGCCTCATGTGAATCGGTGATGATGGTGTGTGTTCTGCCTTACAGGGAGGGTCCCTGAAGTCCCTTGCAACACTGTCACATTTCATTCTCTGAAATCTTCTCCCCTGACCCAGCCCCCTTCTCCAAGTCCAGCTCAAATGCTGACTCTCCCACAGACCCTTTCCTGACTCCATCAGCAGACTCACTTTCCCTATCTCCTAGAGCAGGGAGAACCGACCATGAAAAGGGCTTGTCTTGCAAAACTCTCCCAGATGGGGACCACCAGCCTCTGTGATTAGTCCATTCGTGGACACATCTGGGGAGGGGCAGTGCACTCCCTCTGGAGCCAGCCTGACACATCTAGCATTCTCTTGTGTTGAGCCAAAGGTTGGGCCCAGAGCTCCCCTGCTCTGGCACTGCCTGGGCACTGACCTGAGAGGAGACCCATGCCCCACTCTGCCCTTCAGAGAACTGAGGCTCAGGAACCAGGGCTCAGCTCACTCCAAGCTTTCTCCTACTTGATCTGAAGTGCCCAGACCGAGGGTCCTAACTCAGGGCCTGGCCTGCTGGACAGGTGAGAAAAGCTCTGCCCAGTGCCTCCCTTCTTAGCAGGCAACTCAAAGTCTGACTACTGCGCTTCTTTCTTTGTGGCCTTTCCAGTAAGATGTCAACAACTTCCCAGTCATTCTAGTGCCTTAGAAACCTGCTGCTCTAATGTGCTTTGGAGGAGCCCAGCCTGCCCCACTCTCCGCCTCCAGCAGCACACTCAGCAGCAGGTGTCTGGCTCCCACCCAGAGAGGGGCGTTGGCTGGCCCCAGCGCACCAAGCAAATCAGGGCAGAGCCCCCGTCCTGACCCTTTCCCCAGCTGAGCTGCTCTGGTTCCACCAAGCTCCTCCTCCTCTACATTCCTTCTCCCCTACGCTCCCAAAGCCAAAGGAAAAAAAAAAAAAAAAAAAAAAAAGCCCACATATTGGTATTGCACAAACTGTATGGAAGAATTCCAACACAGGGAAGAAAGGGAAATAAAAGTGAAAGCGTCTCCTCCAGCCCATCTTCAATCTCATTTCCAGAGGTAACTGCTGTTACCTAAACAGTGACTCTCCTTCCAGACTTTTGTCTACACCCTAATCTCCGTATCTCAGACATTTCTTCCTCCACTCTACATATTGTTTAGCAACTCACTTTTTTTTTCTCACACACGGTTTTCCGTGTCAACACCTAGAGATTCAACTTGTTAAAAACACTTGCATCACATTGTATGTACCCCGTGGGATAAATTGCCCCATTCTTATTCCCTGTTCACTGTTCCTTTGTGGATGGACATTTAACCTATTACCAGTTCCACGATAATTCTAACACGGCTGCAGAGAACATCTTTGTGTTCATTCCCTGTGGCCTTGTGCTCATGTTTCCTTCTGATAAACTCCTGTAAATGGGAGTGCTGGGTTAATTTTGACCTCTCTACAAAATTACTGAAATAAGCTGTCCCAACTGACATGGCTATCAGCAGTGCTTAAACTTGCCCTTTCCCCTCAAAGATACTGCAGAAAATAGTCAAGGCCACTCCTGCCCTGAGGCCACTGCAGTCAAGCATCTCCTCCCCGTCTTCCTCTTACTTCTTCTCTCCCCTCCCACCCTTCCTGTGTCTTCTCTCTCAGCCTACTGGTTTCTGTTGTTTGGGTAGGAAGGTCAAAGATATGTTCTTGGCAGGGGTTGGAGGGAGGGTGGGGTGAGCCGATGGGGGCGTGGGGATGGGGGGTGCAGGGGGTGTGGGTTTGTGGTGGGTATAGCTCAGTGGTGGTTCAATCCCCAGTACCTCCATTAAAAAAAAAAAAAATATATATATATATATATATATATATTATATATATATATATTCTCAGGGATGAGAACGGGAAACAAGAGCCTAAACCAATGAGAACCCACCTCCGTGAATGTTCCCTCCACCTTGCCATTTCTCAGCTCACTTTTCTGTACTTTATCTGCACCACCCCCACCTCCGCACCCACATCCCACCACTCCCCATACCTGCACACACCTTCTCCCACCTGCAGATTCACCCATGGGCAGAGGGAATAACAGGTATCGGGGCAGCACTGAAAAACCTGTTACCCCCATGGGCTGGGTGCAGGACCCTTGGCCAACAGAGTTCATACATAGGCCAGAGATGAGCCCCCCAGTTTTCTTTTAGAAAGGGAAGATTTTTAGAAAGTGATAAATGTACACTATTTTAAAAATCGAGCTGGACTATGTGCTTTAGCTGCTTCCTTTGGTATTTACCTCCACGTGTCTAAATAGTATGATCATACTGCTATTCGTTTGTCTTTCATTTTTAGAAATTTTCAGATGACTTCCTTCCTACAGTATTTAGATCTTGCCCATCCAAACACACGCTTCCGCTTTTCCTAAAGTTAATGAAAAACTGCCTCATTTAATGGTTTGAAATACTGAACATATATCTATGTGTACACACACACATGTAATTCTCTCTTACTCTCTGATAGAGCTGAAACCATTCTCCTAATACAATAATATATCAGTTTCAGTTTGTTTGTTTGTTTCTCATCCTCTTCTCACCTAGATAGTCGCTCAGTTGTCAACCTGGCCCTTCCTTTCCCATTACTCTGGACATTCCTTTTGTCCCTCTCCTTGTAAGATGTCCTGTTTCCTGGATCCTATGTTTTCCTCTTTTAAAAAATTTTTTAAATTGCGGTTAAATCTATATAACTCAAAATTTGCCATTTTAACCATTTATTAAGGTTATTTAACCATTATTCAGTGTCATTAAGTACATTCATAATGTTGTGCAACCATCATCATCATCTATTTCCAAAACTTTTTCATCACCCCAAAGAGGAATTCTTTAGCCATTAAGCAATAACTCCCAATTCCTCCTTCACCCCAGCCCCTGGTAACCTCTACTCTATTTTCTGTCTCTATGAATTTGCCTGTTCTGGATATTTCCTATAAGTGGAATCATGTAATATTTTCCTTTTGTGCCTGGCTTATCCCACTTAGCATAATGCGTTCAAGGTTCATCCATTTTGTTTATTCTGTTTTCTGGTTGAATAATATTCCGTCGTAAGGACAGTCCAAATTTTGTCTACCCATTCATCTATTGATGGACAGACACTTTGGTTGTTTCTACCTTTCGGCTACTGTGAATAATGCTTCAGTGAACACTGGCATATAAACATCTGTTTTCAAAACTTTTAGGTATATACTTAGGAGTGAAATTGTTGGATAATATGGTAATTCTATGGTTAGCTTTTTGAGGAATTAAAGTTTTCCTCAAATAGCCAAACGTTTCACGGTGGCTGAACCATTTTATGTTCCAACCAGCAGTTCCCCCACATCGTTGCCAACAATGATTATTTTCCTTTTTTTTTTTATCATAGCCATCCTAGTGGGTGTAATACGGTATCTCATTGTGGTGTTGGGTTTTTTAATCTCATTGTGGTTTTGATTTGCATTTTTCTAATGACTAATGATGTTGAATATCTTTTTGTGTGTTTTTAGCCATTTGTATATCTTCTTTGGAGAAATGTCTAGTCAAATCCTGTGCCCATTTTTGGGGGGAGAGTAACTAAGTTTATTTATTTTTAATGAAGGTACTGGGGATTGAACCTAGCACCTCGTGCATGCTAGGCACGTACTCTACCACTGAGCTATACCCTCCCCCACCTCTGCCCATTTTTTATTTGGGTTGCTTGTCTTTCTGTTGTTTAGTTTTAGGAGTTCACTATATATATTCTGGGTGTTAAAGCCTTGTCAGATATATACACTCTGCACATATTTTCTCCCATTCTGTCAGTTGTCTTTTCACTTTCTTGAGAATGTCCTTCAATGTACAAAAGCGTTTAGTTTTGATGAAGTTCTACTTGCCTACTTTTTCCTTCTGTTGCTTGTGCTTTTGGTGTCACATCTAGAATCTGTTGTCAATTGCAAGGTCATAAAGATTTACCTCTATGCTTTCTTCTAAGGAATTTATGGTTTTGGCTCTTATATTTGGGTCATTGATCCATTTTGAGTTCATTTTTTATATAGGGTAAGGTAGGCATCCAACTTGACTTTTTTTAACACGTGGAAATCCAGTTGTCTCAGTGCCATTTGTTGAAGAGACTATTCTTTCCCCACTGAATGGACTTGGCACTTATGAAAAATCAACTGGCCATAGATGTTTGGTTTTGTTTGTGGACTCTCAGTTATAGCCAAGTGGTCTTTCTGTCTGTTCTTACGCCAGTACCATACATTTTGATTACATTATTTTTGCACTAAGTTTTGAAATCCGGAAGTCTGAGTCCTCCAACTTTGTTCTTTTTCAAGACTGTTTGGCTTTGGGGCCTTCTTTACAATTCCATACGAATATGAGAACCAGCTTTTACATTCCTGCAAAAAAGGCCATTGGAATTTTGATAGGATTTGCACTGAATCTATAGATCACTTTGGGCAGTGTTGACATCTTAACAATATTGTCTTCCTACCCATGAATATTGCCTTTCCATTTATTTAGGTCTTCTTTCATTTCTTTCAGCAATGTTTTGTACTTTTCAGTATGTAAATCTTTCACCTCCTTATTTAAATTCATTCCTGGGCATTTTATTCTTTTAGATGCCAGTGTAAATGGAACTGCTTTCTTAATCTCCTTTTTGGATTGTTTGTCATAGGTATGTAGAAATACAAATAATTTTTGCCTGTTGATTTTATGCCCTGCTACTTTATTAGCCCTAGCTGCTTTCTTGCAGATTCTTTGTATGTGTTGTTATCTGTCATCTATGAATAGAGGTAGTTTTACTTCTTCCTTTCCAGTTTGGACTCTATTTTTCTTATGAAATTGCCCTGGCTAGAGCTACTGGTACAATACTGAATAGCAGTTGTGAGAGTGGGCTTCCTTGTCTTGTTTCTGATCTTAGGGGGAAAGCTTTCAGTCATTTACTGTTGAGTACATTAGCTGAGGATTTTTTTGGTAGATGCCCTTTGTCATGTGGAGGAAGTTCCTTTCTATTCCTAGTTTTCTGAATGTCTTTATGGTGAAAAGATGTTGGGGTTTTGTCAACTGCCTTTTCTACGTCAATCGAAATGATCATGTTTTCCCCCTTCATTCTAGTAATGTGGCATATGATACAGATTGATTTTCTTATGTTGAAAAGACATAGCCTCGCATTCCTGGGATCTTGCTTTTTTGATTTACTCTCTCATGTTGATGGAACACATCCTCCAGTGGCTTCCTGAGGAAAGGAGCACAGAAGGTAAAAGTTTGAAACCTTGTATGTTCAAAAATGTTCTGCCTTCATATTTGATTGACAGTGTGGCTGGGTACGAATTCTAGGGTAGAGATAACTTTCCTTTGGAATTGTAGAGACACTCCTCCTTTCTCTTGCTTCCAGCATAGCTATTGAGAAGGTCAGTGCTACTGTGATTCATGTTCCTTTGGATGTGACCTGTTTTATCCTCTCTGGAAGCTTTCAGATCTTTTCTTTGTTCTTATTTTTCTGACATCTCACAATAATGTAGGTTGGTGTCGTTCCTTTTACGTCCATTGTGCTGGGCATTCAGAGGGAACTTTTGATTTGTCCCTCAAGCCTGAAATTTCCTCTTTTTTTTAAGTTTGTTTTCATTTTATATAATTTGTTTTCTCTGTTCTCTTTTGTTGGGATTCTTATTAGCTGTATATTGGACTTCCAGTTAGTCCCATAATTTTTTTTATTCTTTCCCATTTTCATCTCTTCTTTTATTCTACTTTCCAGGCAATATCAACTTTATCTTTCAATTCTTGTGTTGAATGATTTTATCTCTGCCATCACAATTTAAATTTCCAAAAGTCCTTACTTGTCTCTCAATGTCTCTTTTCCTTTTATAGCAGCCATGGCCAGTAGAGGATTAGCTTCCGACAAGTGGAAGGATCAATTCTTTCACTGTGATAGGTGGCGAAGAAGGAAGGATGGATGTAGGTAGGGGAGACTGTCAGGTGAGGTGGCAGGAAGGAGGGGTGTTCATTCTTATGACTTCCATTTGCTCTGTGACATAGATGGTGAGGACAACTATTGAGACAACAGGGAAGGTAATAGGGTAGGAGGAGGTTTGAGGAGCACTGAAAAGGGAAGTCAAAGCTAATTCCCTACCCCCTACCCCAAAACTCCAGGGGCAGCCCTAAGGGTTTACCCTGAAGCCAGAGACCATTAGTCAACCATGGCACCAAACTGCTCACTCAGGTAAGTTCTTCGTCAGGTGTAGAGAAGATGGGCTCCTGAACAGCACTATGGTTGGTATTCTGGAAGAGAGCAGGGCAAAGGAATTAAGTATGTTAACAGCAAGGGGCTGATGTGATTGAACATTTCTGCCACCTTCCCATCTGCTCACAGCATCTCTGGGAAACTTAATAAACTCCACCTATTCAGTGTGACATTTCCCCACCTGAAAATTTGAGATTATTTTAAAAACCAGAGGCTTCACTGAATTTTCTGCCCTTGACCATTTATAAATTGTCAAGGATCAGGCTGCTTTCATGCTGTTCTTAGGGGGTTCTGTTGTTTATATTTCTCTAGGTTGACAAATATACCCATTTATCTTTATCCTCTATTTCTTGTCTTTAAAATTGAAAAAAATCAAATTCTTTAGGACCTCCAACAGCAAAGAGCATGCTTTATTCTCTTCAGTAATGACACTGATACTCATTCTGTGTTCTTCTGGATGTTTTATCACCAAACAGAAACAGACTCTGATGGCAAATCATTTAATTCTTCAAGTTTATTTATGTTGTTTCATTACACTGACAAAATACACCACATTTTGTTTTCTCCTGCAAGAGTCAAGAGTCACTTTATCTTAAACCAGAAGATTCTCTTAAAGAACACGCACATGTGTGTGCACACACACACTCAAGAGGCAAGTACAAAAAACTCCACCAAAGTGCATATGAATGAAAGTGCAAACAGGCTTCATTTTTGAACTCTGAGATCATTCTCTCTGCTCCAGAAATTAAACAGAATGCTTCTTACTGCCCTTGGGCGGAACAGGGCAGGGGATGGGAGAAGCTTGCCAGGGGCCAAAGTGTAGGCAGTTCCTGCTGCTGGAGAGCAGGGTGGAGGGCACAGGGCAGTGGTGCCCACTCCCTCCCCTCACTGCGCTCCCAGGTCAAGGTGCAATGATCTCACTTTGGGAAGGAATGGGGGTGAAGGGGCAGTGGGGTGGTCAGCAGGCAGAGTTCTTTCTCTATTTTTTATGATTTGGTTTCCTTCGAGAGTTGACAGTGATACAGAAAGTGATGAGGCTTCACAGTTCGGAGGCCTGGGGGCTCTTTTCTTCAAGGCCCCTGGTCCATCCTGCCTTTTCCATAGACAAGCATTGGGACGGCGGTGGGCAGACCCACGTGGCAAAGTCACCCCAGCTGCTCTCCTTAGAAGAGGTGAGGCCCCACAGCACGGCTGAGCGAACTTGCTGTCTTCTCTCCACAACGCAGTCAAAGAGCATCCCTCCTCAGTTTCACAGACAAGCACCCAAGGCCACGGAGCTGCTGGGTTTCACCACCACCCAAGCAACCAAGATAGAGAGGCTCAGACTTGCTCCTCCTTACTCTTGGCCAAAGGACCCCCCCCCACCCCCGCCGTGCAGTCTCTGTAAACCCAACCCCCGCGAGGCAGGGCCTGGCCAGCCCTCCCAGGACAGCGTTGCCTCTAAGGACCGTCTGAAGCCCTGCGGCAGTTCAGCTGGGGGCTGAGTGGCTGCCCCGGCCTCTTCGAGAGAGGGTCCCCTCCTGGGCTGGGGCAGGAACTTAATAGAACTTTGGGTTTCCCACTTCTGCAGGAAACGTAAAGCTTCCTGTTTGAACAAGAATAGCCCTTGACATTTTCCCCACGCCGAGCCTCACGTCTGCACCGACAAACACTCCTGAGAGCGCCTGCCCTGAGTGCGCGCGTGCACACACACACACACATACACACACATCAGGCGCTGGAGAGAAGGTGCCTGGGGAAGGCCCAGCTGCATATCCTGCAGGCCCATCTCAGCACCCGGGGCCGCAGGAGCTTGGTGGTGACTCCTCGCCTCAGTGTGTGAGGCCAGCTCTTGCTGGGGCCTCTGCCCCCACCAGGTTTGGCAGTGGCTCACTGGAGGCGAGGCCCCTGCTTGGACAGAAAGGTCAAAGTCCCAGAGCCCCAACAGGTACCCAGCTGGCAGTGCAAAGCAGATGGAAAGGCATAAGGGACACAGAGAATTCAAGGACAGAAGAATTCACCTTCCCAGCTCCCAACTTCGAGGGGTCTTTGTAACACTCCCCAAGACATTCAAGGGACAGATTGAATATGATGTTTTGTTGAGGGGTGTGCTAGGCAGACTGCTACATTCCCAGGGCAGGAGGCCTGGCAGGCATGGGGTCCTGACCCCCAGGGAAACACCTCAGCTGAGCCCCATGGCTGCAGAGAAGGATGCTACGTGCAGTTTTGAGGGCCGCCATGCCTGCCGGAGCTGCCCCACTGGGCAAAGGCCTGAGATTATCTGATGTACCCTGGGGCTGGCTACCTAGCCGGCCAGGCTGCCTCCTCTCCACACTTGACACAGGAGGGGTGCATGGGGAACATCCGTGGAAACTTAACCTCTGCTACAGACATTAAACAGGCTCTAACCACCTGCTCTGCTGGAAACAGGACTGGGCATGAAACACTGAAATGCCACGTGGCCCAGAACTGGGCATGTTAAAGAAGGCATCCTGGCTCCGAATCCTCCACTTCTGGACAAAAGGGAGAAAGGCGGACATACCTTCCCGATCGACCCTATGAAGATATGTCTCTGGGGCTCACCCACCCAGCGAGGGGGGAAGAGCCGGTAGGGTCTGGCTGGGCTGTGGCTGGGGGCGCTGCCTGGAGAACCAGGCAACAGAACAAGGGGAGCAAAACCAGCAGACAGAAAGTAGGGAGGTGTTTTTGAGTAAATACATACGGGGCAGGGTCGCTTCCTGGTAGGAGGAAAGGAGACAAGGCAAGAAAAGCACAGAGAGATGCCGAGAAGAAAAGGGCCTCAGACTGGAGGACTCCCGTTCTACTAGACTTCTTGACTGCTGACAGAACAACCCTTGGGGATGAAACAAGTTGGCTGGAGATGTGGGGCGGCCATAGGTGGGGCACCTCCGACCTGCTCCGTCAGTAATGCTCCCCTTGCCCGGTCACAGCCTCACCGGTGTGCCTGGTGGCAGATGATCTCCAGGACTTGAGGGGGGGGCTAGGACTCCATTCTCCCCAGGGTTCCTCTGCTCTCCTGCAGAGGCAGACCCGGAGAGAGGGACCACCCCTGGTAAGGTACCAAGGGCAGTGGGGCATAGATGGGGTATGAGGGACTCAAGGCGGGAAGGAGGCATCAGCTGCAGAGAGAGGGCCAGCGCTGAGCCAGTCACTTTAAGGAGTCATCCGCGTTTTTGAACATGAGAATGGCGTTATAGATCTTCAAGGCGGGGCCCAGCTTGACGCTCATGATCTTCACAATGTCAGCCTGTGTCAGCAAAAGGAAGGCCTCGCCGTCAATCATCTGAGGGGTTGCGGGAGGGCGGTGGAAAGCGGAGAAGGTGGAGAGGGTCACAGGGAAGGAGGAGGGCAGGGATATGTGTGGGGAGTGGGGAGGGGAGAAAGAAAATTGGAGTCAAGGACCAATGGGGGAAAGGAAGGAGGAGGGAGGGGGAGAAGAAGGAAAAGGAGAAAGGACAAGGGAGGGAGAAAGGAAAAAAGGAAGACAGCAATGGGGACAGAGAAGGAGAGAAAGATATCCACTGGTTCCCCACGTTCACACACACACACACACACACACTCCTCTTTCTGCTGACTGGTCTGGATTTCAGTGTGTATTTGCATAACGTCTTCTGAGTCCTCACTGACAGTGGCTTCAAAAAACCTGCTGTGACTGTCCCCACCCAACCCACTGCTCACTCTCAGTGCTGCTATGGTAAACAGGCAGATACTGTGGGCATTCCAACACCATGCAGGCTGAGCTCTACCATGTTACCTATGAGCTATTCTTGAGAAGAGGTGGGGAAGAGAGGAAGAGGGAAAGACAGAGATTTAATCTGAATCCAACTAAGCCTCTGCATCTGACGTCAGTTTATAGGAAACACAGGGGAGAGTGAAGCTAGTTAAATGACACCATGAGGAAGCAATGAGACGGATCCAGGACACATTCTCCAAGACTTTTTCCAATGTCATGAAAAAAGAGAAAGAAAAAAAAAAAAGGAGGAAAAAACCACTCTAGAATAGAAGATATTTAAGAGACATCACAACCCAAATCAATTATGTGGACCTTGTTTGGGTCCTGGCTCAAAAACACCAACTGAAAAAGATATTCTGGGCACAAGCAGGGAAATTTGAATACACACTGGGTCTCGGGTGATATAAACGAGTTACTGTCAATTTGTTTGGTGGGATAACAAGTTTGTGGTTATGGAGAGAAAGACTTGTTTTCAGATGCATGCTGAAGTACCCGATGAAATGTCAGGATGGCCATTATTTACCTAAAACGACTTCATCTAAAAACAGGTGAAGCAAATATGGAAACTGCTGATAATTGTTAATTCTACAGGAGAGGTATAGGAGTAGGGGAAAGGAGGGGAGAAAGCAGCCACGGAGGAGGCAATGAGATGAAGAGAGCCAGGGAGGGAGGAGGTGGGGCTAGGGATGGGGTGGGGGTGGGGTGGTGAGCACGCAGGGCACTGCCTCTCTGGGGATGGGTTGGCTGGGCTGGAGAGCCTCTGGGCAGGAGGTCCATGCAGCTCCTGGTCCCACCATTGAGCTTGAAGAACCCCCTCCTCTGGGTACTGGGACCCCTTTTTCGAAGAGGCATCCTTTCTATGCTCCTTCCTTAAGAATCATGGCAAATGAAACACTTCTATGCTGTTTCTTATGTGCTCAGCACTGTTCCTAAACACGTTTCATATATTAACTGATTTAATCCTCACAACAGCCCTCTGAAGCAGTACCAGTATTACCCCCATTTTACAGATGAGGAAACTGAGGCAGAAAGGCTAAGGAGTTTGCTCTCATCATGTTATGCTGGGCCATGAACACAATAGATGCCAATAATTATTTGCTGAATAAATTAAATGAATACACAAGAGCTACAATAAAGGTGATGAAGAGGGAACTAGGCACTTTCCTTAGCACCATCAGTGATGACTACCAGACTGTACAGACTGCCCATAAGACCATCTCTCTGATATGCTCTAGTTTCTCATTCACAAAACATCCCTCTAATGACTGATCTATGCCCCAGCTGGAAAGTATCCTGACTCATGTCCCTGAAAGCATCAGCTCAGCCAGAGAAAGCCTCCTCCCTCAAGCGTGGTCCTCCCTGGGGAAATTGATGATGTGGACCAGATCCTGGAAAAGGCAATCCTCAGACCCTGCAAAGGTCCTCCTCCACCCTGAGATTCTATTTGATGCTGGTGGTCCACCAGCACACCTTCCCAGCTTTTGCCATTGCTTTTTTGTATCACAGATCAGATGTACCGAGATACATAGCAGATGTTCCCGGGAGAGATAGACCTTCTCCTAAAAAAGGATCGAATTCTGGGGTGGCTGTGCAGCTGGCTAAATCATTGCACTTGAAGAGCATTGATTTACAACCTGTTGTCACCTAAAGGAAGATCTCTAATGGGTGCCACGTGGCTCTGCTCTGTCTCATTAAACATGTACAGTGAAGATTTGCTTGAAGACACTGAAGGCTTATTTATCAAAAGTACAAGCTGTATGAGGCTGGAAAGCCTTATTAATATCAGAGATGACAGAATCAAGATTTAAAACAATGAGACTATGAAACCAACAAGATAATATTTAATAGGGATAAGTGTAAAATTTTACATTAGAGTGATTAAAAAAACCAGTGGTACAGGTAACACACTGGAAAATTTGGTTGGAATATAATAGATAATTGATATAAAAGGTATTTGCGGACTTTGAGGAACTCCAAACTGGCGTGATGTGGCTATGATAAAGCTAGTGCAAACTAAAGGTTTGCTAATAAACATACAGAGTTCAAATATAGAGAAGAAAACCACCCAAATGCCCATTAACAGGAGAACTGTGGGATAGTCATAAAATGCAGCACTGCTCAGAAGTAAAAAGAAACTAACTGCTGGTGTACAAAGTAACATGGATGAACCTCAAAAACATTACACTGAAGAAAGACAGACACAAGAGTATGTGCTGTATGACTCCATGTATATGAAGTTTCAAGAATAGGTAAAACTAATTTATATGGTTGCCTGTGAGAGCGGAGACTGACAAAAAGGGCCAAGAAAGAACTCTCTGGTATGACGGAAATGTTTTATATCTTGATTGACATATTGGGTTCAGGGTGTATACATTTCACAAAACTTGCAGAATTGTACTTTTAAGATGCGTGCATTTCACTCCATGAATATTTTACCTCCATTGAAAAACATCTAGGTGTCGGTTCGTCAGTTGTAACAAAGGTGCCCCTCTGGTGGGAAATGCTGATAGCAGGGGAGGCTGTGCATGTGTAGTGGGGCTGGGGGTATATATGGGAACTCTCTGTACCTTGCTTTCTTAGTTTTGTTGTGAACCTAAAACTGCTCTTCAAAAAATAAGTCTTTTTAAAAACAAAAGCAAGAAACACCTAGGGGAGCAGCAGCCCAGGGTGCTCTGTGTGGGTTAGAGGGCATCTGAAACATGGGGCGCAGCTCTGGACACACCCTTTCCAATAAGAAGATCACCAACCCAGACAGCAAGCACCCAGTTTGGGGAGGCCTTTGGGCGCTCCAGCACACAAGGATCTGACGAAGACATTGGATGCACTGGGCCTGGATAAAGAGACTATTCCAGGGAAGGGGGAGCAGACGTCTTTCTCTTGGGCACCTGGCCTGTAGGTGGCGTCTGTGGGAGGCTGAGGCCACACTCCCCTGTGTGAAGCAGGTGCACGTACTCTTTGGAAGGAAGATCTAAACAAACTCAAAAGGTCCCTTCCAGTTTCAAACACTACAGATTAGGAGAGTCAAGGTAAAGTTCTTTCTTTAAGGACAACTACACACTGGAAGTCAGAACTACCACTGGCGGAGCCCTAGCTGTATGTGGGTACAGTGATGTGATTTACGTATTACTGTACCGTATTGCTATATAGTAATAGATATGCTGGTAATACGGTTACACTAGACATTCTGGTACACGATCCACTCATCATTTCCATTGCTCACATGGCCCTGCAAGATAGTCATCATTATACCCACTTTATCTCCATTTTACAGATGAGAAGACATAGACTCAAAATTTAAATTCTAATCAGCAGAACTAAGATTCAAACCCAAATGTCTACAAAGCTAGTGTTCTTTTCCCTAAAACTCACTGCTTCTCATCTTCGGTAAGCATTTGGGTCTTGATTTTAAGTGTGTTAGGATCTTGCGGTAAATGGCAACACCTGTGCCATTCAAAATACACCTTAACTGGCTGTTACTGGGGAAGCTAAATTTGGAAAACAAAAGTCTGAGCAAAGGAGTGAATGGAATCCTGTTTCAGGACTGTTTTCACTTCCTGAGGATGGTCTGAACACAGAGGGTTCCGTTTGCAAGCTGGGCCATGGTCAGTACCGGATTTTTCTCAAAGACATGGGTCACTATGACTGGTCCCCATCAGGTGGGACCAATGAGAGCCCTCCCCAGCTGGGGGTGGTGCTGGGGAGGGCACCTGCCTCCTGCCGCCTCAGTCACGGTGACCCTCCTCTGTCCCCACTCTGTACCTTACCTCATCTTTGAAGAGCCGTGCTTGGTCCTCACAACCTGTCAGGGTCTGAACGAAGCCGAAGACCTTGGAAACCAAAGAAGACATGTTGCCAAGGGGACAGGGCTCAAGAGTGTAGGGAAGAGGAGAGCCCAGGAGGCCTTGGTGCCTTCTGGGCTGTGACACTGTTGCTTTTTCTTATCAGCCTGACAGGATCCTACGACTCTGTGCTGCTGGGTATGTGAGGTGAGGCCCTTTGCTCCCAAGGCCCAGGGCTGAACCTGTCTCTCCTGCTGGACTTCCAGCTGGACCAGCAGCATGCCCCCTGCCCCATCCACCAGGATGGGCCTATCAAACCCCGCAGGGCAGCGGGGAGGGGACTGTGGACCGGAGAGATGAGCAGGAGGTTAGAGGTTGTGTCAGGAGCAGGGTGTGCTCTGTCTGACAGGGACCTTTCCTCAGCCCTCCCGCCAGGGTGTGGTGGGGCAAAGCAGAGGCAGAGGGAGAGGGAGGGGCCCTCGCCCCTCACCTCATCGATGGTCCACTTGGCGACTGTTGAGGCTGAGATGCCCGCCACGCCCGGCAGCAGCTTGCAGTGCTGCTCCCAGCATACTGACAGTGATCGGTCAGGGTGGGCCGACAGGGCCGACATGAAGAGGGACTGGTGCATGATGTCGGTGGTCAGTGCTGGAAGGCAGAGGCAGAGGCTGGCAGGCCGAGGCAGAGGACTAACTTGGTCCCCAAAGCCCACTCATACCCAGGCCACCTGGGAGCCTGGCTGGCAGAGTGGACAGGATCACAGCTCCCTCTGACAGCCCTGCAGAGCCAACAGGCCAGTGCAGATCTCCTGACTCCCTTGTGGCAAAGTAGGTTCCTCACGTTATAGACTGAGTAGAATGACCCTACCCGCATCCCTTTGAGGCTGCATCACCCTAGGAGCTACAAGGATGCTCTTCTCTCCTGGTGCGGCTGCAGCATCCTGGAAACACTGCTGTCTAGATACCCTGCATCAAAACGGCCTCCAACCTCCAGGCAACCTCAGCTCTGACATCAAAAGTCCATTCTGTTTGCCCTCCTTTTCCTAAGTCCTTTTGGGCCCCAGCCAATTCCTGCAGCGTCAGGGGGATTCTGTTTGAGAATCAGAATCAGCCTGTCCAGTCTGAGGTGCACCCCCAAGACACTGACACTTGCCTCAAGTTCCCTTCTTTCCCCACCTCCGCATCCCAGCCCAGTCTGGTTCCTTGCCTGCGTGCCAGCCCCTGGGCTACTCTGGCACCTGTAGGATGATCCCTGACCCACTCGCCAGCTCCACATTATTTGTCACTCTGCTTCCTGATCTGGTCCTTCAATCCCTGGCCCCTGACCTCCAGCCTCAAAGCGGCTCCATGATTTGATGAGGGACCCTGAGACCTGGCTTCCTCCTTGGCCAGGCCTGGGGCCTGTCTGCTTGGAGTTCATCTACTTTTGGTGACTCTGACAAATGTAGCCCCTGCCCACCTTACCTGCCTTGACTGGCCTTGGGCCATGTGGCCACTTTCCCATAGGGCTTGCCCTGCTTCTGCCCAGAGGCCAAGAGAGCTGGCTCTTTCCTGTTCACTTGGTGCTAATTCTAGACTCTCATGAACGTGACCTTTCACCACCCTCTTCCCGCAGGCCCACCCTGCACATTACACTGTCCTTCCGTCTCTCCCCCTTGCTTCAGTCTTTTGCCTTGACTCCCCTGCACCTCACAATCAGCCTCAGAGCCTCTAGGATCTCGTTTCCAGCCCCACTGACTGTTCTGTAACTGCCTGCCTGCTGCCTCTCTGCTCATCAGCTCAAAGCCAAGCTCCTGTCCACACCCAGAAGAGCCCCACCCTCAGGACAACCAGGGAGCCTGCAACCATGGCACAGCCCAGCCAGCCGTCCCAGGACAGCCTGGAACTCCTGTGACAGTTCCACCACTAGCACTTCCTCTACCTGGCCATGGGTTTGGCCTCCTGCCCACCCAGGTGCCCCTCTTGCAGCCCTGTGTCTGGTGCTCCATGTACCATAGTGAGGAGTCTGGGAGCTGAGCCCCTTGTCTTCCCCGGAGCACAGGACGGGAGCTTGCACAGGCTGCCCTGGTGTCTTATCTAACTGCAGAACATCCAGCTGTGGGTCAGAAACAGCTCCTCTTGTTCTCTCTCTCTTTTTTTTTTCCAGGGGGTGGGGCGCTATCAAACAACAGAAATTTATTCCTCACAGTTCTGGAGGTTGGAAGCCAAAACCAAGGTACCAGCAGATTTGGTATCTGGTGAAGACCCACTTCCTGACTCAGGCTGCCATCTTCCACTGTGTCCTCCTTGGCAGAAGTGGCAAGGGAGCTCTCGGGGGGTGGGGGGTCTCTGATAAGGGTACTAATCTCATTGGTGAGGGCTCCACCCTCATGATCTAGTCACCTCCCAAAGTCCCCTCCTCCTAATACCATGACATTGGGGATTAGATTTCAACATATGAATTTGGGCAGGGACACAAACATTCTTTGTCTATAACACTATTATTGGAACTTAATAACCATGTGCTGACTAGGTGCTGCGGAAAGGCAAGGGGAAGCATGGAGGGTGGGAGGGGAGGATGCAGTGTAACAGAAAACACAAACTGGGCTCAGAATCAGGAAATGGGGTTAGCTCCTTACCAACTTGCTTTTTGATCTTGGGCACATCACTTAACATGGGCCTCAGTTTCCCCATCTTTAAATGAACTAGTTGGGTAAGGAAATCTCTGCAGTTTCCTCTTGTTCTTTCAAACAGCTGATACTCATGGGGTTCAAATGGCCCTGTGAGCAGGGTGAACACAGCTGAGTACTGTCCTCTCCTGGAAGCCCTCCCCTGGGAGCTGTTCACCAGTAAACCCACACTGAGG
Organism: Camelus ferus; assembly: GCF_009834535.1. Taxonomy (NCBI): domain Eukaryota; kingdom Metazoa; phylum Chordata; class Mammalia; order Artiodactyla; family Camelidae; genus Camelus; species Camelus ferus. The sequence continues at coordinate 1,151,131 of NC_045714.1, read as the reverse complement.
GGTCTATCCACGGATGTGTGAGAAGCCTCCTCTGGAACAAAACCCAGAGTAACCAGTGTCCCCTCTATACGAGAGCCAGTTGGTAAAACGGGAGCCCTGAACAGAGCTCAGAGACCTGGGCTTTGTCCCGTGCTCTGTCCCTGAAGTGCCTCAGGATTTAAGTGAGTCCTTCCTGGTCCTCTCTGGGCCACAGCCTGTCTCTGGAAAGACCTCCCGAGTCCTCAGGATCATTCTGGAAATGCACACAGCAGGCAAGAGCCCTCTGGCGGGCAGAACATGGCCCTGCAATGGAAGCGCACCAGGTACACCAGGCGTGGAGAGAAGAGGTGCCCACTTAGGTCCCATCCCCAAAGTCCTCACTCCGAGGGCCAGAAACAGGCTAAGACCCTCCTCACTCAGGCCCAAGGCTGTAGGAACTGCCTTCTGTTTCCCTCAAGAGGAAACAGTAGGGACAGCAGCAAGAGGGAGTCAGGGCCAATTATTAGGACTAAATAATAATTCCAGCAGGTTATTAAACACTTCATGTGAACCATCTCATTGAAGCCTCCCACCGCCTTTTAGGATTGGCACTGTTATTATGAGCATTTTACAGATGAGGAAGCTGAGGCTCAGACAGGTGGCGTCACCTGTCTGAGGTCTCACCGGACATAAAAGGCAGTCTGACTTGAGGGCTGTATTTTTAATCACTGTGCTGTATACAGAGCCCAGGTTACAGAGCCTGTTTCTGAGGAATTGGAATAGCCTGGGTCCTGCTCAGAAATTAGGCAATGAACAGGTGATTTCTCAAGGTCTCTTCTTGCCTTAAAATGATGTGCATTCAACTCGACTGAGGCAAGATGCCCAGTGTCCCTGCAGTGTATCAGGCTGAAGATGTGAGATGAATTCGTAATGCAGTGAGGACACTCTGTCCCTTCCCTTGGAGCATGTTATGGGCTGAGTTGTGTCCCACCCCCAGCCCCGCCCCAAACTAATATGTCAAAGCCCTATCCTCCAGTATCTCAAAAATGTGACTGTAGTTGGAGATAGGGCCTTTAAAGAGGTGATTATGTTAAAATGAGGCAATTAGGGTGGACCTTAATCCAATCTGACTGGTATCCTTACAAGAAAAGGAATTTTGGAAACACCCCGGGGGCACACAGGCATAGAGCAAAGATCATGTAGACACAAGCCAGAAAGTGGCTGTCTAAGCTGAGGAGAGAGGCCTCAGAAAAAGCAAACCTGTCGATACTTTGATCTTGAACTTCTAGCCTCCAGCAGTGTGAGAAACTACATTTCTGTTGTTGAAGCCACTCAGTCTTTGGTACCTGGTCATGGCAGCCAAGCTGACTAAGACAAAGTGGGTGGAAAAGTGAACCGACATTCGGGTCAGGTGCTTTCTGTCTGCTATACCAGCAGCAAGTGACAGGTGAAGTCAGACGGGAGTTTGAAGCCCAGCTCGGCCCCTTACAAGGCAAATGACCTTGGGCAAAATGACTTCACTCTCCCAACCTCCCACTCCTCTCCTCTTGGGGCAAAAACATCTAGATGGCTTGTGGGAGTCAGGGGTGGTAGAGGTCAAGCACCTGAAACAGGCCCACAGTAGGTGCTCTATAAACAGTAGTCATAGCCACTATTCTCCCAGGTAGTTGACGTCTGAAAAGCAGGTATTATTCATGTTTTCAAATAAGGAAACTGAGGCTCAGCGATGTTAAGTGGCTTGTTCAAGGTAATACAGCTAGAAAGTGACAGCCATGGCCCCCCTCCCAAGAAGCCCAGAATTGAGAAAAGCAGAGCCGGGTGGTGGTGGGGGCATCCTCCTGCCTCACAGTGCAGAATCAGAAGCCCAGAGAGGCTCTGTGCCTTTCCTGCAGACTCACAGCAAGGCCACAGGTGAAAAGGGGCCAGAATCTGAGGCCCCTCAAGGCCCCACCCTGTGCTCTCGCCACTGCTCTGTATCCCCAAGCATCTTGAATGAAGAGGAGGCTCCCTTCTAGCTTCCCCTCTTGAAACACCCCTGGTGACTCCGCCCACCAATTACTAAGCACTCACTGTGAACAGGGGTGGGGGTGGGGACAGGGGAGTAGAGGACCCAGGACTCACTTGGGAAATCTTCCTTCGGGACCTTCTGATACTTTGAAGGGCGTCCGATCCTGGAGAGAGAGGGACCAGATCCGTCGCAGGGAGTCTGTGCCTGGCCCGGCCCAAGAGGACACGAGGCCCTGCACCCCTGCCCTCCGCACTGGCCGTGATGGCGCGGCTTCTTCCTTAGGGAGAAGCTGGAGAGGTTCCTCTTACGGGCCGAGGCCTCCGTGTCCAACAGCTCTGCCTTCAGCCGGCTCTGGTTCCTCTCGGCCAGGGGGCAGCCTGAGAGGCAATGGTGAGCTGTGAACTTGCCTGTGACGTGGCCAGAGCCGTCACAACCAGGAGTGGGGCACTTCCTGGAGAAGAAGAAGGCTTAAGATGGGCTAAATCTACTTGTTCCTGCATAGCTCTTCCCACTCCTGGCCGCGTCGGAGATCAGTCTTGTGAGCCCTGGTCGGCCACACATGGGTGTAAAATAGGCCCTCTCTGAGCAGTGCCTGGGGGTCTCTTAGCAGGAGCCCCTCACTCACCGGTGGTGAAAGCTGTACTTGGAGGTCCTAGTGTGCGGCAGGCTCCGATAGCTGAGAAGGGGACAGCCCCCAGGGGAGGCAGAGCTGGGTTCTCTCGGTCCTGGAAGGGGAGGAAGAGGAGGTCAGCTCTGGACCCTGGGGGTGGGGATGGGGCAGGGGCGGTGGAGGGCAGGGAAGGAAGTTTCCACAGGGAAGGTCAGCACTAGGAACTAGTTCCCCAGGCACAGGGGCCCTGAGCTAGGCAGGGACACCATTTCCTGTCAGTGGATAGCAGCCCCTCTTTGGGGAATGAGGGGAATGAGGGCTTGGTTCCCATGTACTTTGTGGAAACCTGCAATATCAGAAATCACGTCAGGCAGATTCATGTTATTCTGACTGTTACCCTGTTTCTTCCCCAAGGCTTTGGTGGCTTTTTCAAAGCTCTGCTCATACTTGGAAAACAACAAGAAGGATCAACACCCCCTGTGAAACAGATGGGGGTGACCTCTAACCCCAGCCTGCAGAGGGGACCAGGATTTGATTTAGAGAGCCGCACTGATTCAGCGAACACAGCGCAGCCTCTGAGTCGCTCTGCTAGATGCCGAGAGAGCTCCCCAGGCGTACAGCACCTCCGGAGCTTATGCTCCCAAGTGAGCTTGGCCCTTTACACCTCCAGACCCCAAACCCAGCAACTGTGAAGACCAGAAGCACTGCTAAGTGTAGCAGAGACCCCTGGGGTGGAGAGGATGGGGGACCCCAGAGTTCACTGTGGGCATGTTATGGGGGGGTGCCAGAGCTCAGGGGGTAGGGTCGGACAGCAGGAGGAATGGGTCAGAGTGCCCTGGGGGTACACACGGAGAGGAGGCTGCAGGGGATGCCCTGTCTTGGAGCACCAGCCCGCGGGGTGGATGTCGGGGTGGTCAGCGTCGATCCAGAAGTCATAGGCATGATTCCAGCCATCCAAATGGAGCTAGGGAGGAAAGGCCCTTGGAAGTCAGGTGTTCCTCGTGGAGCCCAGCTCAGCCAGGAGGTTCTCCAGGCTCCAGGAGGCTCTCCCCATCCCTGGGGCCTGTCAGAAGCAAGATTCTGGATTGGAAGAACCAAGGGGCCAACCCCACAATAATCCGTCTCGGCCACCACATTTTCCAAGGGTTTCATTCATTAAGTTACTGGCATCTCCTATCAATCTTTGGAAGAATAAGCATTATTAGGCCCATTTTATGGGCTCAGAGAAGTGAAGTGACTTTTCTAAATTCATAAAGGTTAAGTCACAGAAGAGGCCAGAATGAGATCCAAGATCTATGGCCTTGGGTTTAGAACTCTCTTCCCCACAACACACAGCCTCCCTCATGTCTGGTTCACGCCATGCCCTTGACCTCTGACCAGTCTACAGAAGTTCTGCCCTGTTCACTCCCCTAGCCCAACAGTCCCAGAGCCACCTTTATCCGATGGTCCTCCACATCCTCCACACTGGCCACTCGAATTAAAGCTGGGTTTCTGCGGTCCACGGCCTCCAGCTTCATGTTGACCAGGAAGCCGTGCGGGGGTCTCTGCAGGGGGACAGCAGTCTTCAGGCCCAGACCCAGCTCAGCAGAGCCGAGGCCCCAAGGAGGAAGCCCAGGTGCTGTGCCCAGGGAAACCGCAACCATAGTGGGCACCCAGGGCCCCATCCTGGCTGGCTGAGCGCTCCACACCTTCCTGAGCTGGGCTCTGGGGGCAGGAAGAGCTGACTCACCACCTTGAAGGCCCAGGTGGGCACAGCAGAGGCCCCGGTTTCTTCCAGATATTTCTCCCAACAGAAGCTATCAGGGTCTGGGTAGTCTGGAGGAGAGGATGGCAGCAAAGTCTAGGCACCTAAACTGAGGGAGCTCTCCCCTCCCAGCAGGACCAGGAGCCCAGGAAGGACAGAGGCTGGTGGAGAGAAATCCCTCTGCATCACCACAGCCTGCTCCTCAAAGGGGGCTCCTGAGGCACAAGGGTGCTCATGACCACACAGTCACAGAGCTGTCTGGGAACCCTGGCTCCCACCCCTCTCCTTGGCTGTGTCGCTCCCGCTCCAGCCCTGGCCCCATCTGAACGCCTGTGGTATGTGGGAAGGACACACTTTCTTTGCTCTGGAGTCCTGCTCCCTTCCTGAGGGGAGTCAGCTAACCTTCTTCCCTTCAACCTCAACAGAGCCAGAGTTTGACTGCACTCTCCTAAGATCAAAGGGTTTTCAACTCCCAGGCAAATAAGCTAAGGCTCCAGGACACATCTGTCCCCTCACCCTGCCCCAGCTAATGAGGTGCTGGTAAGGGACCAGGGGAGAGGGGTGTGGGCCAGGCCCGGGAAAGGGTGTGGGCTCGGGCTGCAGCGTCACCTTGTGGAGGGGTGAGGGGCTTTCCTTGCTTCTGGCACCAGCCCACCGGGTGGATGTAGGGGCTGCTGGGATCACACCTGAAACCCAAGAATGCTTCACTGTCCCAGGTGAAACTTTGAGGCCCTGGGCCTGCTGTCCTAGGACATCATGTCTGTAGGGCCCACCCTTGTTTTACTTCTGAGTGAGGGTCAGACAGATGACTAGAGAGAGAGTCAGAAAATTCCAACAGTAACTAAAAACTGTAACATCACCTTAATATCTCAGGGAAAATCATGGATCACAGGGGTTTGCTTATCTTAACCTTGGTATTTTTTAGGTGAAACATTCATTGCCATTGTGTTTCTCATGCTCTGGATCAAATCCACAGGACAGTCAATTACCCCTTTGAGCAATATGTCGGGGCTGGGCCAGAGCCACATGGCGCCTTCCATCCCCTCCACGCCCTGTCCCCCGCCCCTCAGGCCAAGTCTGGGCCCTCCCACTACCAGTAGTCATAAGTGTCGTCCCAGTTGTCAAAGTGCACCAGGAAGCGGCCGTCCACCACGTCGGTCACACTGGCCACACAGATGAGGGATGGGTTCATGCGGTCCACAGCCTCCAGCTTCATGCCCACCTGGAAGCCCAGGGGTGGGGGACTCTGGGGGCAAGAAGCACGGCTGCCACGGCCAGGCCCAGGCCAGCTAGGGCTGGCCCAGGACCCACTGGCAAAGGAAGAGGAGCAGGTTCCCCGGGGGTCATGCCTGGTGGGTGGGCGGAGGGAGGGCAGGAGAAACAGATTGAGAAAGAGGGTCCCTCCAGGGCAGAATCATAACCCCCAGCCCTGAGCCGCTCAGAAACTTCTGGCCTCCAAGGTACTCTTGGAGGAAGCCTCCCTGTGGTAGAAGATGAGTGACAGGGCAGGAGGCTACGCACTCACCCCAAGAGTCTGCCAGGCTGGGCACAAGCCTCCCCTCCCCAGACAAGCTTGGCCCAACTTGGGCTGAGGCAGTTGGGTCAGCAGTGGGGTAGTGAGAAAGGGAGCTGAAGTGAGGCAGGGAGCAGGGAGGGAGTGCAGGGAGGCACCTGCCACGGGTCAGGTAGAAGCTTCAAAAGCCATCACTTCCCTTGATCTTTATAACTACCCTAGGGAGAGGAGTGCATCACCCCATTTTGTAAGTGACTTGCCCACAACCACAGAGCTGGTCAATGGTGGGGCCAGGACTTAAACAGTTTAAAATCTGCATCCCCTGTCACATAAGCTGGTAGAACCCTACCAATCACCTGGGAACCTTTAAGCATGGTACTGGAGCCAGACTGGGGCCGGGGAGTAATTGCCCCTGCCTGAACATCATGGTGCAGCCCCTGCCCACAAGGACCCTGGACTTTTCATATGGTGACAGTTTTACTGGGAGCTCCCTATATCTCTCAGACCTTTGGCTTGAGATTCGGAGATACTTTAACTGTGAGTAAAGTATCTTCGGCTGGCTGCCTTAAACAGAGAGTGAGTGTTGGGACCGGATGGGAGAGCTTCAATGTTGGTCAAAAGGAAGGAAAAAGCTGCTCCCAGAACAGAGGCTTGTACCTGACACCAAGAGCTGCAGAGAGATCCACGCAAGAAAGAACAATGATATCCCAGCACCTAGGCTCCAAGAGGATACGCGGAGGAGAGGATTTCAGTAGTAGGGAGGAGGGAGGGCACTGGGGAAACCAGCTTCCCCTTCAGGCCCATGGCCTGCCCAGTGGGCCCCTCCCCTCTGGTCTAAGACCGGAGCCCAGCTGAGAGCACCAGAGGGGTGAGCGCTCTCTGCTGAGTCAGGTTCCCTGGCGGCTGCAGGGACTCTGTCCTAGGGGCATGTCCACTTGCTGGGGGCACTCACGTGGCTCTGGCTCACAAACAGGTGCTTGGGGGCAGCCTGAGCTCTTGTGCTGCGCAGGTACTGGCTCCAGCTGAACTCCTCCTCCTTGTAACCTAGGCCCCTCGGGGGGATGAACAGAGCACTGTGCAGATAGAGGCTGGACTGTGGCGAGGGCACCCCACACTGAAGCAGCAGGATCAGGCAGGCCTGAGGACCCCACAACCCTCAAGAACCTGCCAAGGGACCCCCTGCCAAAGCAGGACACAACGTGGGTGGATGCTCAAAGAGCCAGGGTGGAGTGGAAGCCCCGGGGGCCAAGTCATAGAAGGATGAGATGCAGAGAGGCTGGCTGTGCAGCGGGAACAGGGAAGGGGGCACCTCAGGGGAGAAGGAACGGGTCTGTGGGCTCACTGCCTCACTGGGACCAACCCGGCTAGGCCTTACCTTTGGGGGGCTGCAGCTTGTGCCCCGTCTTCTCGAACCAGCCAGCGGGATGAATGTCAGGAGAGTTGGCATTGATCCAGAAGTTGTGGCACTCAGAATACCCATCAAAGTGCAGACGCAGGCGATAGCCACACACCTGGCCCCGTAAGGGGGAATCACAGGGCCGCTGATGCCAGCAGACTTGCCACTACCCTTCCCTCACCTCTCCTGGCCCAGCCTGGTGGTCGGAGGGGCGCTGGTGCAAGCAGGTTCCCCACCCCACCCCTCCTCACACTCAGGTTTCCCTGCATCCTGAACTCTGCCCCACAATCCCCTCATTACTCATACTCATTAATGAGTAATGAGTCCATGTACTCATTAGCCCTGAGCTCTGGGCACAAGACAGGCAGATCCTGTGACATCCTCCTGCTTCCTCTGAGCCCTGGACAGAACCCCGAGGGTACCAATCAAGGCTCAGGCCTACATGGGGGGCCCTCAGGACCTTTCCTTCTGCTGCTTTTCTCATGGCTAGGACCTCGGGGAACTGACAGTGGATCTTTGAACATAGTGCCCTGTTCCGTGCCACGGGGCTTGTGCTCAATGCCTCTCATGTCTGGAATGCCCTACTCATTCACAGCTCATCTCTCAAGACTCAGCAAAGGAGACCCTCCCTCTGTGAAGCCACCCCTACCCGCTCAGCGCTCCACTGTCATCACCCCGATGCTGCATCACTGTTTATATGGCTGATTTCCACAAGAGCTGTGAGCTCCTAGGAGGACAAGGACCTTGCTGGACTCATGCCACCATCTCTGCCCTGGGGAACGTTCTTCCTCAGGAACATCACCACCCCAACACGTCGCCTGTTTTGGGTCCATTTATTAGCTTTCTGTGTGTTCCACCTCAATCCCCTATTACACTGTGTGCTTTGGAGGGCAGGGCAGTGTCTCCCTCACTTGAGCCCAGGCCCTCTGTGCCCCCCCCCACCCCCGGCTGGCCCCTTCCATCCAAGCCTCAGCTCACCTCAGCCACAGTGAGGATGAAGTACATGGACGGATGCTGAGGGTCGATGCCTTCCAACTTCATGCCCAGTCTGAAGCCATTCTTGTTATGAGTGACTGCCTGATACTGTCAACGCACAGATGGGAGAAGACCCAGCTTCCCTCAGGCCTTATCCTCGCCCGGTGGGCTTGGGGTGAAGGAACTGCCTTTGGGCCCCACCTGCCTGGTACTATCAAAGGGATAATTTATCTGGGGAGCTTTCATGCAGGGATCTAAAACAGGATAGACTAGCTCCCAGATCCCTCAAAGAACGGACTTCAGGGCTCCCTCTTACCCAAGTCATGGAAAGACCAGTGTATGGAATTGAGTAGAAAGCACCAGAATTCAAAAGTTTGCAAGCCCAGGGATGGGTGAGCCTGGGTCCTACTTCCCTATTTCTTCCCACCCTGGAAACCCCTGACAGTGAGCCCTTTTCTACTCTGGGCCCCTGACCAGTTTCCCCCGCTTCCCTTATGCCAGTCCTCTGAGGGACATCAGGCATGGAAAAGACCAGAAGGCCTGAGTTTGGTGGTGAGTCCCTGGACTGGGAAGGTAAGTTCTTCCCAGGTGGAAACTGTCCAACTCACGTCCTTGAAGAGGCTGACAGGGGCAGTGATGGCCTTCTGCTCCTCAAGGTAGGAGTCCCATGACCAGCCTTCCTTCTTCTCCCCGGGGGCTGTGGACAGGAGATGGACAGGCTGACCCCCGGGCTGCTCCGCGAGTACCACTTTCCTAAGTTCCCTTGACCCACCTCGACCTGAACCTCCAAAACAGACCTTGTCTGTGATCACAGGCTGCCCTCTGGTCCCTTGCAGACATGATGATGCCAGGCCCAGGGGGCCCAGGTGAGAGTTATCTCAGGTGAGGCCACACAAAATTCTGCCCACCCGCCCCTACCCCCAGGCCACTGTCAGCAAAAGCACATACAGCAACTAACTGAGGTTACAGTCTCAGCCACAAGGGACCCTGTTTAATGACAAAGCTGAGTGACAAGTGTTGAGTCAGAGGACTTAATCATAGTGTCACCCAGGCTCACTGGGAAAGAAGAGGGAAAAGAGAAATCAGAGGGAAATGTAGAAAGAGGAAGAAACAGAGAAGATCACACAGAAATGAGAAACTCCCTTTATCCTATTCTTCTTCCCCTGAACATGGACAGGCACACACAGGGACATAGGTGTGTGTACGTGTGCTTGGCGTGCCCACAGAGACTGAATCCACAATCCCACCACCGACACACACACGCTGTGCACACAAACACACACTCACAAGCACACACTATGGTCAGGGCCTGGGGAGGGGGAGATGAATTCCCCTGGAGGACCTTCAGTTTAGCCTGAGAGGGAGTCCTGGCCTCCAGCACAGAGGAGTAACATCCTTTAAAGATGGGAAGAGCTGGCACCATGTAAGGAAGGCTCCCAAGGTAAGTCTGAAAAAATTCACAAAAATCGGCTTGACTAAATAGCTCCAGCTTCTTCTAGAAACTTCCATGCTTCAATTTTGTCATCTGTCAAATGCAAATCACTCCATCTACCCCAGAGGGTCGTTAGGGAGACTAAGGGCTAGTACCGTGTTTTGCCTACTTGGAACTCTTAGGTGAGCTGTTGTGAGTAAAAATCTTCATGAAATACTTGGTCCCTCCTAAGTCTCCACTGAGTCTGACCTGGATTCCAGCTCTGCCTCGCCCTGGCTCACTTGGCTTCTGCTCCAGGTCATTCAGGTGTGGAGTGGTTTGTCACTCAGGACGAACCTTGTTTCCTGAGCTGGAACCTCTGTGACTCCCAGGAGCTGCCTAAATTCCCCAGTCACTCTACTGAACCTCAAGATCCCAACCATCTGACCCAGTTGGGCCAAAGCCAGTACTGTCTTCACCAACAGATGGACCGAGACAGGAAACTCTCTCAGAGACCTGCACCGACACAGCAGCCTAGAGCAGCCCTCTTCCTGCTCCTCTCTGTCCTGAGTGAAACGTGGGTTGGCCCTTAGACAATATCACCCACTATCATCCCTCAAGAAACCCTCCTTATCCAGACTGAGTAAGGGCAGGGGAACAGAGGAGGCTTCAGAACACCAGCTTAGCATTACCTTGCTGTTTCTGGCCACTGGAATTCCACATCATCCTGCAGAATACCTCTTTACTTTCTCCAAATCACCACTACTATCACCAATCCCTTTACAACGCCCGTTTCTATCTCTATAGATATCATTTTTCTTTTTGCCTCACTCTTCCCAAACTATAGCAAGCCAAGGAGCTGACCATTTGTCAGATTTCTCATATCAGGTACCTGGGCTCCGCCTTGGCTCTTTAATTCTGAGTATCTGCATGCCTCTGTGTACTTCTGTGCCTTTGCACATGCTGATCTCCCTGCCTCAAAGATTTTGCCCCAACCCTGTCCCATCCTCTTATCTTTCTGTCATTCATCAAGACCCAGCCATATCTCTGGCACCTAGCATAAGGTTTTACAGAGAATAGATGCTCATCAAATGTTTGATAAATGAATGACTAGAGGGATGGAGGGATGGATGGATGGATGCATGGATGGATGGACTGAACGCATTCCACCTACCCCAAGGAGCCTTCCTTAACTACATGAGGAGGAGTTTGTTCTGTGACAGTCCTTTGTATCTATATACCTCAAATATAACACTAATTACACTATTACAACATAACTACCTGTTTACATAGCTCTCTCTGCAATGAGATTGTGAGCTCTTTAAGGGCTAGTATGCTTTTTGCCTACTTGGAACTCTTAGCATCTGGTTCAGTATCTGATACAAAACAGGTACTTAGTATCTGTTAAATAAAAGGGCAATCATGGAAATATGACATATCAAAAACTGTGTGGGAATATAATGTGCAGTATGGTGATTATAGTTAATAACACTGTATTGTATATTTGAAAGTTGTTAAGAGAGTAGATCTCAAAAGTTCTCATCACAAGAAAAAAAACTGTACCTATGTGTGGTGATGGATGTGAACCAGATTTATTGTGGTGATCATTTCACAACATATACAAATGTTGAATCATTATGTTGCACATCTGAAACTAACATAATGTTAATGTCAATTACATCTCAAAAAACAAAAACAAAAACAAAAACCTCTGTGACATGCAGCTAAAGGAGTACTTAGAGGGAAATGACAGCTTTAAATGAACATGTTAGAAAAGAAAGAAGACTGAATTAATTAAATCTGAAAAATTAATCTGTCTCATGAAGTTAGAAAAAGAAAGGTTAAATAAGTCCAAAGAAAACTGAAGAAAGGAAATTAAAAAGAAAAGGCAATAAAATTAATAAGGCTCTAACAAGACTGATTAAGAAACAGGGAGAGTGGCTAAGGGAAAAGGGGAGACGTTGGTCAAAGGGTACAAACTTCCAGTTATAAGGTGAATACGTCCTGGGGATCTATGTACAGCCTAGTGATTCCAGTTAATAATACTGTATTCTGTACTTGAAAGTTGCTAAGGGAGTAGATCTTAAATATTCTTACCATAAAAAAAAAAGCTAATTATGTAGCATGATACAGGTAACACTATGGTGGTAATCATTTTGCAATGTATAAGCATATCAAATCAACATGTTGTGCACCTTAAACTTACACAATGGTTTATGACAATTAGATCTCAATAAAGTTGGAAAAAAAGAAGAGAAAAGGCACAAATAATAATAAGAAATTTTTAAAGGGAGATCATTATATACACTGCAGACTTCAAAAAGGGGATTTTATGGGGATAAGGGGATATTATGAACAATGTGACATTGATGAATTCTCTTGTTAATCACCCAGTGTTAAGCCTACCTCTACACGCTAGTGAAATTGCTCTCCTGAGTCACCAGGGACACAATCCAATAACCATTTCTTATTCCTCAACTCTCTTGATCTCCTTGTGCTATCAACCACCTGTTCTATCTCAGTATTTCCTTCTTGCTGCACTTTCTCGGCTGTATCTTCCACCTCTTCTGTTTCCATTACTGGTTCTTCTTTCTCCCACCCCAACCTGCTCACTTAAGGATGGATCCCTAGAAATCAATTCAGTATTTCCCTCCCATCTTATCTCTAGAAGCTTCCTCAGCATGGCTTCTGTTGTTTCAGTAGAGATAATTTACACATTAATGGTCCTAGCCAGACCTTTCACTACAAGGTCCATAGGAAAGACAGAGAGTGTAAAGAGAAGGACAGAACACCATGGTTCAAGAACAACCAATGACAAGCAGTCATCAAGGTGCCACTGTGTGTTGTGTCTTTTTGTTTTAAATTGTTACAGATACATCTCTGTATTTACCTGCCTCTTACAGAGTGTAGCTAGCCAATTCATACTCAATTCATTTTAAGACTGAATGCTTAATCAAGAGCCTGGTACCTGTGTGCAACGAGTACAAGGGATCTATGTCTCAGAGCACCAAACTCAAGAGGCTGGGCCCCGTAATGCTATGATCTACTATTTACCAGGCCTTCAGTTTCTAGGGAGTCTGGACACTCTTAAAAATCTAATAAAAGCCCTGGACCATCCCTAGAAAAAGTGACCAATTCACAGAATTTTGAATGGAAATTTAGATTAGGGACCTCAGTTAAGAAGGCACTGCTGTAAGAGGCATACTGATCAATGTCCTGTACTGAATCACACACTCATATTTTCAACATGTTCCCCAACTCCCCATGGCACTCCTTGTATTTTGATAGAAAATGTGTTTGTTACAACTAATTTGAAAATGGCAAGGATCTGAATAAATATTTCTCCAAGGAAAATATATAAATGGTTAATAAGCATATGAAAAGATGCTCAACATCATTAGCAATCAGGGAAATGCAAATCAAAACCACAATAAGATACCACTTCATACCCACTAGGATGGCCACAATAAAAAAAAGACAGATAAGAATAAGTGTTGGTGAGAATGTAGATAAACTGGAATCCTCACTACTGGTAGGAATCTAAAATGGTACAGCCACTTTGCAGAACAGTCTAGCAGTTCCTTAAAAGGCTAAGCATAGAGTTACTATATGACCCAAAAATTTCACTCCTAGGTATATACTCAAGAGAAATGAACACTTATGTCCACATAAAACTTGTACACAGATGTTGCAAGAAGCATCATTCATAACAGCCCCAAAGTAGAAACAACCTGTATATTCATCAATTGATAAATAAAGTGTGACATGTGTGGAATATTATCCAGCAATAAAAAGGGATGAAGTACTGATGCATGCTACATCATAGATAAACCTTGAAAAACACTGTGCTAAGTGAAAAGAGCCAGTCACAAAGGACTACATGTTATATGATCCCATTTATATGAGATGTCCAGAATAGGCAAATCCATATGTACAGAAAGTAGACTGGTGGTTGCTAAGGGCTGGATGGGAATTGGTGGTTTGGGGAAAATGACGGCTAATGGGTACAGGGTTTCTTTTTGGAGTGATGAAAATGTTTTAAAGTTGATTGTGGTGATGGTTATACAATTCTATGAGTAGACTAAAAACCACTGAATGGGTGAATTGTATGGTATGTGAATTACATTTCAATAAAGCTATTAAAAAGCTGTTTCTTATAAAAATACATATAAAGCACTAGCTTAAAAAATGGATAAATTAGACATTGTCAAAATGAAAACTATCAGCTTCTCAAAAGACATCATTCAGAAGGGAAAAGAAAAGCTAGTCACAGACTGGGAGAAAATATTTGTAATATATACATCTGACAAAGAACTTGTAGCCAGAATACATAAAGAATTAACAGTAAGATGATAATGCAATTAAAAGTGGGCAAAAAAACTATAAGGAACACCAGGATGCTTGTAGCATTGCTCTGAATCTGAAAAGGCTATATATAACAAGTTGATCCTGAAGCATGCCACTGCAGATCTGGACGTGGGCAGAATGAGAGCTGACATGAGAATATAACTAACTCTTAAAATGATCAAAACAGCTATTAATGACTACATGAGCTGTAAAGACTTTTGCAATGGTATGTTAGAAGACGATCCTTCACACAGAACGGTTGAAAAGGTGAAGGAGATAGATGAGAGAGAAGGCCTGCATTTGTACATGTTACAGGGTTCTAACTCTTAAACTATCGGAACATTCCATCAGGACTAGATGCGTCAGGTCTGCAGAACATGAATCCAATAGAGTAGCCATCAAATGCCAAAAAGAGTGTAGACGAAACGTAGATTCTCCACATATACAGGACATTCAAGCAGCCCTGCCACCCTCTCCCCTGCCCCCAGACTCTTCTGCCAAAAGACCCCAAAAATGAGTGGAAAAAGATTTCAGTCATAAGTGCAAATTTGTCTACTGATAAAATTTCTTCTCTTGAAAAAAAAGGCAGAAGAGGGAAAATATCCAGAATCAATACCACATTAATGTTCACAGTTGAGATGGTGAGATGTGTAAATCAAAATATAACTTTGGACTGGTCAAGAGGACCCAGCTAAAAGAATGCTGGTTTATGAATGTATTTCCTTAAGTAAGATAGAGCAGTCGAGCCAATAGTAGTTAAATACTAACTCCTTCTTCTGTTTAAGACTTAAGAAGCCATAAACCAATGAGAGCTAAGACTTGGCTTCTGATGTGATAGCCTTGGGTGAGAGAGAGCAGTGAAAATCTGGTTTGGCAGAATATGGAATAGGCACTATAGAGTTTGGAGCCCTGGACGCAGAATGGACTCCTTGGGCTGGCATTGCCATCAAGGCAGAATGATGTCCTTGGACTGACCTCACCCTCTGGCTCTCTCTGGGACAGGAAAGACAGTGACTCATGCCACCGAGCCATGTTCTGAGAGGAACCACCAACATATAACTCATCCATTCCTCTCTCTACTGAACACTTACTGAGAATCTACTTCACACTAGCCTCTGGGATATTTACCAGGGATACAGTGATTAATAAAATAGATTCAGTTTTGAGGGAGGAAGACAAACATTGCTACAAAGTGTCTAGGTGATTATTAGTGTGATAAATGCTACTTGGCTCCAGTTGGCCGTTGTCACATGGGAATGTGGAGGTGGTAATGGAGAAGACCTCAGGGCCAGAGCTGACTACAAATGACCTTTTTCCATTTTTCTTAGAACCAAAGAGTCAGACTGGAGGCCCAAATAGCAGGGTCGGACCAATGACCAGAATGGACCTGCTCAAACCATCAAGGGGAAGCAACACCACGTGGTGCCATTAAAGGCTGCTCAAGTCTTCGGATACTAAGCCTGGCAGTAGGACCTACTCACAACTGGATAATAGACAAACACACGGTATAATCCCTATGAACACACATATACTAATGCATAAACCAGAAACACTCTCTCATCCACACATGCTGACTCATGCTTATCTGTATGTACAACACACTATCACAACAGTAACCCACACTCCCAGCCTTACACCTCCAAAAGTGTATACATACATCACACGAATATATATACACAGGCCACCATACCAGGCTGGCTGCTGTTCCACTCCTCACTTTCTGGGGTGCTAGCGGTGGGTTGTTCCTCTGGATCCTTTTCTTCTTCTTGCTTCTCCTGTGAAAGGCAAGCCTGATCCAAGCTTCCTGTTCTCATGGGTCAGCATGGCCCCTGCCTAGCTCTTGGACCACATGGTGTTCTGCCCCAAACAAGTGGAATTTCTTCTAGGCTACCAGCAGGAACACAGCTCCAGCAGACAACCCCCTGCTACTTGGGCACAGTCACTTGAGCACACACCCCCTGGTTTCACAGCCTGACTACAATTCTCCTTATTCTCAGGTGGGGAAACTGAGGACATAAATACCTGCTCTGTGCTGATTTTACCTGCCCAGTGGAACTTTCATGCTCTGTCTCTTCCAGATTCTCTGCAACTAGAGCCCCGTGCTCCCTGGCCTCTGGCCTGGTGACTTGGTTCTAGTGATGAAGCTTTCCACCTGCCTGCACATCTACTTGGGTGCTTGTTCATGTGCATATGACTTAGCCCTGCCACTAGACCGAGATGTGAGCTCTAGAAAAACAGGAGAGTGATTTATTCATTTCCCTGTAACCAAGTACAGGACCTGACACAGGCTGGGACCCC
The DNA here is from genome assembly GCF_009834535.1 of Camelus ferus. Lineage (NCBI taxonomy): Eukaryota > Metazoa > Chordata > Mammalia > Artiodactyla > Camelidae > Camelus > Camelus ferus. The sequence goes on along the minus strand of NC_045714.1, from coordinate 1,134,871 downwards.
AAAAGATGATGAATGAGTCATTATGTGTGTTCTTTGGCCCAGTCCCATGACCTGGGTTAATGGAGGGAACAGTGGGGATTGAGGTACAGCCTCTAGCCTTCCCCGTCCCTTCCCACTGCCCTCTTCCTACCATGGCCTCTGGTTCCGACTCCTCCTCGCATGGGCTCTGATATTCCTTGCGCTTCCTCTTCTTCATTGGTTTCAGGAGCTCAGAAGCGTTGGTGCAGGAGTTGTTCTGGCCTGAGTTCTCCACTATGACTGACCTGAGGGAGGGGCAGCCTGAAGGAAGAACCACCCACCCTGCACCACCCACCCCTTCTCCTAAGCCCCCTGCAAGAGTGGGGCCCTAAGGGCTCCAAAGACAGAGAAGTAGGGCTGCAATTCCCCTCACCCCCAACCCTCACCGCTCCTGGAACAGCTGGGGACAGCCATCATTGGAAGAACCAGGATCTGGACCGGCGCCTTGCTGAGGCCCACACGCCTGGCACTGGCAGGTGCCATCATCCTCTGGTGGGTCCTGAGGGGGATCTTCTGGAGGGTTCTGGGGGAGGTCCGCTGCGGGGGGAGGGGGAGCCAAAGGAGCCTCAGGCCTCCCGCCCATCACTTCCACATTCCGGCTCCGCCCACTTAGGGGCCCACGCCCCCTCAGGCCTGGCTTCCTCCTTGGTCCCGCCCCCCTCGGGATCCACTACTGGACAGCACCCTCTTCTTCGCCAGAGGACCAACCTGTGGATGTGGGTGCACCTGCAGGAACCCAGGTCACGCCCCCTCGGGCCACGCCCCTGGCCTTAGCTCCTCAGGGAGCTCAGGGTTCCCCTCACCCACGCAGTGGCCCAGCTCCGGGCCTGGGGCTCGTACCCGGCTGTTGGGGCCCCGCATCGCCACCTCCCGCCGGGGCCTCGCCATCTTCGCACTCGGCCACGCCTTCCTGCCGCAGTTCGGGGCTCGGGGGCTGCTCCGCTCCCACCATGTTCGGCGGCGCGTACTCGCTTATCCGGAACTGGAGCGCGGAAGGGTCTGAGTACCGGGACTCCTGTACTGGCCCTTGACCCACCCTAGTCAGCACGGTACCCCTCCCGCCACCTCACTCCAAGCCACGCCCCCAGAACCCATTCCCCCACAAGCCACGCCCCTAAGACCCCCAAATGTCCTGGAAGCGCCGCACTCCAAGCCACGCCCCCAGAGTCCCTCACTTCAAGCCCCACCTCTAGAATCCTCCCTCTCGGCTAGCTTCCCCACCTTCCGCTTCAGGCCCCGCCCCTGGGCCCACAGGCCCCGCCCCACAGCTGCTGGGTCTCACCAATCCCCACAGACACTGACCCGCACGCCACTCCCAGAAGGCGGGGCCGCGGCCTCAGTCCACTCTAGGAGCCTCACTGTGCTGGTGCTGGTGCTGGAGCTGGCCGCTGGCCCCGCGCTTAACTGCGGCAGAACGGTGGCCGTGATAGGTACGCTGGCAGCCACTTGCTCCGGGGCGCCCATACGGATCGGTTCCCGCGGAAAGCAGGACACATCCAAGGCACTGCTGGGCAGGCCAAGGGTGGTCGAGCTGGCTGCGAACAAATACACGGGCAGACACGACGTAGGTGAGCCGGATGGCCCTGCAATCCTGCCATGCATGTGTGCAGACTGGTGAAAAGTATCATCTCGCCAGGACCCACATCAGTTTGGGCAGGTATGGGGATGCTCTCCTCCCAAGACCTCTTGCATGGCCCACCTGGAATGATGAAGGCAGTAGCCGGCAGGTGAGAACCGGAACCTGGGCTGTCTCTGGCCACGAGGTGCACGCTGACCTCCCCTGTGGAGGGCCCCTTCAGTGTCCTCAGCATCTCCATTTCAGCATGCCCCTCCATCCTGGTAGGCCTACAATTGGAACATAGCCCCCAGGGCGATCAGGGAGGGGAGGGGCCTCTTTGAGGAGGAACTACCCACCCACAGTGAAAATCCTCAGCCCTGAGGGACGTCGGGTGTATTAGGAGCCCAGCATCAAGTGTGGCTCCTGGCTCTCACCTGGTCAACCAGGCTCTGGCCAGGCCCTGCACCTCCCCCGGACTCTGTAATACGAACGAACGTGTGTGACGGTGCTTTGTAAACTATGACTGACTCTAGGAGTGTGTCTCAGGCCAAGATTCTGTCTGGACAGCTGTCTCACGATACAGCCCAGGCCAAGTCCAAACTTCCGTCTTTCTCAATCTGCAACTCCATCCCCACTAGAATCATTCCATTCTTTCTCTGGGGATTCAGAGCCCTCAAGTACCAGATTCTCCATCACTCATACAGGTTCATTTTCCTAGGAGGTGAGCTTTTATACTACCTACCCACCACTTCCTCCATCCCAAGCACAGAGTGGGCACTCAGACATCTGTTGAACAAATGTATGCATATGAAGAGCATCTTTGTATGAGAACCCAGGCAGTGTATGATTTTACATTTCACTGCCACCGTGCTGGTCCCAACGACAGAAAGCTCTCCTTGGACTCTGAAATTGCCTCCTAATCCGTCTCTCTGCTTCCTCTCCTGCCCCTGCTACAGTCTATTCTCCAGTAAGAGAAAGCTTTAAAAATGTAAACCAAATCATGTAATTCCCCTATCTAAAATTCCCCAGTGGCTCTCAATTGCCCTTAGAAAAAAATCAAAGTGCTTTACCTCATAGAATTCGACCTCTGTCTTCCTCTCTGACCTCATCCTCCACCACTCTTCACCTTGTTCTCTACCCTCGACAGACTCTGGTTTCCTTCTATTGCTTGACAAACGTTCCCACTTCAGAGCCTTTGCCCTCGCTGTTCCTTCCAACTGGAATGCTCTTCCCAAGCTCTCTATTTGGCTGCCTCCTTCCCCATTCACCAGGCTTCAGCTCAGCAGTCACCACTCCCAGAAGAGGTCTCTCCTGACCACTCAGTTTAAAGTAGCGCACCCCTCATCCCATCTCACTACCACTTATCTCATTACTGTGTAGATTTCCTTTACGTCCATCACTATAATCAGTAATGATCTTCATTTACTTATTTCTGTTTGATCAGTCTTCCCCATGTAAATGTAAGTTCCTCAAGGGCAAAGGCTTTATCCGTCCTGTCCACTGCTACATCCCTAGCACTTAGCATAGTCTCTGGCATACAGTAGGTGCTGTGTTGGATTTCAGTCATTGGAACTGGTTAATAAAAAGCAGTGCATGAATGATACTTGGTTGCTTTCAGTTGTTAGCAGTGCTTGACAATGGCTTCTGGCATACAGGTTAAAGGAAAGAACATAGATGGAGGCTTAAGACAGACTTAAGTCTGTTTGAATCTCAGCTCCCATTCTTAATACCTGTCATTCTGAGTGAACAGCTTACCCTTCCTGAGCCTCAGTTTCCTCACGTGTAAAATGAAGGTGGTAATGGTATCTATCTCAAAGGGCTCAGATGAAAATTAAGCAGAAAAAATAGTAAAGTCTTGATACCAACAGACCTTCAACAAATACCAATTCGCTCCCTTTTAACAGAAATTTTGAGGAGCTTGGTAGCCCCAGTAACATACAAGCTGCTTGCTGGCAAAATGAGCTTACAATGGTTGCTGTCTTTCCCACCCTCCATTCCTCCTTCCTGCTGTTCCTGTGCATTCATTTATCTTCTAGCTTTTCTTCCCTAAAATACAGAGCACACCCTCTAAATACAGAATGTGTAATCAGGTAGGCAAAGTCTTAGATATATAACCTAATTAATGAAGGCAACATTCAAACCAAGATTTATTGTCCCCCTTTGAAAAAATTACAAAATAGCATTCCTTGAAATTCAATTCCAATTATTTTGCTTTGCACAGCTGACATAGTTGTACCCCTTTAAGTTCTTTTAAATGGAGTTAATCTTTTTATTCAAAACATTGTCAGTCATTAGGAGTGAATGTGGTTACTCCTGAAAGAATTCCATTCTGTCTCAAAACCTATCCTATACTTCGGGTTTGTCAAGGGAGGGTGGCTGAGAGAAATGCCCTTCTGTTCAGGTTTCTGCCCTTTGTTCAGCAGACATTGGAGAGCCAACTAGGTGTCAGCATCCTTTTGTGCCCTGGGAATGGTCTCAAACAAGAGAAAGTGCTCTCATGAAGCCTATATTCTAGAAATAAGGGATAAGGTTGAGGCTGGAGATATAAATTTTAAAACCACTGGGTACAGATAGCAGTGAAAACCATAGAACTGAGTATAAAGGAAAAAGTGGGAACCTTGGAGCTCATCAAGATTTATTGGTTGGGAAGAGGAAAAAGATCTAACAGAAGAAACTGAGAAGGAGCCTATAGTGAGATGAAAGGGCATCCTGAAGCATCTGGGCTTCTGGAAGACTCTTGGGAAGAAAGTTTCTAGAAAGTGGGACTGCTCAATGGTGTTAAATGCCACTGAGAGATCAAGTTAGATGAGAGCTAAGAGCTGACTATTTTAACAATACGGAAGTCATCAGAAATGTTGACAGAAGCCATTTCAAAAGGGGCTGTGGACACAAGAATCTGATCAGAGTGGGTTCTAGAGAGAAATCATAGATTAGTTCAATTTACTGAGCACCTACTATGTGCCAGGTATTATGCTAGGCAATGCAGATTTGTAGTAAACTAAACAGACAAAAATCTCTTTATAGAGTCTGCATTCTAGTGAGGAAACTGACACTAAGAATTGGTCCTTGTAGGGGGATGGAAGAAAAGGAAGTGGAAACAGTGGGACTAACAACTCTTTGAAGAAGTCTTGATGTGAAGGAGAACATGGATGTGGGGGTTGGTATTTGCACAGCAGTGAGGTTTCAAGGAAGGAAGGGGTGTTTGTTGTTTTGTTTTTTAAATAGAAGATGCCACAGCATGTTTGTAGCTGATGAAAATGAGCCTGTAAAAGAAGAAATTGACAGAGCAAGGGAAAAAGAAAATTCTAGAAGACAAGTCCTTGACAGTGCAGGAGAGGAGAGAACCCAGGGCACCTGTGTTGTTTGGACCCATCACATGTGGCTGTAAGCTCCTGGTTAGCAGCACCTACTGTTTCTGTTTCCCCTCAGCTTGACCATTAACTTTTCTGAGACTAGGAACTACCTTCTCTGTGATTTAAATTCACCTCTACCACTACCACCCCCCAAATTTGTAGCTCACACAGAATTTTCATAAGCTTTGTCCCACTGGGTCCACATAGCAGCACAACCAGTCTGACATAGCTCCCAGGCCTGAGTCTGATACCAGGAATCCATCCACTCCCCCACTGCAGCCTGGTCACATCTTCAGAATGCCACTTCTGCGGCCTCTGCGCATGCTGTTCCTTCTGCTTTGTACTTTTCCACATCCCACACATCTGGAAAATTCCTGATCATCCTTCAAAACCCAGCTTGAGTGATACCTTTTCTCTGTAGCCTTCCCAGAATCCACCCCCAAAACAAAGTTAATCACTCCCTCTACTGTTCTCCACTCCACCACAATCTAACTATGCATTAACTTGTCTGTCTTCCCTGGAGACAGAACAAAGCACCAAAGAACCTGATCCAGAGATGGCATCCACAAATAGTCAGTAAATGAATGAAGGAAAGAGAGCTGGGAGTAAAGAGTGGTCAATAACAGAAGAAATCCATAAATGGATTAGCCATTCTTGCCTTAGGGGCTAGAATACTGTTTCCTCCTTCTGTGTCACTCACAGGCTGGAAGAAGAGGAGATAAAGTGGGAGGTCCCGACTACTGTGCAGGTTGTCACTGGCAGCCCTCAGCTATCAGCTCCTCTCTGAATTGCCCTCAGCCAGGAGAGCTGCCTCGCCCAAGTGCCCTCTCCTGGAAGCAGCTATCCGCTGACTAGTTTATATGGGGTATAAAGGCCCCGCCCTCTTGCCTCAATTTGGGACTTCTCTGCAGGGCCATCTCATTTCCAGAACGTCCCTACTTCTCTTGGGATAGGCGGAGGCCTCTGCTGAGACTACATCAGCAGTTTAACTTCTTTCTCTGCCCAACAACGCTGCTGTCTTCACTCCCCTACAGGTGATATTCCCAAAGGCACCCTGATAAACCTATACTCAAACCTCCTCAGAGTCTGTTTCCAGGGAACCCGACCTAAAACAACCGTTGAATCCCCAGCCCAGATTCGTGTCTGGCACATAGCAGATGCTCAATAAATATTTACTGAGCCAATGGGTCCGTGTTTATTTTCTCTTGGTCTGTCTGCCAAGGCTTCCCCCCACCCCTTGCCCGTCAAGGCCTCGCATACAACAGAGGCTCAATAAATGCCCTCGCTCTAGGTGTCGGGGTGGGGAGCTACCACCCCAGACAGATAACTCCCAACACCCCCAATACACGCTCCACGCCCCCAAGTGAGCGTCGCAAACTTGGGGCGTCGGCCCCGCCCCCCGCCGCAGCTGCGGCGGGAACGCGGGAGGAATGGTTCCAGGGTCAGGACCGCCGCCTGCCTTTCGAGTCCTCCCGGGTCTAGTGTAGACAGCGGCAGGCGGGGCGGTCACTGATCGGTTCGCCCCGCAGAACGGTTACTTTTTAAAGCGCCAAAATGGCGGAATTCTTTTTATTCTTTCCCTTTATGCCAAAATAATAACAATAATTCAATTTTCCGTTATAAAAAATCGGAAATTAACGGTATGGAGAAAGTTTGCCAAATGACCCATTTCCTAAGAGAACCCAAACCCCGCCCTCTGTACCTTCTCTTCTATTCATGAAAAACTCTTAATTGATTGCATTTCTCTAAAAGCCAAGCCGCCTCTCTCCCACCCTGCTGATAGCCGCCAGCAGCAGCACGGCGGACGCCTCGTCTCGCCCTCGAGCCCCGCACCCGCCCAGACCCCTTGCAATCTGGTTCTCCCGAACCTCCTCCCCGGCCAGTGCCCTTCGCCGGAGGCGCTGGTGAGGAATGAAGTCTCGGGGCCGCAGACTCGAGCACTCGCCGTGCCGGGCCGAGCCGGGCGGCGCGGCGCCCGCACCCCGAGGTCCCTACCTGCAAGGCCCGCGTGCGGCCGCCCAGCGCCAAGCTGCGGTCCGAGCGCCGCGCCGCGCGCGCCTGCGCGCACAGGGTGGGTGGGGGGTGGGGTAGGGGGCTCGCCTCCTCGCAGGACGCGGGGCTCGGACAGCGCGCGGAGCAGATTTTGGGGCGCAGGCCGAAGGCCCTCTTGCCAGGCCCGGCCCTCGTGAGCCTAATGTCCTCTAGCCCCCGGACGGATTGCTGCGCAGGCGAGGCGGTTCGAGATTCTCCCTGTCCTCCACCCCCAGCATCACAGCCAGCAGCGCGCAGCGGGGCGCGGGGACCACGGAGCCGGAAGAGAGAGCCTCGTGGGCCCCCGAGCTGAGTGGTCAGTGACAAAAGATGAGGCTGCCCTCCCGCACGCACCCCTGCCGGGTAGCTGCACTGTCCAGTGCCTTCCCACAGCGCCTGCTCCCTACCTGAGAAGGGGAGCCAAGAAGCGTTAGAAAACGACCTCAGGGCGGGTGAAGGGCCGCGCGACCAGAGGAAAGGAAGCCCCGCGGGGCGTGGGTTTCGATCCTGTCCCTGGTGGGCAGACGCACCTGCGTTTGGGTGACCCTTTTGCCATTGGCTGGTGGTGTGACCTGTATCCTCCTGATTCTCCATTTTTCCGTTTGTAAAGACTATCGCCTACTTCATGGCATAGAATTTTTTTTTTCTCTTTTTTTTCAATAACGGTTCCTGGGGTGGTGTGGCCTTGAGCAAGTCATTGCTTCTCTGTGCTTCGATTTCCTTGGTTCATCAAACTAGTCAAATCTCCCTGTTCTCGTAGCACAAAACAACTTTCTTACACACAAGGCAGCTGTAACTTCATATAGATTTGTGTAATTGGAGAGGTTGAGACTGCAAGCTCCAAGAAGGAAGTAAACACATTAGTTTTTGTATCCCTAGCACCTAGCACAGCTGGGCGCTCAATAAATGTTTGTTGACTGATTAATCATGTACTGCATGGTGATGAAAACAGGGCAGTTCTTGGAACAGCCCAGAGTTGTGCCCCACACCCACACCAATGATTTAATCTAATCCCTTCTTTTACAGAACAGGATATTGAGGTCCATCTGGCCTAAGGTCATGGCCACAGGCCTGACCTCCAGCCTCCTGACTTCCAGTCCAGATGAAAAAGGGGTTCCTAATTAATTGTAGGCGAACTCCCCGAATTGTTGTGATCATCAGGTTTAAATTTATGCAGACTTTATTCTGGTTGCCACACCAACGCATTACATGTGTTCTTCCTTGCTGCAGTGTCAGTTTTTAATCACAACCCGTATTATTGGGAACAGGATTGCATCAGTTGAGGATGCTGGTTGCCATAACAATGGAAGTCTCTTTATACACACCAATACACACACACCATCCACTCATTTTTCTCTCATCTCTGTCCAGACTATGCTTGCTCTAGATTCCAAAAGGTTTATTTTAGGTACTCAGAAGATTAAAAGAAAGTGGTGAAACTACACAAACGCAGCTTTTCAATAACGAATGCATCTTTTAGACAGGGGTTAAGACAGACTAGTGTAACCTAAGCTAGTGGGATGCAGGAATGAACAACTAATGTGGATCTGAGTTCCTGAGACGTTATTTTTCTGCTCATGAACAGTATTTTGGTGGCCTTGATCCCTTTGTTGGCCTTCTTGCTTGAACACCTTCAGGGATGGGGAGCTTCTACCAAGTGGATGTGATTTGGGGAAGGCTCTGCCTCTAATATAGCCAGAGTTTGCTCTGCTGGTCCAGGCTGCCCTCAGAAGCAAGTGATTAAGTCCAATTCTTCCCTCAAGTGACAGCCCCCTTCTCTACAAGTTAATAGCCCCCAGTGTCTTCTCCAAGTTAACCCCCTATCCAAGGGTGGACCCCAAGTTTTTTGAAATGTTGATGAATAGAAGCATGGAGAAAACTGTTGTTCACAGCAGCTCACACCTTTCTGTTCCTAGAGGAGATTCTCATTCACCATTGGGACAGTCTATGTATTTTAGGAAAATCATCAGGGTGTGCCCTTTTTGTAAGTGGGAAAACACTTCTAGTTCCAGCGATATGGCACATTTTGCTAATAGGGAGCCCTTTCTAGCCTAAACACCCCCAAATCCTGGATAAAATATTACAAGAAAGGGAGGAAGGAAGCAGGCAAGCCAAGAAGGAAGGAGAGTAAATTCACGGCTGAACTTGCAAGAAGGGGAAAGTAGCAGGAGCCAGAAACAAAGACAGAAATAGAGCAACCAGGGGGTGGCCTCAGGTCTCTCTTGTCCTGGAGGTGGTTACTGGATAGAGATAGGAACCAGCTGCTAGAGACTTGTGTGTCATCACACACAATGACACAATGATGGGATCTGGGGTCCACTTGGTACTGGGAGTTGGAACTGAATTCCCTGCATGAAGACTGGACCCCTCTGACTGGATACTATCTACCTGGGTGGCCCATGGTGAAAAAAGCAGGGGAGACATAAGTTTCCAGATATGATTAGCTTCAGGTCCTGCTTTCCTCCTGGGTAGGGGTGTATGTTTTCCAAAGCGTCAGACTGATGAAATTTATGTTTGACTTTGGGAATTGAAGCTTATATTTGCAACCAGTAGGAAAATTTGTCTCAGTGAGGGCCAGAACATCAGCTAGCTCCATTTTCCTAACTTTGCTAAATATCTGAATCTTGTTCTCGATACGCCGATAGAATTCATGTCTTATGATAGTACTGAGGAACTCAATGAGAAGAACCAGTGGATTAAGCTTATTAGTCTCTCATGAACAAATTACCACAAAGTTAGTGGTGCAAAACAACACAAATTTATTATCTTGTAGTTCTGGATGTCAGAAGACCAAAATGGGTCTCACTGGGTCCCAAGATGTCAGCAGAGCTGCATTCCTTTCTGGAGGCTCTAGGGGAGAATTCATTTCCTTGTCTTTTTTCCAGTTTCTAGAGGCCATCCACGTTCTTTGACTTGAGGCTCCTCCCTGCATCGTCAAAGCCAGCAATGTCCCGTCAAGTTTTTCTCATGTCACGTCACTGTGACCATGACTCTCTTGCCTTCATTTTCCATCTTTTAAGGACCTTTTTGAATATATTGGGCCCACCCAAATAATCCAGGAGTCTCCCTATTTTAGGTCAGCTGATCAGTAGCCTTAATTCCCCCTTGTCATATAACATATTTCTAAGTTCTGAGAATTAAGATGTGGACATCTTTAGGGGACCATTTTTCTGCCTACCACATAAACAATAAAGTTGGTCAAATAACTGAGCCTCTTACAAAGTGCCCGCATTCATAATCACCTTCACTGAGGGTAATATGGTCATTTTAACAATGCTAATTCTTCCAATTTGTGTACATGGTGTATCTTTCCATTTGTGTTATCTTCAGTTTCTTTCATCAGTGACCTACAGTTTTTTAGTATAGGTTTTTCACCTCATTGGTTAGATTTATTACTCTTCAATTTTTTTTGGAAAGTTTGAGTAGGAGAGGTGTTGACTCTTTATAAATGTTTGGTAGAGTTCACCTGTGAAGCCATTCGGTCCTAGGCTTTGGTTTGTTGGGAGTTTTGTTTTGTTTTAATTACTGATTCAATGTCATTTCTGGTAATTTACTGGTAATTGGTCTGTTCATATTAGATTGTTAGATTGACATTACTTCCCTCTTAGAACTGCTTTTGCTGTGTGTGTCCCATAGACTTTGGATCATTAGGTTTCCATTTTAATTTGTCTCCAGGTATTTTTTGATTTCCTTTTTGATTTCTTAGTGACCAGTCGGTTGCTTAGTAGTACCATGTTTAGTCTCCACACGTGTGTTTTTTGCAGTTTTTTTCTTGTTGATTTCTACTCTCCTAGCATTGTGCTCAGAAAAGATACTTGATATGTGCACTTGAAAAGAATGGGTATTCTGCTACTTTTGGATGGAATGCTCCCTATATGTACCTGTAAGGTCCACCTAGTATAAAGCGTAATTTAAGGCCAGTGATCCCTGTCTGGATGATCTGTCCATTGATGTTAATGGGTTGTTAAAGTCCCCTTCTCTTACTGTATTATTTTCGTCAATCTGCCTTTATTGTATGTTTGCCTTTACCAATGAGATCTTTCCTTTTGTAATTTTTATATTTCTTGCTGTGGTCTTTTCCACTTAGAGAAGTCTCTTATGCTTTTTTTTTTTTTTTTTTTTTGGCGCAGGGAGGTAATTAGGTTTATTTATTTATTTTTAGAGGAGGTACTGGGGATTGAACGTAGAACCTTGTGCATGCTAAGCATGCTTTCTACTGCTTAAGCTGTACCCTCCCCCCTCGTATGCATTTCTTTAAGGCAGGTTTAATTTTGTCTTTTGCTTGTCCATAAAACTCTTTTTTATCTCTCCTTCAAATTTGAATGATAGCCTTGCTGGGCAGAAGCTTTTTTTTCTTTTCATCACTTTAAACATATCACGCCACTCCCTTCTGACCTGCAGAGTTTCTGCTGTAAAATCAGCTGAGGGCCTTATGGGTGTTCCATTGTATTTCCCTTGCTGCTTTTGAGACTCTCTCTTTGTATCCAAATTTTTGCTATTTTAATTACAGTGTGTCTTGGCGTGAACCTCTTTGGGTTAATCTGGTTTGGGATTGTCTGTGCTTTCTGGACCTGGAGTTCTGTGTTTTTCCCCAGGTTAGTGTAGTTTTCAGCTATTATCTCTTCAAGAAGATTCTCTGCCCCTTTCTCTTCTCCTTCCCCTAAACCGTGAATGTTAGCACACCTAGTGTTGACCCAGAGGTCTCTTGAACTATCCTCATTTTTTAAAATTCCTTTTCTGTTCAGCTTGGGTGATTTCCACTACTCTTCCAATTCACTGATCTGTTCCTCTGTATCATCTAATCTACTGTTGATTCCTTCTAGTGCGTTTCTATTTCAGTATTGCATTCTTCAGCTGTTTGGTTCTTCTTTGTATTTCCTAACTCTGTGAAACTTCTCACCGTGTTCATCCATTCTTCTTCTGAGTTGGTTGAGCATCTTTATGATCATTTCCTTGAACTCTTTATTGGGTAGATTGCTTATTTCCACCTTGCTTATTTCTTTTAGAGTTTTGTCTTCTTCCTTTGTTTGAAACATATTCCTTTGTCTCCTAATTTTGCCTTATTCTCTGCTTTTATTTCTATGGATTAGGTAGGTTGCTTACATTTCCTCATCTTGAAGATGTGGCTGTATGTAGATGTCCCATGGGGCCCAGTAGCACATTCCCCTCTGGGCACCTATATGCTGTAGGAGTGCCCCCTGTGTGGGCTACATGGCCCTTCTGTTGTGGTGGGGCTGATTACCGTGGGTGCACTGGTAGGTGAGGCTGACCCCTGGCCCAGTTGGCTGTGGAGCTGGGGCATGGTTAGTGAGTTAGCACCCAGTGCTCATACGCCACAGGGAGGACTCCAAAATGACACTTGCCAGCACCCGTGACCTCATGGTAGAATGAGCTCCCTGACATGGCTGCCACTCATGTCTGTGTCCCCAGGGGGAAGTCCCACTTGCCTCTTGCCTCACTGGGAGGCTCCCCAAGGTCAGCAAGTGGGTCTGACTCAGGCTCCTTTGAAGTTACTGCCTCTGTACCAGGACTCAGAGCGTGTGAGACTTTGCATGTGCCCTCTGAGCAGAGTCTCTTTTTCCTACCATCCTCTGGCTCTCCCACGTGCCTTCAAAAGGCATGAAGACCCACTGGCCTTCAAAACCAGACATTCTGGGGCCTCATCTTCCTGGTGTAGGACCCCTAGGCTGGGCAGCCCAGTGGGCTTGGACCCCTTGCTCCTTGGAGAGAACCTCTGCAACTGTCATCATCCTCCCATTTGTGAGTCACCTACTCAGGAGCGTGGTTCCTGACTGTACCATGTCTTCGCCCCTCCTATCTGTCTCCTGTGGTTTCTGGTACAAGCCAGACATTTGGACAGTGTCAGTCAGGTATGGGGGTGGCAGAGTTGGTAGTATCTGCCTTAGAAAGACTAATGTATTGAGAGGCAAGAAAAAATTTCCCTGGTGTATTTAATTCAGGAACCTCTTCCTGGCTTTTGACAGCAAGTGAAAAAACAGTGAACATTTGTAAATGTGCTTAATATACATCATCCAGTAAGTATAATATTTTATACTTTATTAAAATACTAAATATTTACTTACTGCTTAACTTACTTATCTGTCTGGGTCATGGGAGGAAAAAGATGGCACACTCCGAGTAATTTTGAAAAGAATTTAATAACAGGTCTGTTTATAAATGTGTAGGTAGGTGGGATGTCAGAAAATCACAATTGTTAGCATAAGACCATGAGGCTAGGACAAGGCAGTGGTTAAGGACCTGGAACAAAAGGGTGCACTGCAGAGCAGACACTGTGCCCTTTAGCTGACAGCCACCACCAGCCCGAACTCTACAGGGAGGGAGCTGTGGGAACTGCAGCCTCAATATCCTCCCTCCCTCCCTGTCCTACTGCTGCTCCCAAATGGCTGAACCTGATCAGCAAACAAGAGGGCAAAGGAGTATGTGGATGGAGTCAAGAGAGGTTAGCTTCCTGGGACTCAGAACAGAGACACACTGGGTTTGAATTTATCACACTTGTTTAGGCAAAATGCAAGACATACCAGATTTCAAATTACTGTTATGTGTGACCTGGGTGACATGGATTAATTCCACTGGTTTCACAATCTATAAAATGCCTAATAACAGTTTTGACCACCCTGTATCAGTTAGTGATTACTGCTTACCCCCAAATTGAGCAGCTCACAACTGTTTTTCATACATCTGCAGGTTGCTGGATTTAGGTTGGCTGCTTCAAGCTGTATGTGGCTGGGGCTAACAGGCAGCTCACCCCCACCTGTCTATCATCTCCTAGGTCCAGCAGGCAGACAGGTATGTTGTTCTTATGGCAATGACAGAGATGAAAAGACCAAGTCCAATTATGCAAGTGCTTATAAAACCTTTAGTCATGTTTCCTGTAGCTGCAGTAACAAGTCACCACAAATTTGGTGGTTTCAAATAACATAAATTTATTATCTGACAGTTCTGGAGATCGTAAGTACAAAATGGGTTTCACTGGGTCAGGACCAAGGTGTGGGCAGGGGTAAGCTCTCTCCAGAGACTCTAGGGAAGAATTTAGTTTTCTTGCCTTGTGGCCTCTTTCATCTTCAAAGTACTGTAGCATCTTCCAATCTCTTTTGCTTGTCTTCACATTGACTTTTTCTGATTTTTGACCTTTCAGCTCCCTATTTTTACAAGGACCCTTCTGATCTCACTGGTCCTGCCTGGATAATCCAGAATAATCTCCCCATTTCCAGACCTTAATTTATCATACCTGCAAAGTTCCTTTTACCATGTAAAGTAACATTCACAGGTTATAAGGGTTAGACGGTAAAGCACCTTTGGGGGAGATGAGGGCAGTATCTAGCCTACCAAATACGTCATGCTTGCTAAACTCCATTAGCCACAGTCAAATCAAGGGATGGGAAGTACTCTGCTCATGGAGAACGGGGATATAGTGTGAGTATGATTTCTGACAGTAATCAAATCTACCCCACATCCGGGTAAGGCCTTTAGTAAGTGTCTATTGAACATAAGTTTGGACCACGGTGACTCAGGTTGACACTCTTTCAGATCATCTGAAAAGCACCTATGAGCATCAATTATATTACAATCACAGCCACAGCTATCAAGGCTTGAGTTCCTGTTGGGTCTGCAGGGCAATGTCATCTACAGCAGAGGTGACTGAAAGTGGTAATTTAAGATCTTACTTGCTCATTCTAATTACACTACTACTGTATACTCTAGAATCACATTGAAATTTCGGCTTTTAATTTCTTTCTTCCTCAACTCCTGTTACCCAGAGCAAGATGACACATTATCTACTCTAAACCCTTTAAAAAAGGGATTCTGCAGGGCTATTCAAGTTTCCTCTGCCTTTGCCAGAAGCGGCCCCGAATTCAGCTGTGCGTCTGTTACAGCAGGGAGGCCACATACTACTGCTGTGCTCTGTGTAGGTTAGAGCAAACCTGGAGTGCTGGGTCTGCTAGTGACCTCCACCCTGTAAGAGACACTCACAAAAAGCAACATGATCTGTGTGGCCTGAGGGAGACCCAACTAGCAGCAATGAGCACCCCAAAGGCCCAGAGAAATGCCTGCTTCCAGGCTTGAGAATAGGAATATGAGCCTGGAAATCTTATAAAAGAAAGCAAACAAAACAAAAGACACCTGGTAAGATTACTAGGGTTGTTTCAAAAGAACTTAGGAGGCAACCTGAGTTGACTCCCACCGACCAAAGAAAGAACAAGGCTACATTAATAAGAACTGCAATGGATTGAAAAACTTTTTAAATCATGGGTTCATGGTTTAACAAATTTTGACAAAGATCATCAGTGGCTGCCAATATGAACAACAAAAGCCGAATCAGAATCTGGTACAAGACTCCAGAATGGGTCTCAAATTTTAGCATGCCCAAGACTCACCTGGAAGGCCTGTTACAACAGCTATGGCTGGGCCCCTCCTTGCTTGATTCAGTGACCTGGTGTGGGGCTTGGGAAACTGCATTTCTAACAAGTTCCCAGATGATGCTGATGCTACTGATGCAGGAGCCACACTTCCAGAACCATTGCTCCAGGTTTATTAATTCACAAGGAATGCAAGGGACAGGATAATATGCTAAACTGAAGGCATGAGAATGCAATCAGCAAAATCAGGACTGGGAAACTCTACTCAATGGTGACCTTCAACAACTATATTGTAAGGAGAAAAAAAAAAAAAAAAAAAGAGGACCCTACAGGTAAATGGAACTTAAGGTGTCTTTTAGACGTATATATATTGAACTATCTTCAGAGGAATATTTAGGACCTCCTTCAGAAGTATCTATCAAGTGGACAGGCATACGCAGTGGTAAAGCTGGATGAGCACACAGGAGGGTTCATCATACTGTTCTCTAGCTGGTGGCTGAAATTTTTGCATAAAAGTAACCGCAATATATTTTAATAGTACACTCAAGGCTGTTCATGAATGACTGTAAAGTAGTGACGATACTTGGGCACCGTGTTCAGCAACTCTGCTTTGCCTTTTTCTCCACTGGCTAGAACATTAGGGTTTGACTATTCTATTTATAGAATGTTTTATAATAAAGACAGCTACTATTTCATGAGCGGCTGTGCTAAATGCTTTGATAATAGTATTTACTCCCCACAGTATCAAAAAACTAGTAAAATAAGCAGAAGACTGTTTTATAGTTAGGAACACAGCTTACTTTCTATTGCATATTCCTCTCTTCTATGTAAAAGTTGCCTCCAGCTCCCTTTTTGGCCCTTGGCGAGGGGAACCACTTTCCATAATGTACAAACTGATGCCATCAAAGCTCTCCCTTCAGCATCTTTCTTAAACTCTAACAATTCTCTCCCCTCCAAAAAACCAAACATCTCTCCTTTTGATCTGACTTTTAAAAGCCTACCCCCTCTCCAAAAGCATTTCCTTACAGTAGAATGCTGAATAGAACTTAGAAAATCAACAATAAATGTTAATAGTGGGCGACAGTTTCATAGAAACTGGGCATTTAATAGGCTCCAGTTATCCTCCACAAATCACTGATTATAAAGGGGAAAAAATGACTTTGTAAGCGATTTAGGTTGTTGGTGTGCCACCAGATATGATGCACTGAGGACAGTCTAAACCCAAATTGAGAGAATTTCTACAAAATAACCATCCTTTACTCTTCAAAAATGACAAGGTCAAGGAAGGCTGAGGACCTGTTCCAGTTTAAAGGAGACTGTGAAGTCATGACAAGAAAAATGCAGCAAATAATCTGGGCCAATGGAAAAAAGTATAAAGGACATTATGGGACAACCAATGAAATATAATATGGACAATGGCTGAGACAAGATTAAATCAATGCCAATTTCATGTTTTTGATAAGTAGACATATATAGTTATGAGAATGTTCTTGGAAATACACAAGTTTTTAGGGATAAAACAGCAAGATGTCTCTAACTTTTCAGAGGACTCAGGGGAAAAATTATATATCAAACAATATTATTGGTGAATGGCAAAAGGTATAAACTTTTTTGTACTATACTGCAAGCTTCTCCTAAGTTTGAAATTTTATCGAAATAACTATAAAAGCAGCCTGCTCATTCATACTTTAAAGAATTGAGTATCTGAAGTAGGCGTTGTTTTAACACTTTAGGGCTGTTACGAACTGAACCATGTTAAAACCGTAACTTCCTTAGTTATCTCAAAAATGGGTGCAAACATATAGAAGTTAGAAAATAAATTTAATTACTAGTAAGTTTCTTAGGCTTATCACTTGACTTTGTAAAATGCAAATAAGCTGTGATCAAACTACCTGGGAAACAGATTTTTCTCTATTTCTACCTCGAGGATGTGTAAGAAACTAGTAATCCTGGCTTCCTTCAAGGGGTCAAAGGTAGAATTTGTTGTATGGTATTGCCCTTTTGTATTTACCTTCTGATTTTTGAATCATGATCCCTTTCTGTTCAAAAAGTGTAAAAAGTTAATCACTTTTATTAAGTACTATCCCAAGAGCCAATCTGTGGAGCCGCTCTAAGACAAATTTAAACCACCTAAATAGTTCTAGAAGACCAATTACATAATTGTATCTACTCACCTTTTTAGTGAATAGAAGCATATACGGTGCGTTCTTTTTCAAGATGTTTGCTGTCTCAGCTCAAAATTTAGCGTGAACTAGGTGCTAAATTATATAAAAATACGTATTTTCATTTTGAGTGAACATTTTCATTCACGGTATTACACCAACCGAAAGGTTACTTCTTTAATAAAAGTAAGTTGGCACTTAACCATTCTATACCTGTCCACAATTTAAAGTAGATCTCTGTACCAGCGTATTTTAAATAAAAACAAGTTGCAGAACACTACTCATGGTGTGAGTAGCTTATTGAAGGGCACAAGCTCTATGAGTAGAGAAGTCTGGGCAGACTGGGTTAATAGCAGCTACCTCAGTAAAATGGACTCTAAAGGAGAGAGAATTATTCCAAGTATGTATTACTCTTGTAACTACAATCATATCAGAACTTAAGAGAATAAAACATTTCAATTCCACAAGACAAATTGGGTACAACCACAAAAACTGGATGAACTCAGAAAACAATGCTTTCTGAAAGGTAAACATCTACTATGTTATCTTAAACCCATGATTCTGAGGAGCTGAAAACAAGACCTTTTCTCATATTCAAGAATGACTTGCCAATGGCAATTCCAATTGAAAAAAACCATTTGCCAAATATTTGGCACTAAGTGGGAATACACAATAAATTCAAAACAAGCCTTTCCCTCAGTTAACATTTTATTGAGGCAATAAAGCATAAAATATGTTAACAAGGTGGGAGAAAGAAGTTATCAAGAGAAAAGATTGCAACACAGAGGGGGATGTTAAGTCACAGGAGCAGGAAGGACTCAAACTGGCCATAAAGGCATCATGGCATGTCAACACTACCATGTAAAAAAAAAGGGGGGGAGGGAGGAATCAAAGCATCATTCACTTCCGATTTGCCATCAGTTTTGTACTCCATCTAGCCACAGATGAACATGTGGCAAGTTGCAGAGACTCACTCTAAGTTAGCAAGGAACTGAACAATTTTATCAGTCAACTCTGTTCTCAGATGGGCCAGTGTTAGAAATATAGTGGTTTAGCATGTCCAATGTAGGTCCACAGGTGTGGAATAGAAACGATTTTTAATAAGTTGGTTTTTGCTATTAAAATTTTATGGGCACAGGAATTTACCTATATTATTACCCACCTAGGGGTCAGCTGACAATGCGGACAAACCTGCCTATTACCAAGTGAGGTGATCCTAACACATGAAAGCCCAGCTGAAGGATGCTGCGTGCTTCTAGAAAGCCCAGTTTCACACTGTAATACCCCAACCCCTCCATTTTAAAAGGCTACGGTTTTAAAAGCTTTTCTTCTTTCCCTGCAAACGAGAACTTCGGTCAAAACCAATTCTTAAGTTAGTTGTCTTTAAACACATTTTGAAAGGCAGCAAGTGGAGGCTTGCCTCTTTGTGTAAAAGTCATAACTTTTGTTCTTTCAAATAGGCAAAATAATGAACTGTAATTGCAAACACCAGTCCTTCTCTCAAAATCTTAAGTTTATATTGAGAAAAAAGCCCCTCTTACTTCTCATGAATACCCTTAAAAAAAAAAAAAAAAAACCAAACCCCAAATCAGACTAAGTATAGAAGAAAATAAAGTCATGGAAGATGCATCAACCTTTCGGTGCACTATGGTCCTATGATTAGGCTCTGAAATTTCCTAACAGGAAGCCCCAAAATTTCTTAAAAACAAGTCTTCTTACTCATTAGCAAATATTCTGTTACACTGTCATTTTGACACCTAGATCTTCATGACTTTTTTTTTTTTTAAAAAGCGGTCTCACTTTATTACGTTTGCCTTCTGGATTATGTGAACCTACAAACCAATTCGAGATTATGCTTTCTAGTCACATCTGAGACACAGTGGCAATATGCCACCATGCCCTGGCACAACCTAGCCCTTGACACCTTATATAAAGTGACAGCTCCTAGGAAGATGTTAAAGCTGAGCCAAATAACCTACATCTTCATCTCACACTAAAGTTAATGAATGCTTTTACATGAAATTACCTTATTTTAAAAATCTGAACAAAGATATATAAAGTTGTTAATTTCTCAAACTGCAATTTCAACTAATTAGGCTTGCAGATGTATGGACTGATTGGCAACCCAGTAACTCCTACAAATTTGCAGTATTATAACTTGGTTTCCACAGTATTCATTATACTTCCTGATTAAGTACAAAAAATTTAGGGTATACCCACTTAAAATTTTTTCCAAGCCAACCACACATTGTAAAGCTTACAAGGATGATCTAACCAATTATCATACAACCCCACTAACTACAAAGAGGACTGATGGTTAGGTGGAATTTTACTTTAATCAGCAACTGATTTACCAAGTGATCTGTTAAGTGCCTGTTAAATATTTAGGATCTTCCAACAGAAAATGAAGCATTTACTTTTCCATTTCGAATATACTAAATTTCTGATCAAAGAAAAGCTACTACAATTTTTATGTAACAAACATGAGACCATGGAACTACACTCTAACAAAACACTAACTACAGGGACCACTTCCAGAAAGTGGGATTACCGGGCTAGATGAGATCCAAGTATTAGGAACTATTCCTTAAAGAGTTCAATCAAATTCAAGTTTGAATAAGGTTTCATTATTTAAACTCTATTTAGGCAAAACTGTATAACAGATTGACTACAAAATCTTTTATTTTTGACTTAACCTGTTAAAGGGGCCAATATAACTTTGGCAGATGTGATTAACAGCACAAAATAATGTTATCCAAATTGAATAATTTATTGCTGGTCTAAGACTTGCCTTGTTTTATACTAAGTAGAATTTACAGTTTCCACTAATAGATTATCAGTATTTAAAGGAATTTAAGAATGATCTTTTCAGTAAGGCAATCATCTTGGTAGCAAATTTTTATTGAAATCTTACATAACTCAAGCTTTATAAAAAGCCAACATAATTGAAAATTGGGTTCTCCCTCTAAAGCCTTAAGTATTCAAAGCTTGAAACGGTTAATTTAAAAGCAAACAAATGTAACAACAAAACCCCTGCAGCAGATCCTGCTGAAATACTTAAAAAAAAAAAATCTAAATCAGCTTTAATCTTTACAAAAGTTATTTTAGCTCAAAAGCTACAAAATCAAAGTTATCTTAATTCTACAAAGAAGGGAGAGGATCTTTGACTTCATGTTATTTCTTTAGAACCTCATCTTTTTCATTAAATTTGGCCACGAATCAAATTTTTGTGTGCCCCTGTTTTCAGGAGATTCCTCTTGCAGAAGAGGCCAAGTACAAACATGGAAGAGTAACTGCCTAAGCAAGTAGGAAAGTGTTCTCCGTAATAGTGTGCAAAGAACGTAGAGTTCTGGGTTAATCTCTGGAACTCGATCTGGATCGTGACCTTGACTTTGAATGAGATCTAGAACGGGATCTTGAAGCTCTTTTTGGTGGAGGGGACACAGAACGGGCTTTTGAGGGTGCAGCAGGTAGGGGTGAATTGGAACGAGATTGGCTCCTTGATCTAGATTTTGACTTTATATCACCTTTTCCATTTTCTTTAGGGGAACGAGATCGAGAACGAGACCTGCTTCGAGATTTCTCATACTCATCCTTCGACCTGCTTCGAGAGCGCGAACGGGAGCCCCGATCAGACTTGGGCTTAGATTTGCTTTTTGATCTAGATTTCCTGCCTTTTGAACGAGAACGTGATCGACCTTTGCTCCGAGACCTGGATCTAGACAAGAAAAGCCAGATTTTTTTAAATACCTTGCCAGAACATAAGAGTATTCTATAAAGTATGTTATTCAGAAAAACAGTGACATTTACCGTGAGCGACTTTTTGAGATACTTCGAGATCTACTGCGGCTGCTCCTGCGACTCCTACTCCGTGACCTTCTTCTAGATCGTGACCTACAACAAAAAACATGATAAACCTTCATGTCAAGACATCTTGACATGAATGTTTAATTGCTCACTACAAATTAAATCCACTATCAAAACATCTGAAAAAGAACCCAGTGATGCACAACGAAAAGGAAACTAAGAACTGACCCAATTTCAATTAAGCAACAATTGAAATACTGCTGTTTGAATCTTCCTGTTCATGGCAAATACTCTTTCCTCCCCTCTCCGTATCCTTAAACAAGTTACCTTGATCTGCTTCCAGAATAAGACCGCCTATGGCTTGTTCGTGGTTTATCTTCAATGAGTCTAATATTTCTCCCATTGATTTCTGTACCATCCAGCTTATCCAAAGCACGCTTCATGTCAGAGTAGGAGCGAAACTCAATGACGCCTTCGTTTGTGCGTTCTTTGTGAGCATCCGCATAGGTTACCTCACCAGCTTGTCTCATGAAATCCTAAAAACATCAAGACTGGTCAGACCCAGGTATGTAAAGAAAAAAAATCTATGTGCTATATTTGATTCTCAGAGATAAAAGAGCAATTAAATAGTCTATTTTTTAAAATTAGTCATGCCATTTTAATCTCAAATTATAATATGTACCTTTAAATCTTGCCAACTGCAACGACTAGAAAGATTTTCTACAATAAGTCTGAACTCTGTGCGTACAGGTGGTCCATATTTGTCTCTGCCAGAGGTTCTCCGACTGCTGTATCCACCTCCACCACCTTTATCATATGAAGAGAACAATTAGATGCTTTGTAATGATAGGGATGCATGTTTTTGAAAGTTAGTACAAACATATCAACTTTCATTTACTGGAGTAGGACTTTGCTATTATACTGCTAAACCTTCGATACAGTTGTGATTTGCCATAAATTAAATTAAGGGCAAGTCAAATAGACTAAATCCAACTAAACTTCTCCTACAATCTGTTAGAGAGTGACTGCTCCTTTATTCAATTTACCTCGCTAAGTTTTATTTTACAGAACATTGTAAAATATAAAACTTAACTGATTACATGCATTTCTACATTTTACAAAAATGTTTACTAGTTACACTAAGTACTTACATCACAGTGTGAGGTTTTTGGTGGTGGTTTGGCCACAAAACACGCAAGGTAACAGTCACCTAGTTCAGATTAACCAGTTTTGTCTAACCCTTGGAATCCTCACCATCACCCTGCGTCTAATGGCAAAAGGCTGCTGTCGTCATGGCTTCCGGTAAGGTCAGCCAAAGGGTCATAGGGCAAGGGTCACACAATGTATGGAAAAGCCAAGGCCAATCAGGAAAGGCAGTCATCTTAGCCTCAGTGGACACAGCCTCAGCCCCATTGGTCACTTTCAAATTGAAACATCAAGGACTTGTTAAAAAGTTGGAATTCAACATGCAACAATTTCAACATCAAACATTTAACATAACCAAAAATCCCCCCACCTCCTCCCAATAACATGCCCCAACTAGTTCAAATACAGCATAAAGCTCATTTAAATCTACTTTGTGGTGTAATACCACGTTACTTCAAAACAGTATTTTCTTTGGCCCCTGCCAATTTTAATAACTCTAATACCCATGCTTAAGACCCCACCCCTTCCCCCGCCCCCACCCCACCCCCACCCTGTCCCAAACTTCTACGCTAAGCTATTCACACTTCTAGTTAATGCACTGACAGGTAAGCAAGGAGGATACAACAAATACAGCCATCCCTCACTTCCTTCGTAGGCAGAGCCCACGCCAGTGCTGACAGGGGCCCAGCACAAGCCACCCCCTCCCAACTTAGCAACCCCCCGCCCCCAAACACCCAAACCCTGGCTAGGCAAAACCCACAACCCAATCCCCGCGCTCCGGTGTCCCATGTCTTCCCCGGGCAGGCGTGAAGGCAGCAGGCCCCGGGGACACCCGAGTCAAACGAGCCCGGCCACCGCGCCTGCCCGGCGGGGAGGCCCCACCCCGCCCACCCTAAGCCTGCACCCACCCCCCGGGGTCCCAAGGACGCGGAGCGCGCGGGGGTGGGACTCACTGCGGCTTCCGTAGCTGTAGCCGTCGCGATCGCGGCGCGGGCCACGGGCGTGCTCCACGATCACGCGCTCGCCGCAGAGTTCCTTGCCGTTCAGCTCGTAAACGGCGTCGTCGGCGTCGCGGGAGTCCTCGAACTCCACGAAGCCGTACCTGGGGGCGGTGCGAGGGCGGGAGGCCGGCGGGCGTCGTTAGGCCGGGGGCGCGCACGCTCCCGCGGCCCAGTCCCCCGCGCGCTCCCGCGGCCCCGGGCCGCCGCCATTTTGGCGGCCCTGCCACGCGGCGCTGCGGCCTTGGCCGTCTCCTCCCTCCGACGGGCCCTGCCGCCGCAGGTCCAGGGCGCTGCGGGCGGACGCGGGCGCCTAGGCCCGACTCACCCATTTTTAAGGTCTATTTCGAGAAGGCGGCCGTAGCCACTGAAAAAGCGCTGGATGTCCTTCTCCCGGACGTTGTAGCTCAGGCGTCCTATGTAGACGCGCGGCATGTCCGTGGCGGGCGAGGGGCCCGAGGGCTGGCTGTCGAACGGCGGACCGCAAGGCAGAAGCCGCGGTGCGGGTGCGGGGACGGCTAGAGCCGGGACACGCGCCTCACACCGCAGCGGCGGCCGAGTCCAGCCACACAATGGTGCGCGCGCGCCTGGGCTACGCTATAAGGGCGGGCGGCCAGGGGCGGGGCCCGGCGCATGACGTCAGCGCGCAGCACGCACCCTCCCGCGCTGGAGCGCGAGGCTAGACGGCGACTTGCAGGTCCGCTGCCCGCCGAGTTTCAGGCGAGTGCGGTTCTACCCGCTTACCGAATTTTCTCCACCCAGATTTGTAAACGTCGTTTCCCGTCGTCCAGCCGAGGACTAGTTTTCTAATTTGTACCTTAAAAAAGAAACTGTTCCTCTGCGGGTTCTGTCAGGGACTGCCGCTCGGGAGGCCGGCTAGGAGAATCCCTGTGTTCATTGGTTCTCCAGGTTGTCATAATAGGCCTCCGTGGTCTGATTGGCCCCTTGAAAATTTGGCTGCGAATTTTATCCATGGATCGCTCGGCTCACGCTCAGCCTGGTGGGGAAGGCGCTCTCGAACTTGGTTAGTCTCCCATTTCCAGAGAATCCGAGGTTTGCGCTCCCAGGTCGTGGAGACCCGGCCGGGAGCGCACTGCCTTCCCGGCTTCTGTCTCTCGTTGTCTCACAGCCTTCTGTCCCTCGTGGTCTCACTTTCACGGCCTCCCTGAATGTCCACCTCTCCTTACAGAGGTCTTTCTTGGAGCACTGGCACCTGGAGTCACCTGTAGATTGAGGTGTACCTGGCAGCCCTACGCTCGCTGTAGGTGCTGACAAGGGGAACCGGGCCAAGTCTTCTGGTCCAAGAAAGTTGAGCAAGACCTGGCAGCCCTCCCACAGAGGTACGCTCATTTTCTCCCTCTTACGGAGGGTCCCTTGTCCCAACCCGATCCCTTACCCCTTTGGTTGGGAAGGCTCCTTATCTATGTGGCAGAAACGCACGTCATGGGAGTTTACCACTAGAGATGCCATTTAGAGCTGAAAACTCCAGAGGAGTCAATGTAAGTGGAGAGCAGAAGACCCTGGAGTCTTCTAAAACTTAAAGACAGGAAAGAGACTGGGAAAGGGTGACTGGGGAGGTGGGAAAGAGAGCCAGTGAGCATGATGTCACACAAGCAGGGAGGAAGGGGATAACACTGAGATAATACTGGCTGTTTAGGTATTACGCATATTCCAGCTCGTCAGGAGCAGGGAAGCCTTGATGTTTTACAGCTTCTGGTTGGAAGGGGAGTGATTTTGCTCTCCAGGGGATATTTGGCAAAGTTTGGGGTCTGTAGGTTGTCATGACGGGGGGGAGTGTTGATAACTGACATTTAGTGGTAGAGGCTATACTGTCTGTGCTTAAAGTTAGGTAAATAAAATATATAGGTAGATATTTAAATTTTTTTGTGTGTGCAATATAGTAATTAGGTAAGGAGAATTAACAATGGGATAACTTTTTTCCCCCACTCATCCAATTTGTTTGTTAAATAAAGTTTGTTAAAATTCACTGTTGGTAAGAGGTGAACCTGGAAATGCTGCTCACGTAGCACTGGTGGGACTGAACGTCCCTTGTGGGAAGGTAAGTAGGTGGTACTTATTAAAGATGCATATCTGGAGTGGGATGTTGCCTCCTCTCTCCTTGCTGATAATTTGCCCAAAGAGGAAAAATGCAGCTGACACCGCCCTTCACTCTCTCTCACCTCTCTCAGTTACTCTTAAAATGGTTACTCTTTAAAAATTTTGAATAGTAAAAGAGGAAACAGTCTTAAATATCATTGGTGAAGGGAGTGTTGGGCCATCAGCATTCTGTGGATCTTGCCGATGATCTCACGCACCTCTTGATATTTCGGAAGAACAACTCAAAGGAGAAATGATGGATGGACAGCATGGGAGCTCATTTCTTTAGATGCTGTGGCAGTGTCTGAAGTGTCTTTAGACACAGTGGCAGATAAAGATCACTGCTCATTTGAAAGTTGTGCGGGTAACTGCAGCATACAGCTCTTGCTCCCTCTGTCAGCAAGAGAGGCAGAGTAGCCTCAGTATGATCCAGAAGAGAGTTAATAACTTCAAATCCATAATTACCCAGGTTGTAAAACACAGTCTAGAGCAGCACACAGTTGTGGTTTTCAATCCAATGGCTATTTTTATATATGTTAGCTGGAAACCAAAAGTATTTCCCAAGCACCAAGTGATTTGAAGTGTTGTCAGCTAGATTCTGATGGGTTTTGCTTTCTTATGTCTGAAAAATTGATCATTCCAGAGGCTGTCATTTTGAATGGATTTTGGGAAAACAAGGCAACTCAGGTGTCTGGAGTGAAATGTATGCAGCAGACTATGGCTCCAGGTCAAACAGGGCCTGCCACAAGTTTTGTAAATAAAATGCTATTGGAGCACAGCCACACCCACTTACTTACCTATTGTCTGAACTTAAGCCATGATAGCAGTATCAAATAGCTGCCACAGAGACTGCCCACAAAGCCTAAAATATTTACTAGCTGGTTCTTCACAGAAAAAGTTTGCCTACTCCAGATCCACGTTAAGTACTTGTAAAGATGTGTATGGTATGTTGTTAAATAAGAAAGACCAGTTTTAATATATGCATGGTGCCATGTTTATAAACAACCACCACCCCAAACTCCCAAGCCCAACCCTGTATATGAATATACATTTGTGTAAGGGTTGGGTTGTCTTTGAGCATCAGTCCGTGTGGGTCCTACCTAATCATGTCCCTTCTAACCCTCTCCCAGTGTTCCTTACCCTTCCTCCTCCCATCTGCTTCTTACTGTGCCTTGAATGTGCCAAGCACCCACCTACCACAGGGCCTTTGCACTGAATGTCTCCCTGTATCTGGAGCTTTCCTTTCCAATGGTTTGTTCCCTCACTTCTGGTTTCTGTTTCAAGTCACCTTATCACCCCTCTAACCACTTTTAATTTTATTTATTTTATTTTTTCCCAGATTTATTGGAATAGTATTGACATATAACACATGTAAGTTTAAAGTCTACAGTGTGATGGTTTGATACACATATATATTGTGAAATGATTGCCACAATAAGATTAGTTAACACCTCCATTCCCTCACATAATTACTATTTTTGTGTGTGTGGTGATAACATTTAGGATCCACTCTCTTAAAAACTTTCAAGTTGTTAATACAGTATTGGTAATAATTAATTATAGTCACCGTATATACATCAGATCCCCAGAATTTATTCATCTTATAGTTGGGAGCTTGTACCCTTGGGCCTACTTCTCCCAGTTCCTCCACCACCCACCCCAGCCCCTGGCAACCACCATTCTACTCTATTTTTATGACCTTTACTTTTTTAGAGTCCATATATGTAAGAACATACAGTATTTGTCTTTCTCTGTCTGATTTATTTCATTTAGTATAATGCCTTCAAGGTCCATTTGTGTTGTAGCATAAGTCATATTTCCTTCTTTTTTATGCTTGAATAATATTCCATACACACAATCACACCCCACATTTTCCTTACCTATTCTTCTGTTGATGGACACTTTACTTGTTTCCATGTCTTGGCTACTATGAATAATGCTGCATGAACATGGGACCAGAGATATCTCTCTGAGATAATGCTTTCATTTCTTTTGGATATGCTATAAACCCAGAAGTGGAAATGCTAGATCTACAGTAACTTTAATTTTTAATTTTTTGAAGAACCTTAGTATTGTTTTCCGTAGTGGCTGCACCAGTTTACACTCTCACCAACAGTGCACCAGGGTTCCTTCCCACACGCCGCCTCCCCCCATATCCTCACTTTTTGATCATAGCCATTCTGACAGGTGTGAGGTGACAGCTTATTGTAATCACCCACTTCAAAACAGCATCCTTCCCTGCACTCTATACTTTCTTACCCTGTTTTCTTTTTCTTTATTAAACTTTCATCCCGTGGCATATATTCTGTCTCTTCACTGTTATACCCCAAGCACCAAGGAAAATGCCAGGCCCACAGTAAGTGCTCAGTGCTCGTAATTGTTCTGAGCCTGGGAAGTGAGGCTTTCCACTTAGCGGATAGCGGTGTGCCGAGGAGCTCATGAAGACATGCTGGCGGGATGGAATCTTCCTCCTCCTGGCTTGTGCTCACCCACCCAGACACTCACCTCCGCCCCCTCTGAGGGTCAAGACATGTGCAGAGATGTTCATCAAGATCTCACATTTCCTCCACCGAGTCTCTTCTGGACAGAGGGAGAATTCTGGGGTGCTAAGGAGCCACCTGAGTTCTCATACATTGACAGTAGGAGTGCAAATTAATAAAGTCACTTTGGAAAAGTGAGTGATAATGTCTACTAAGGATGAAAGCTGCTAGTGTTTCCCCCATGACCTAACTACTCCACACCCAACAGAACTGTGTACATACGCTTTCCATAGGGAAAGTGCTAGAAATTCATAGTGGCGTGATGTGCGTTAGCCCCCAAACGAAACCACTCAGATGCCATCAACAGGACAATGGACAAATCAGCTGTGGTTTATTTACACCACAGTGTACTACACAGCAACAAGGAGGAACCACAGCCATCCACAGCACCGTCAGTAGCTCTCACAACACTGTAGCCCTCCAAGAAAGACACAAATGAATCCTGGTGAATGATTTCACGTATGTAAAGCCAAAAAGCAAGCAAAACTGGGCTATGGTGTTAGAATTCAGGACTAGGGGGCCGGGGGAGTGACTAGAGACAAAACTTCTGGGGTTCCGGCCATATTTGGTTTCTTGAGCTGGATGCTGGTTACATAGCTGTGCCCTGTTTGTAAGAATTCGTTAAGCTGTATGCTTACGGTTTGTGCATTTTGCTGTATGTATGTTGTACTTTAGTGGAAAGTGAAAAAAAAATCTAAGAAAATTATAACTTACTTAACCTGGGGCCCTCTGGGTCATGCTAGGGACTAAAGGTCTACTGGGGACTTGATCCATAGTCTTTGACCATGAATGTCAATTTGAATCAGTTTATTTGTTTTCAATTAGGTTTCTGTAGGCTAATTGCTCCCTGGCTGGGAAGATGTGGCTCTGTCGCCATCTGGTGGCTTTTTGTTATTACAATGGAAGATAAATCCGCCCCCCCCCCCCCCCCCCCCCCGACCTGCCTCATCCATGCCTCAGTGAAGCTCGGTGCTAGATGGTCTTTGAAGGTCTCTGAATCCAAATCTTCTAATTGTTAAGCCCTTACTCACCCAGAGGTTTTCTGGCCCTTACCTGAACACCTCCCTGCCCCGATGGAGAGTTCACTGCCTAACCAGGAATCCAAGTCTGAGTCCATTCTTGGACATCTTGCACTGTGATTAAATTCTTTATAAAAAATAAAAAATTTCTGCCTTGAATTGTCTGCCTACTGCTTCTGGTCGTGCCCCTGAGGCAGTTCAGTAACCTCACCTGTTTCTTACACAGGTCTTTCAGGTGTCTGGAGGCAGCACTCAGACCCTCTCCTTATTCATGTCCTCTCTTGGTGAAATGTCCACAGTTTTCCCAAAGTCTTTTCTGGGGACTGCTTTCAAGTCCGCTCATCATTCTGGCTGCTAACTGCTCCTGTGTGTAGATTCACTTGTGGCTCTCTTCAGGTGTGGCCCTCAGACTGAGCTAGCTCCCCTGGGCTTGCCTGGACCTGCCCATTGCTGCTGCGGCCATGCTGTTCTCTGGGCCACATAAGAGCTGTGGTTGCTGTCTGATTCCTTAGCCCTACCTCTCCTGCTGCATGGAGCCAAACGGGGTTTGAGACTCTCCTGGAATAGCCCACTGTGGCAGTGTTTGTCTTGGGAATGGAGGTAGGCTAGGCAACA
Source organism: Camelus ferus (assembly GCF_009834535.1). Classification (NCBI taxonomy): domain Eukaryota; kingdom Metazoa; phylum Chordata; class Mammalia; order Artiodactyla; family Camelidae; genus Camelus; species Camelus ferus. The sequence goes on along the minus strand of NC_045714.1, from coordinate 1,105,149 downwards.
GAACGGAAATCCAGTGCTCATGGGCAGGTGACTCAGAATCATCGCTCCAGTCCCTAGGGCAGCCGGGAGGCAGAAGTGCTGATGAGGAAGATCCCAGCTGGCCACGTGTTGGGTGAAGAGCATGAGGCCATGGAGGAAATCTGAAAAGAGTTAGTCCAGAACCCACAGCAGACTTCAGCGAGTGCTGTGGGCTCCACGCCTGTCAGAGTCCCATGAGAGGCGATGCTGGGTCCCCTTGCAGATGTTCCCTGAGGCTGGTGCATGTGGGTTTCTGTCCTTCCACCTGGCACTGAGCTGCGGCTTGCAGACATTTTACCTATCATTACTTCCACATGCCATTATTTGGACAAATTTAAGCAGAAGCATATTCCTGAATGCCTTAAGTGCTCATTCTTACCACCACAGCCCTTATCCTGGCAGCAAAAGCTGCATCACGTGGTGGCCCTCTAACATCATAGGGCAGAGAAGCTGAGTGGAACCGCCACATGCAGGAGAGCATCCAGGGGTGTGTCCAGGGCACAGAAACCCAACTCCTAGGAGAGGGAGGGGAAGTAAGTCTTTATTAAGGCATTTTGCATGGTCCAGGGACTTTCCTAGGTCAAGACAGACCCAGTCAGGCTCTCCAAAGATTGTAGTCCCAAAGCAGTGGTCCTCAGACATTGGCGAGGACGATTTCAGCACAAAGCTTTGCAGGCTCCATCCCTCAGGCTTGGAGTCTGTGGGTGTGGGGCAGGGCCTAGGAATCTGCATGTTTTACATCCTCCTGCATGAATGTAAAGCAGATGCTTTGGGAACTCCTGGCCTGGGACTTTACTACTCAAAGTGTGGTCTGTGGACCACTCCCTATCAGCATCTCCTGAGAGCTTGTCAGACATGCAGAATCTCAGGCTTCACCCCAGACCTACTAAATCATAGCAGGCATTTGAACAAGATTCCCAGGGGGAATTCGTGTGGACGTTAAAAGTGTGAGAAACATTGCCAGTGCAAAGTGCAAGGGAGTCTTGCTTTTGACCCTACTTGTGTATTATTTTGATAAGGGGAAGAGTGTTTTCATGCATTACTTGGTAATGAAAGTAAGTGAATGAAAATCTTTGCAAAAACCAGAAATGTTCAAAGCAGCTCTATCCATAGTAGCCCCAAACTGCAAACAGCCCAAATGTCTATCAGCAGGTAAATGGATAAACAAAAGGTGACAGATTTGCAAAATAGAGTATTACTCATCAATAAAAAGGGACAATGTGGATGAACGCATTATACTATGTAGAAGGAGCCTGACTCAGAAATCTCCATGCTGTGTGAGTTCACTTATATGGTGTTCTAGAAAAGACAGAACTAAAGGGGCAGAAAACAGATTAGTGGTTGTTGGGGCTGGTGTTTGGAGGGGAGGATTGACAGCAGAGAGGCAGGAGTGAGCAAAATGTTCCGTGTCATGATTGTGGCAGTGTGTACACAAAGTGTACGTTTAACAAAACTCATTGAAGTGGATGCTTAAAATAGATGAATTTTACTGTATATAAATTATAATCAATAAAAGTCATTTAAATAAAAACCACACCCAACAAGACCATACCATCGAGTGCTTTGAACCATCTGCTGTTTCCAGGGAGCCTAGGGTTAAGCCTCCCATTACCCGACTCATCCAGCCAAAAATGAAAGATGGACCTCCAGGCCTGAAAGGGGTTCTGTCTCCTGCAGTGTCTCATTTTGATAGTCCACTGGGAGAAGCTCGCTTTCTGCTACAGGCAGAGTATGGAAAAGAGAGTGTTAGATCAATTAAAGGAGGGATCTGTTATGCCGAAGCGCCTCTAATGTTTTGGTGGCCTGTGTAAGCAAACCAAAACTGAAGGATGTAGATGCCTGCAGGTTAAGAAATGGAAACCTAAGGATAACCAATCACAGCTAACTTGGCTTTAAGCTGTATCCTTTCTTTGCTTCAGCACCTTCTCTATGTAATTTTCCCATCACCCTGTGATGTAGTGTTCCTAACTCCTTCTGGTTTGTTGCTGCCTGATTTGAATCCATTTTTGCTCAAATAAACTCTTTATAATGTTATCTTTTAACAAGGATTAAAAGCAAGTCTTGGGAGCCAGATTGCTTGGGTTCTGTTTCCAGCTCTATCATCTGCTAGGGGTGTAACCTTGGGCAAATTTCTTAACCCCTTACCTCAGTTTCCTTGACTGTAAAGTAAAGAAAGGACTAGCATCTGTCACAAAGAGTGAGAATTTTTTAAAGTTATATTCTAAAGCATTTGTAACAGCGCCTAGCATGTAGTAGGCACTAAGTAAGTATTGGTTATTATTATTTAGTAAATGCAAATTTCATCCATGCTACTCCCTGACCTATGTAGCTATGGAGATCTATCTCTCTCTCTTTTTAAAACGGAGGTACTGGGAATTGAACCCAGGACCTTGTGCATGCTAAACACACGCTCTACCACTGAGCTGTACCCTCCCCCTTGAGATCATTTTTATGGACTTGCTGCAAGCTAAGAGCTGTTGATTCTTCATCTTTTATGACAGGCCGACTCTAGAAGCAGCCTCCGGTCCAATTCTAGCTGTCTTCACTGATGGAGGATTCCCAGAGAATGGCTACTTGGGAGGTGAGAGCAGAATAAGCTGTAAGGTTGGGCCTCAGCTGGGTGTGGGACAGTTTCAAGCTGTGGTCAAGATGCTTGGCCTTTTTTGAGCGCTCTGGACTTTGCTAATCCCTGACAGGCTGGGGTTCTGATTGCTTATCCTCTCTGAGTTCTTCAGTCTCCACCTCTGAAGAATGGGGTGATCTCAGCTCCAGGGCTGTGGAGGAGTTCAGGTGAGATGGCTTGTGGAGTTCTTTGTTCTTGTCTGGGTTTGGATTCCTCTGGAAGCAGGCCCTAAGACAAGATACAAGTGCGGATTGTTTATTTGGGAGGTGATCTTAGGAAACACTGCTGGGAGAAAAAAGGATATGGAACAAGGAAGGGAAGAAAGGCAGTAAAGGGTGCATTCTGGGCTGATGACATGCTGGACAACTGGGGCTTCATTCCCCTGGGGACTCTGGGAGTCTGTGCAAAACACATCTCAGACCAGCGAAGAGAATGGCCTCTTCCCAACCGAGGGGAAGCTGGGGTATCTGTACATCAACTGGCCAGCTGTGTTGGAGGAGGGCTGCTTCCAGGAGCATTCACTCCCTACTGGTCCCAGGTTGCCCAAGTGGCCGAGTGTCTCCCACAGCCAGAAAGCAAGCCCTGGGGCAGAGAGCCCTGAGGCAAGTGTTCCCAGCAATCTGACTTTGCCCGTAGATGGTGAATGTTGAGAAGATGAAGCAGCTAGTTCAGATCTGCCATGGGCATGTCAATTCACCTCCCCTTGCAATTCTGTTTTCATGGCATTTTCCCCTAATAAGAATGGAGAGATGTATGGCTTCTCGTGAACTGACCTTTGGACATGTTTGTCGTGCAGAACACTCCAGCTGTCCCTGTCCCCATCATCTTCCCTGCCTTCATCAGCTCTTCCTTGACATGCCAACCCCAGTGGTTGTCGCTGTGCCCTTCCCATAAAGGGTCAATAATAAAACCAACAGAAATAATTATTCGGGGCCTCAGATTTTGGATTAGTACATGAATACATGTTTATCATGTGAAAAACCTTTTGCTTTGTTTTAAAAAATTATTTTTATTTTTTGGGAGGACGTAATTAGGTTTGTTTGTTTGTTTAACAGAGGTACTGGGGATTGAACCTAGGACCTCATGCATGCTAAGCATGCACTCTACCACTGAGCTATGCCCTCCCCCCATGAAAGGCCCTTTGATACGTGCTGGAGAAAAGCATGATACAAAGTTTGAGACCAAGCAGGCTTCAGCTCTAATACCAGCCTGGCAGGTATCTGGAGGTAGGGAAGGCGGGAGCCAAGGGACTGGCCTTGTGGCCCACTCCTGGTAGGGGTTATAGGCTGTTTCAAGAGTGAATGTCAGTGTTTCAAAACTTTGGCCACCAATATTTTGGATGTGACTTGAAGGGACACCTGGGAAGAAAGGGTGGAGAGCTTTGGAATTATCCAAATTTTCACCTTTCTCGCAGTGTGCCAATTCATGTCATGCATCTGAGTCTCACTCCTTATCTATTGTCGACTGAAATAAAATCACACAACGTGAGAGTTGTGGGTTAAGTTTTATTTGGGGCAAAATGAGGACTATAGCCCGGGAGACAGCATCTCAGAAAGCTCTGAGAAACTGTTCCGAGGAGGCATGGGAGAACTCAGTATTATATGTGATTTCAGTGAAGGGGGTGTTGTATGTGCAATCAAGCACACACTTGCTGCCAGTCACAAGTAGCAGTTGTCACTATTGATGAATTGAGTGTTTTTCTAGATAGGAGGAAATGCAAGAATTTGGGCTCATAAAATCTTCTGAAAATATCTAACTATCTGAAGGCCTGTTCAGCCAGTTTTCTCAGAGCACAGAGTGCCTCATTCCTGACCTCCATCCTGAACTCCTTGCAGGGTGTGTTGGAGGTCAGCGACTGTAGTGGCTCGTGATTTAATCCAAGCAGAGTTAGATGGCAAGTGCTAATGTGATCCAATCCTTGTAGAGGCAGATGGCAAGTGCCGATTTTTAGTTAGCACTGTGAAATGGACATAATAGTAGGATGAGGCTCCTAGAGTTGAGTCAAGAAGTAACTAAGATGATGCATCTTCAGTGCATGGCCTGGTAGACCAGATGTCAACAAATGTTTTCTGTAAAGGATGAGGCAGTGTATACTCTGCCTTTGTGGGCCAGATGGTCTCTGTTGCACTTTCCCCAGTCTGCCCTTGTAAGTCTCAAGCCCCCATAGGCTATATGTAAATGTTTAAAAACAAGCACTGACCCCTGGGGTAGAGGATGGGCAGAATGGGGAGGATTTTATTTCTCCCTCTTTGAGGGAAGCAATGTTTCCTACTCATCTGTGTCCTCCTTTGGGCTCAGCATAGGACCTGGTACATAGTAGGAAATGTTTACTGAAGGAAGAAAAACAACATACGACATAGGGAAGACAATAGCTTTTGGAATCAAACAGACCTGGGTCCAAATTGGCTTATTCTCTACATGAACTGTCTTTAAAAATTATTCATGTCCCTTGTTAAAAAACGGGAAGGTGAACTCAATTCCCAGGGAAAATTGAGATAAGTGTAGGGACTACTGCAATGGGGTTTTGTGATAGGAGAGCTTGAGCTCAACTGCAAATATAGTAAAGAAAACAGGTAATTTATACCCAAAGAGCAGGGTGTGGGGGGGTTGGTGGATTGAAAATTACTGAGAGGAAAGAAACATCAGGAGTAAGGGGCGATTGTGGTTAAACCAACCTAACAGGATTCTTGCTGAAGGCAGGCCAGGATGATTAGTCATCACCTGGGGGACAGTAGAGATGAGGAACCTGATCAAATATTGAGTGTGATCAGATACCAAGGGTGGGGGGCTCTGGCTAAATCAACTTAGCAAGATTCTTGCAGAAACTGTATATATTAGCAGAAATGAGCTAAGGCTCCAAAATCAGGCCCTAGCTGGGAAGAGAATGCAGAGGAGCCTGATTAAAATTCGGTCAAGGAGATACTCTTTGTCACCTAAGCTAAGACACTTCTTTGAGCCTCTTCACCTGTAAAATGGGTATAACAATCATATGCACTGCATCACTGTTGCAAGTGTTAATGGAGATCATAAGAAAAAGTGTGGATGCTGAAAAATTTTTTTCTAAAAAGGAAGCATAAATAAAGTCTCTACCTTCCAGGAATTTTGACACACGGCCCTCAACCCCTTCATCCCTCTGGATTGCGGGCCATTTCTCATCTTCAGTCTGCACCAACAACCTTCTCTGCCTCCCCCTGGGCTCTGGGGATGGGTGGGAGAGCTCTAGGTAAGAGGGGTGGTTGGCTGTGAAGAGGGTGAGGGGAGACTCATGTTTCCTGTTCTGAATTCAGGACCAGGCTGGCAGTAACAGCAGACAATCAGTTTTTGCCTCAAGGGCTCAGTGTCGGCTGTGAAGAATTAATGGCCAGGAAATGTATCTGCCAATTATTTTTCCACTCAAGGTGCAGAGATTACAGAAACACAGCAGAGCCGATTTCAGATCCAGGCCTCCCAGCACTGGCTGGCAATTACCCGACTACAGACTTCCCTCCTGGGAGAGTGTGGGAGTCAGGGGTCTCTCTTCAAGGGCATGCTCAGATTTCCAAGTGTGTGCAGAATATTCCATATTTCCACAGAGAAGAGGGTAAGGGAAGAAAGGAAGGACACCCATAGATCTTGATTTGTCTGTCCTAGAAACAGGCCCTAAGACAAGGATTTGAGTACATGAAGTTTATTTGGGAGGTGATCCTGGGAAATACCTAAGGAGAGTAGGGAAGTGAGATGGGGAAGGGACAGAGCTTGGAGATGTATTATCAAGCCATTTACATTGTGAATGATGGAATTTAATCTTACCTGTGGACTCTGGAAGTGATGTATCATATACACCTCAAAATTACCCCACTGGAGGGTGAGGGAGTTGGGGTATTTATACACTGACTTCTGTGGATCATTGGTTGAGAGCTGCTGCAGGGGTGTTAATTACCCAGTGCTTCTGGCCTATTTCACTTGATGTCCAAGACAGTCCTTAAGCAGGGAATGCAGGTGTTTGCAGCTGGCATGCCCTGAAATGGTAAGTCCTGGTGGATTCGAGCCAGGCACCCATAAAATCCACTATAACAGGGATGGAAGACTTGCTCTGGCCCTGGCCCTTAGCATCTGCCATCTCATTTAATCCTTGCATCTATCCAAGATGGAATCTTTAGTTTACCTCCTCTTCTTAGTCCTACTTCTCAGAGCTGGGACTAGGGTGAGGTGACTGAGGCCTTTGTGCCAGGCACAACATTTAAGGGGGCATCAAAAAAAATGGCTATCAAATAATATTTAATGCAATATTTTAAAAGAAGAAATGAATGAAAAAAAATCCACAATGAACAAAATCAGAATCCAGACAGGATCAGTAATAGTGCCAAGCTGAGCCTGAGGCAAAAGGAGAAATCAGTAATACTGATCTTGTTCATCATGGATTTTTTTTGGCATTCATTTTGATTAAAAAATATTTCACTAGAACATTATTAATCTTGATTACTGAGTTTTTTGGCACACCCTTGTATTTGGTGCCCGAGGCAGTACCTCACTCATCTCATCCTGGTCCTGCTCCAGTCTCTCTGTCATCCTCATCTTGGTAGATTGCACTCAGTCCACTCAGGTGCTCAAGCCAGAAATCTGGGGTCCTCCATGGCTCCTCTCCTTCCCATTACTTCTCTCCTAGGCCCACCTCCAAGCATCTCTTAAGTCTGTCTTCTTTTCTCCATCTCCTTGGCCACCACTCCTCCACAGTGAGGTTCCCATTTGTAGTCTCTTTTTGGCAGACAGGAATGGCTTCTTGGATTTCCCTGTAGGCTTTGATATGCCCACTAGAGTCAGTGCTTCCAGCAGACACAATAGTGGCTGTTTTCCTGGTCCTCTCATTCCCTTCCCTTCCCCAAGTCCTCCCACCTCTGTGCGAGTTCTCTTTCCAGTATGAAATATCTCATTCCCATAGCACTTGGAGAGGCTTCAATCCTGTGACTAAATCTTGATGGACATACACCAGCTTTCTCTACCATCTTAGCTGCTCCACATGGGCATGGGGGTATCCCAAGTCAGTTTCCTCTTAGAGCTTCAGCAAAGCAAAACTCCCTCTGATCCATCCTTATCCCCTTACCTACTTGGGTTGCTATTTTCTCACCTTCTCACTTTGGGCTGAGGGAGGTAGGGGCACTGGGTCCCTGAGACCCAGTCAAGTCTTTCTCCTATTCACATTCCTTCCAAGTCTCCCTCCTTCCTTGGGTCCACCACCAGGCCTGGCAGGGATCACCTTCTTCTAGTGGGGTGGGCACTTTTCTGACCTCTTTTCCTGAATTCCGCCTCATGATTGCTTATAAACTCCAAATTTAGACTTTGCCCTTGATATGTAAAAGGAAGCCTCTGGAATTAAGAAACTCTTTATTTTTTTCCCTGTGGCTAGGTTCTAAGACAACTCTTTCTAGACAGACTCAAAGCCAGACTATGACTTCTTTATTTCAGGTGGTGTCTGCACTCTTCTTAAGGTAATAAATGTCATTGATTCAACAGGGAGTAGGGTGGTGGGGTGAAGGGACACAGAGCATCGTGATTCATGGGGATGCAAAATAGATGGATCCATTTGATAGTTTCAGAAACATTATCCCCTTGACACAGTCAGTGGGTCCCTGAGTTTCCAATGTCTTTGCCTGACTATGGGTGCTCACTATTTTGGGAGAGTTCCAGCAAGTTTTCCTGTTTAGCATTACCTCCCCACATCAGGGCTGTATTTGTCTTAGGCACATGGTACCCCCCCATGTGGGTTTTTGGAAGGATTAAACAAGATAGTGGGTGTACAGTGAGGCTTCACATAGCAGCTGGCACAGAGTACGCCCTTGGTGTCTGTTTTCTTCCCTCCTCCTCTGCCTGCCTGCCTCCCCAACTTCCTGCCATTCCCTGCTCTCCCTACTTCAGAATTCTGGGCTTCTGTAAACAGAGCTTGGTACTGGATTTGTTAACCTGCTCAGCAAAGCTAATCCAGCTCTGGAGCACCAGCCCCTCCCGCTGCTGTTCAGCAGTGCAGTGATTAGGCATAAGTGGGCTGCCGCTACCCAGGTGACTAATTATTAATGCAGCTTTCTCAGCAAAGAGCTAGGTGTGTTGGTTCCCCAGGGCTGTGAATCACCTCGCAGCTGAAGATTTTCCCAGTATCATTTGATTATTTGATCATTGTCATTATTCTACACACACGTACTCACACATACACACAGACTTGTGTGTTTTGGGTCCTGGCATCTCGGAATCTTGTTTCAGCAGAAGTGCTGGGTTTAGGGAGGTGGGTGGGGGAGTAGAAGAGAGGCCAGAAGTCCATCTAGGTACCTACAATCCCTCCCACCCCCCAAGTCTGCTCTCTTGTCTGGCCCTCATAGCCTGGGGCTTATTTTGCATCACACCTGTTCTGAGTGTTGTGCACACAAGAGACATAGTCCTACAAAGCCCAGTGTGGAATGGCCCCTGCTGACCTCTTAGGTCCTGAATTTCTGCCCCTCCTCTCCCCTCTGTCCTCTGTGTTCCAGTCACAATGACATCCTTTTGATGACTTGAAAATATCCACCTCTTTCCCTCCTTGGACCCTCATCACCTGCCCTGCTAGTCTTTCCAGGTACTTGCTCCTTCTCCCCTCTCTTCCCATGGCTGACTTCTCATCCTTCACGTCTTAAGCTCACATGTCACCTCTTTCAGGAAGTCCTCTTTGACCCCCCTGTCTAAAGAAAGCCTCCCTAAATTTACTTATCACAGCACCTCACTTGCTTCCTTCACAGCATCTATTTCAATTATTGTAACCCATTTTAAATTTGCTTTTCTGTCCCCTCCACCAGATTGAGCACTCCACAAGAGCCATTTTTGTTTTGTTCCCTACACTATCCCCAGCACTTAGTGCTGGCACATGGTAGGTGCTCACTAAATATTTGTGGAAGAGCAATTCTCACTCCCCCTTTCCATTTTATTACCTTAAATACCTTTTGCAGGTGGCCCAATAGGCTATCTGGTTGACCCATCTTGAGAATCATTTCCACGGCCAAGTCTCCTTTTCATTCTTTAGAAGCAGGTGGGGTTGGATCCTGCAACATGTAATGCCTGAGCCTCCACGAGACATGCATTGCCAAGACTAATGCCAACAGGCTGCTTTCTCTCAGAAAGCTCCTCTCCCTACATCCAGTGAGGGAATGTCAGGGAGTAGGAACTCGTCTTCACTGAGAACTTGTGATATGATAGCTCTGTGAACCTGGGCAAATTAACCTCTATGGGCTGCAGTTCTCCCATCTCTAAAATGGGGCTAACAGTAACACAGGATTTCTCAACCTCAGCACTGTTGATATTTAAAGCTAGATGATTCTTTGTTGAATGGTGTGTGTGTCCCGTGCATTGTAGGATTTTTAGCAGCATCTACCCACTAGATGCCAGTAGCAAACCCAGTTATAATGACCAAGGATGTCTCTAGATATTGCCGGATATCCCTTGGATGGTAAAAATCCCACCCCCTCCTCCCTAATCCATTGAGAACCACTCCAGTAATATCTGCCTTACAGGATTATCAGTAGATTCATTGATACAGGTCATGTTCAGTGCTTATGAAAATGCCTGGCACAGAGTAAGGATTTAATGTATATGTTTAAAATCTATTATTGTTATTATTAACATCATCATACTGAAGGCCACAATTGGTTTGAGGAAAGAGAGGTACATACAGGAAGGGAGGCAGTCAGGCCCAGGAAAATCCACTTCTGTGCCAAGGGTATGCTGGAACCATCTTGTCCCTGCTTCTAATTGTTAAATTTTAAGGAAATTTGCGAACGAGTCATTAGACATACCCATCCTTGAAATTGGCAATGGTTGTATTTACACCATGGGAATCAGCAAATGCTGCATAGAGTTTCATTTTCGGGAAGCCACCTGGCTACCCAGTGCTTCTTTATTGACACATTAAATGAGATCTTGTCGTGGGCCTGATAACTACTGACATTTTGAAATAGTGATGAACGTAAATGACATTTTGAGATACCAGCCACAACTGTAATAGGATACGAAAATATCTGTGATTTCTATTGGTGACACAGTCACAGGTACTGATTTGTTGCCCACATTCAGATTAGAAGGACGTGCTCAGTTGCAGTCAGAAGTAGAAAATAAATATGTAATTTTTTTTCAACCACAGACCCCCCCCCCCCATGAATTCTATCCGTGGACCTCAGTTAAGACACTCTGCTGTAATGGACACATTCAGTCTTAAAAGTATAAATGAACCTGGGCGATAAAATCAGACAGACCTCAACTTGAATCCCAAGCCAGCCAGATACTTGTAGTTTCCTCAGTCTCTAAATGGGACTTGAAATTGCAGGAGTTGGGGAAATTAAATAAAAGGATTATTAAGATGCTTTAAGAGGGGCCTAGCACCCAGTGGGGGTTTGTGTGTGTGTGTGTGTGTGTGTGTGTGTGTGTGTGTGTGTGTGTGTGTGTTGGATGGAGAGGGGCTTTATAACCTGCCTCACACATCCCCCCATGTCTGCAGAGACCTCCAAGTTTGAGCGGCAGAGGTAGTGACACATCTCACCCCAGAGGGCGCTCCTGGATCACCTTTATTTTTAGTTTCTGTCTGGATGAAAAATTTGCGACGGGTACACGGGGCAGAACAAATAGAATTACGACTCGCTTTTCACAAATTGTGTAGTGGATTTCACATACTTTCATGCTTGATTTTCCACCGTGTTTCAAACTGTTACAAAAATTCTTTTTTCCTTCCTTTGGGACAGTGGGACGTGTGTCCCGGTGCGGAGGGGGCGTTGTGTTTCCGTCCCTCCTTGGCTTCCCCACGGTGCTGGGAGCTTCGTTATTCCTAGGCACAGGACTATTTTTCCAGCTCATTAGAACCTGGAGCTAAGATAAAGGAGGGCAGAGCCATTAGGTAGCAATTTATATGTAAATGTGGAAGTTACCAAAGAAAGAGTGGGCTAGTGTTCTTTAGGAAGCATTCCAGTTGGGACTTTTCTGGAAAGCAGACACATACAAGCCCTGTAATCTCCACTGCCCCTCTGCCAGGCTCAGGGTATGAGGCCAAGGTCACACAGTGAGTGACATGCAAGGCCAGCTCTAGAAGCACAGGCAGACCCCAAAGCAGTGTGTGGCCACTTTATGGACCACCTCTAAGGGCAGGAGTCCCCTCAGACCATCCCATAGCCTCACAGTCTCTTTACTTGAGTTTTTTCCAGCCTATTCAGGCTTGGGAGCTTGGAGCTGAGGGGAAAGGTGTCTGGTACACTCCTCTAAGAAGATTTAATCAAACAGTTATGGTGCCCAGCGCTGTGCTGTGTATGTGTGGGGGAAGGTCACTAGCAAAGGAGCCCTTTGGGCTTGATCACAAACTCTGATATTCAGGTGTCAGGAGTTAAAATGGCAGAAACTCAGAAGGTCAGAGCGGAACCTCTTCCTTAGAGCCAGAGAAAAGCGGTTTCATCCCCACTCCAGCTTTTCTTCCCTGTGGTCAGTAGCCTTCAACTAGCCCATTGCCCAACCTCCTGAGAGTGACAGGGTCAAAGGGACAAGTGAGAGATGGCAGGCTGTCACTCTGTGAGAAGCAGCCTCCACCTTCTTACATCTTTAGCTACCTGGCAAGTAGTTTTCTCAGGCAGGAAGGACATGCTCACCTCTGCAAGTATCTGTGCCATAGACTAGCTGTGCCATAGACTAGCTTAGTGCCCAAACCTGGAGCCTGGCCCACAGCAATATTCCCCCTCCTTAGGCATGGGGGTGAAGCACGGGGTTGGAGGTGATGTGTGTTGGGGGAGATTGAGCGTATCCTTAAACCAATAGGTCATGATTAAGAGTCTGATCTTGGTCTCAAGAGCAACGGGAAAGCCTCAGAGAGTGTTGAGAAGGAAAGTGATGTGGTAAGATTTGTGGTTTAGAAAGATCTCCCTGGCTTCCATGGAGAATGAGTGAGAGTCAGTGGACAGAAAGATGAGTTAACAGGCTGCTTCAGTCATTTAGAAGAGAGATAAGGTGCCTGAGCCACGATAGTGGTAGTAGAGGGGCAGGAAAGAGGATGGATTTGATAGAGACCCAAGAGGTTGAATTGATAGCACTTGGTGACTGACTGGATGTGGTAGTGAGAGCGAGTGAGTAATGATACTCAAGCTGATGGCTTGAGCAACTGGATAGGCAGGGATGTCTGCAGTTTCCTGAGACTGGATTTGCAGGGGGAGAAGCATTAGGTTTTGGGGGAAAGAAGGTGAGGTTGTTTTGGTTCTGCTGAGTGATGAACTGGTAGGACATCCAAATAGAGTTGTCTGGTTGGAACACAAGAGAGAAGCTTAGGAGGTATTAGCAGATAGACGGTGATTAAATTGAGACAAGGAAAGGTCTGAGGAAAAAATCCAGAGGGAAATGATGGGAAAGATGGGAAGAGGAAGATGACTTCACAAAGCTGACGGGAGAAGTGATGGCCAGAGAGGCAGGGATGGGATCCAGAGTGCTGTGGAAGTTGATGGAAAAGAGTATTTCAGGGAGACAAATCCAACAGTGTGAAATACCAGACAGAGGTCAAATAAGATAAGGACTCAGCGAGAATAGGGGTTGGAGCGGGGTTGAGGGGTGAATGGGAGGTGAGAATGTGGAAGCTCCCTCCCTCTACTCCTTCCAACAAAGAGAAGGAAATAAGAGTCCCTTGGAATCCTACCACCCTGGGATGACTATTATCAGCATTTTGGCGCCTAGCCTTCTGTGCACCTCTTTAGATACCACATACTGCGTTCATGTAGACTCTTTAACTCAAATGGGATGATATACAAGCTGTATTGGTCATAGATTTCCCCCCTTAACCCTACATCAGCACTCAACCCTTAGCTTAGCCTCCTCCCATAAACTGTGTTAACAATGTAATACATGTTCTTCCATATTTTTTCTCTACATATATAATCCCATACAGCATGTGTGTGTGTGGTTGCTTTTTAAAAATAGTATCATATTCACAGTTGTTTTTCTCCCTTAACAATATCTCAGTGAAATTCCTTTAAACTATCTGGAGGAGCTCCGATTCATTTTTTTAGTGGCCATGTGATAGTCCATGGTGTGGTTATGCCACACTTTATTCAAGTGAACTCCTACTGGTATTCACTTTGCTTCCAGTTCTTGGTCACTAGGAACAATATTGTAATAAACATTCTTTTTTTTTAATTTAATTTTTTGCAGGGGGAGGTAATTAGGTTATTTATTTGTTTATTATAATGGAGGTACTGGAGATTGAACCCAGGACCTCATGCCTGCTAAGTACGTGCTCTACCACTGTGCTGTAACCTCCCCCACAATAAACATTCTTATACATCTGCTCTTATAGACTAGTACTTTTATTTCTATGGGATAGATTTCCAAGAATAAAATTGTTGAGTTGAAGAGGATATGTATTTTTTTTCATTAAAATTTTATTCTAGAAAAATTTAAATATATAGATAAAAGAACTATACAATTAACACCGATATACCCATCACCTGTATTTACAGTGAAACTTTTTCTGTATTTGCTCATCTACCAGCTACTCATTTGTCTCTTTATTTATCAGTTCATCTTATTTTTGGTGCATTTCAAAGTTGTAGACTTCCGTACACTTCACCTCTAAACACTTAGCATCGTATTATTAATTTTAGTTCAGTATTTGTTTACAGATTTTTTTTCAGATATAATTTATATAAAATGATATGCTTGAATCGCAAGTGTAACTTTCAACAAGTTCAGACAAATGCATACGCCTACGTATCCCAAATCCCAACTAAGTTGTAGAACATTACCATCCACTCCAGAAAGTTCTCTCATGCTCTTTCCCAGTCAGTGCCACCCCACTTCCTCAGAAACAACCACTGGCCTTTTTCATGACATACCACTTTTTTCTGTTCTCGAATTGCATGTAAATGAAATCATTTAGTATATGTATGTTTTATTTAGTAAGCCTCTTTCACTCTTCAAAATATTTTTGAGATTTATTTATATTGTTGTTTATACCTTTTCTTTGCTCAGTAGTATTTTATGACCACATCGCACTATATTTATCCATTCTTCTGAGCTGTTTTCAACTTTTGATTATTATGAATAAAGCTGCTATGAACATTTGTGTACAAGCCTTTTTGTAGACGTGCTTTTTTTTTTTCTCTTGGGTAAATAGCTAGAAGTGAGATGGCTGGTCATAGGGTAGGTATATGTTTATATGACACTAATTTTTTTTTAAGACACTGATGGATCTTTTCCCCAAATGTACCATTTTACACTCCCTTCAACATGGTGTGAGTTCTGATCACACCACATTCTTAACAACAATGGGTGTTGTTAGTCTCTAAATATATCCACTTTGGTAAATAAGTGGAGTTATCTCACTGTGATTTTAATTTGCTTTTTTCTGATGACTGATGATGTTGAGTGCATTTTCATGTGCATGTGGGCCACTCATGTTTTCTCTTGTGAAGTGTTTGCTTAGCCAGTTAAAAGTTTTTACCATTTATTAATGGGCTTTTAAATTTATTATTATTGAATTGTAGTATGCTTTTTTAAAAAATATATACTTTGAATACTGGCTATTTGTCAGATATATATGTTTTGTGTACTTTTTTCCATTCTGAGAATTGCTTATTCATTTTCTTAAAGGTGTCTTTTGATGAGTACAAGTTTTGAATTTGTATAAGTCTAATTTATAATTTTCTTCTTTTATGATCATTATTTTTATGATTATTCTTTTATGATTTTTTAACATTGCTTTCTAAGTCCTGGCTAAGAAACCTGCCAAAGTAGCTTAGTCCCTAGTTGACAAGAAAGTCTTCTACATTTTCTTCTAGAAGTTTTAGAGTTTTAGCTTTTATGTTGAGGTCCATGACTCATCTTGATTTAAATCTTTTAAAATCTTTTTAAAACTTTTGTACAAAGTGTGACGAGGTAATGGTTTAGGGTCACTCTTTTTCCATATTGGATATCCAGTTAACAGAACAATATGTTGAAAACATTTCCTTTCTTTATTGGACTGTTTTGTTTTCTTCATCAAAAATCAGATGACCCCATAAATGAATATATTCCTGGGCTCTCTACTCTGTTGCACTGAACTATTTGTCTGTCCTTATGCCAGTGCTCCAATGTCTTGATTACTATAGGTTCATATTAAGCCTTTCAAGTCAAGTTGTGTTAGTCCTCTAAATTTGTCTGTTTACAAAAGATTGCTTTAGACAGTGCTAGGTCCTTTGCATGTCTATATAAATTTTAGAATCACTTTTTCAAATTCTACAAAATGGACTTATATTATGGTTTGGATTGCATTAAATGTATAGATCTTAAAAACATTGAATATTCCAATTGATGCATTTGGAATATCTTTCCATTTGTTTAGCTTCTCTTTAATTTCTCTCAGTATTTGTAGTTTTTAAATGTAGTTTTGATGTAAAGGCTTTTATTGTAGAGGTAATGTCTTTTGTTAAATGTATCCCTAAGTATTTAATGTTTTTTGACAATAAAATAAATGAGATTGCTTTTCTAATCTCACTTTCCAATTTTTCACTGCTAGAATATAAAAATACAATTGATTTTTGTATATTGCCCTGATATCTATAAGGTTGCTAATTTATTTGTTAGTTCTAGTGGATGTTTTATAGCTTCTTTTATTTTTTAAACATTTTTTTATTGAGTTATAGTCATTTTACAATGTTGTGTCAAATTCCAGCATAGATTACAATTTTTCAGTTATACATGAACATGTATATATTCATTGTCACATTTTTTTTCACTGTGAGCTACCACAAGATTTTGTATATATTTCCCTGTGCTGTACAGTATAATCTTGTTTATCTATTCTACATATGCCTGTCAATGTCTACAAATTTTGAACTCCCAGTCTATCCCTTCCCACCACCCTCCGCCTTGGCAACCACAAGCTTGTATTCTATGTCTATGAGTCTGTTTTTGTTTTGTGTTTATGTTTTTTTTTTTTTTTAGATTCCACATATGAGCGATCTCATATGGTATTTTTCTTTCTCTTTTTGGCTTACTTCACTTAGAATGACATTCTCCAGGAACATCTATGTTGCTGCAAATGGCGTTATGTTGTCATTTTTTATGGATGAATAGTATTCCATTATATAAATATACCACATTTTCTTTATCCAGTCATCTGTTGATGGACGTTTAGGCTGTTTCCATGTCTTGGCTATTGTAAATAGTGCTGCTATGAACATTGGGGTGAAGGTATCTTTTTGAAGTAGGGTTTCTTCTGGATATGTGCCCAGGAGCGGGCTTTGTTTTGTAGCTTCTTTAAGGTTTTCTATGTAAACAGTCATTCAAAACAGAGACAGTTTTACTTCTTCCTCCAGTTTGTACACCTTTTTTGTTTTTTTGCTTTTGTTTTTTGCCTTACTTCACTGGCTAGGACCTCTGGTACAGTGTTGAATAAAGGTGCTGAGAATGGATATCCTTGCCTTATTCCCAATCTTAGGGGAAATATTTAACTATTCAATATTTAACTATTAAGTATAATGTTAACTGATAATTTTTGAAGACGTCATTAATTAGGTTGAAATTTCTTTTTAATTCTTGTTTTCTGGAAGTTTTTTTTCTAAATGAATGGCTGTTGATTAATTTTTTCAAATTATTTCCTGACTTTATTTACATAAGTCTTTGATTTTTCTTTTTAGTCTGTTGATATGGTTAATTACATTGATTGGCATTGCATATGTTAAACCAACCTTAGATTCTCAAGATACACCCAATATGGTCATAATGCGTTTTGTTTTTTATATGTTATTGGATTCCATTAGCTAATATTTTGTGAGGAGGTTTTACATCTATGTTCATGAAGGATATTGGTCTGAAATGAAAAAGAAAATTTCTATGTCAGCTTTGTCATCAGGCTTATGTTATTCTCGTAAGATGAGTTGGGAAAAGTTCTTTTCCATTCTGAGTTTTTATAAGATGGGAATTAATTCTTAATAAAATTCACTGGTATAACTACATGAAATTTTCTTTGTGGGAAGGTTTTTCCGTGTGAATGTGTGGGAAAGTTTTAAATTATTGATTCAACTTCTTATTAGATACATGACTATTTAGGTTTTCTATTTTATTTCATATCAGTTTTAGAAAGTTGTATTTTTCAAGGCACTTTTCTGTTTGATCTAGGTTGTCTAAATGATTTTTAGCATAAAGTTATTTATAATATTCTATTACTATTCTTTAAATACCTGAAGGATTCATGAGGCTATCTCCTTTTTGATTCCTGATATTGGTAATTTGTGTTTTTTCTCTTCTCTTCTTGGTCAGTTTAGTAGTTTATTAATTTTATTGATCTTTTCAAAGAACCAGCTTTTGACTTTATTTTTCTTTATTTTCTATTTTGATAATTCTGCTCTTAAAAAAGTAATCTTCATTTCTACTACCATTGGATTTGCTTTGCTTTTATTTTTTCTGGTTTGTTGAGGCGGACACTTAAGTCCTTTTTTTACATCTATCTGATTCTCTCATATAAATATTTAGATTGTGAAGTTCCCACTGAACACTGCTTTAGCTGCATCCCACAAGTTTAGATATATTTTATTTTCATTATTCATATAAAAATGTTTTAAAATTTCCCTTGTGATTTCTTCATGGACTCAATGATTATTTATAAGTTTAGTTTGTTGCTTAATATCCAAAGGTTTGTTTTTTTCTATGTGTCTAATTGCTAATGATTTTAAATTTAATTCCATCATGGTCAGAAAACACACTCTGTATCACTTCAATTTAATTTTATTGAGACTTTTGTAATTGCCCAGGCTACGGTCCATCTTGGTGAATATGCCATGGGCATTTGAAAAAAAAAAAGTGCGTTCTGCTGTTTTGGGGTACAGTGTTCTATAAATACAAATTAGATCCAGGTGGCTTATGGCATTGTTCAAATCTCTTAAATTTTTAATGATGTTAAAAATCTCGTTGTTCTATAAATTTCTGAGAGGAGTGTTGGATTTTTGTCAGTTTTCGTTTCATGCATTTTGAAGCTCTGTCATTAGGTGTAATTATAATTTTTATGTCCTGATGATAATGGACCATTTTACTATCATGAAATGTCCCTTTTAATCTCTTATAATACTCTTTGTCTTGAAGTCTCTTTTATTGGAAATAGCATAGCCCCTATTCCAGACTTTTTATGCCCTGATGGTATACTGTATGATGTATCTTTTGTCATCCATTTCTTTTCATCTATCTGTATTATTATGTTTAAAGTATGTCTTGTAGCTAGAACATAGCCTGTCTTTCATTTTTGTTTTATAATCCGTTCTGACATTTTCTGCCATTTAGTTGGAATGTTCAGCCTTTGACAGATACTGTGATTATGGATATGATTTGACATAGGTCTATCTTACACATACATTGCTTCTCTGTTCTTCCTTTTCTGTTTTCTTTGGGTTAAATAAATAATTTTGAGAACTCCATTTTAATTAATTAATTTATTTATTAATTGACTTTTTAGCCATACATTTTTGCATTTTTTTAAAGCAGTTGTTTAGTGATTACACCATTCATTCATTTTACTTAAATTTAACATTTTACCATTTCGCGTGAAATTTAAGAGCCTTGCAACCAATAGGTCTCTTTACTGTCACACCCCCAACCTTTATACCATATTTATCATGTATATTACAACTATATCCAGTATAAACCCTGCAATACAATGTTAAATTTTTACTTTAACTGGTCAGATTTACCTACATATTTAACACTTCCAGGGATTTTCATTTCTTCCAGAAGAGATGAGTTTCTTTCTGTGTCATTTCATGAACTTCATTTAGTATTCCTTGTAGTGCAGGTCTGCTGGCAATGAATTCTCTTAGCTTTTTTTTCACTTGAAAATATTTTTTATTTCCCCTTCATTGCGGCGCACAGACCCTGAGGTGACTCCCAGTGATTCCCCATCTTCTGGTGTCCATGTGCTTATAGAACCTCCCAGCTTGAGTGTGGGCGGGACCTGTGAGTTGCTTCTTACCAGTAGAATATAGCAAAAGTGATGGGCTACCACTCCCATTATTATGTTCCAGTGTAAAAGACTCTTGTCTTGCTGGCTGACTCTAGAGTTTCTCGTTCATTTTTTGGCTCTGAGCAAGCAAGCTGTCAGGGCAAGAAAATTGCAGGCAGAATCTAGTTGTTGAGGATGGCCTCATCTTCCAGACTCTAAGAAATGAATTTCACCACCAACTGAGGTGAGTTTGGAAGAGGATTCATTGTTGTTAGTCAAGCTTCTGGAGGAGGACTGAGCTCTGGCTGACACTGTGATGGCAGCCTTACAGGGTCCCAGCTGAGCCATCCTCTCATTTCTGATTCACTGTGAGATAGTAAATGTGTGTTTTTTAAAGCTGCTAAGTTTGTAGTAATTTCTTATGCACAATACATTCATTTTGAAGTATATTTTAGTGGATTTAGAATTCTGGGTTGACAGTTTTTCTTTCATCACTCTAGAGATTATTCTGTGGTCTTTTGGCCTCCATGATGTCTGATGTGAAGTCAGAAGTCATTCATATCACTGCTCCCTGCCACGTGTAACTTTTCTCTGGCTGCTTTCCTGATACTTTTCTTGTCTTTGGTTTTCAGCAGTTTGATATGATGTATCTGTATGTGCTTTTCTTCTTATTTTTTCCTGCTTGGGGGTTGTTGAGCTTCTTGACTCTGTAAATTTATAACTTACACCTTAATGGGAAAATTTTGGCCATTATTTCTTTAAAAAAACTTTTTTTGTCCCCTCCTCTCCTTGCTTTCTGGGACTCCGCTTATACCTATGTTAAACCTTTTAGTATTGCTCCACAGATCCCTGAGATTTTTTTTTTTTAATTTTTTAATTTTTTTAGTTTTTTCTTTGTTTTCTTCAGGTTGGACAACTTCTACTTACCTTCAAACATATTGACTCTTCTATCACCTTTGATTTCTTGTTAAACTCCTCAAGTGATCTTAAAAAAATTCCAGATGTGTAATTTTTAGTTCTAGAATGTTCATTTTGTTCTTTTCTATAGTTGAAATTCCCTACTTACTCATTTTTTTGAAGCATATTTTGAGTCCTTGAGCATACTCATAATAGTTGCTTTAACATTATCTTATGTGGGTTGTAATTTCTGAATTGCAGATGCTGGGACAGAGATTTATGGTGTAGTAACACCTGTGAAAGGAAATTCCAAGAAGGGGGTTTGGGCAGGGGAACCATCACATCATGGTGTACACTTAATACTGTCTCTGCCAGCCTGACAGGGGAGCTCTGAGGTGACAGTTGCCCGTGAAAGGAGTCCCCCATTGGGCAGAAGTGGCTAGACTGTTGTACCACTTGCTTGCCCAATCATTGACCAGAAGCTACTTAGTGAAGATGAGCTAATAATAAAAACTGTTCAGTTCTTTCAGCCTTAGCTGGTTGTAGTGGCTTTGAAGTGTGCGAACTTGGCTCAGCTGAACTGCATTTTACAAATTCTCTTATGTACATATTTCTTGTTAGCGTGGGCCATAAGAGAGATTCCTGTGGGATATTTTGAGGACAGAGGTGAAACAGCAGCTCTTTTGTGGTTCACACACATTGTCACGTATCTGCTGGCTTACTGTGATGATGATGAGTTCTTGCAAGTCCTTGAGTGTCTTTCTTCTACTGTATTGTGTGAATAATTTCTTAGCCAGCTGTCCTTTTATCTCGATGGACTGTTCAGGCTACCCAGATCTTTCCTCTGTTGAGGAAAATTTTCTTCTGGTCTGAGCTTAATTTTTACCTCTTTTCCTACCATTACTTTGTCTCTGTCTGGAACTTCTGTCTTTGCATGTTAGCATCCCTGGATCTTTTCTCTAAATCTTTTATCTTTTCCCTCATGACTTTCATCTTGTTGTCTTTCTTCTCGAAGCTTTAAGATATTTCTTATACTTTATCTTCCAGGTTTGTGATTCAGGGCTCAAAATGACATCCTTTCCTTTAATTCATCTATAGGCTTTTTTTTTTTAAAGCTCAAAGTTGTTGTTTTTAAGTTCCAGAAATTCTTTTTGTGATGGGTTTGGCTCTTCTTACAGAGTGCAATCATTTTAAAAATTGAGGTGTTAATTGGTCTCTTCCTGCTGCAGTTCTGTTCATTGACCGTGTGGTCTGATTGTTCTGTCTCACCCACCTCTGAGGCCCCTCTGTTGGGTGGTAATCTTTTGCCCTCTGCTCCTTGGAGTTTAGATCACTGAGACATGACTTTAAAAATGGGCAGAGGAAAAAAGTCTCTGGCTCTGAGGACCTGTGATCCATGGGAGGCTGTCAGCCCCCTGCCAAGGCATCCAAAAGAGGCTTCTCTATTCCCTGGTCTCTCTGAACTCTCCTAGACTTGAGGGTGAATAACTCAGTCCATGTCCGCAACTTCTTGGTGCTTTAAATGTCAGTAAGGCTCAGCAACTTATGTAGCATCTAAAGATCCTGAATGCCTAGATTTTCCTTGGAACGGCCACTTTTGGCTCCTACCCCTTCACTGCCCTCTAGTTAACTGTCCAGGAGGGGTGGAGTCACACAATGGTGATTTCCTCAGGAACCAGCTCTTGCTCAGAAAAGGCAATAGTCTGGAGTGGGGATGGGAAGAAAAGGGAGTCCATACATGCAGCACTGCCTTCAGAATCCCCATGTTAAAGTATAATTTCCAAAATGCTGAAAACTTAACTTTCCATAAAGTGAGCATGTGTCAAAGATTTAATTAACTCCTTGAAATGAGAGAATCAGCAAGATGGTAAGGAGAGTTCGAAGAAGTATGAGAGAGACAGAAATATTTATAGTCACTTAAAAGAAAGAACGTTGGAATAAGACTGCTAAAGTACATGTAAAGATATCTGTAAGCTTTGGGTTATCATCTTTGCCTTTACTTCTCTACAGGATAAAATTCATTGGTCACCGTTAGTTTTTGAAGGTTGATGTCTATGCTTTCAGAGTTGTAAAGTAGCCTGATCAATGATAAATACAGTAAACACCCCTAAAACACCTCTGTTGGACAGCATTGTCCAAAAGTAATACAAGGCAAGCCCCCAAAGTCAGCCACATATGCAAAGACTTATTTTATTTACTTTAACTCAGTGAGTTCACAATAGTATCACTTAAACATGTGTTGTGGATTGAATTATGTCTCCCCAAAAGATATGTTGAAGTTCTTAGACATGTTGGAATAAGTGACCGTATTTGGAAATACATACCCCGCAGAGGTGATTAGTTACGATGAGGTCATACTGAAGTAGGGTGGGCCCTTCATTCAATATGACCAGGGTCCTTAAAAGAGAGGAGGAGTCCATGTGATGACGCAGGCATGCAGGGAGAAGGCCACATGATGACAGAGGCAGAGAACAGAGAGAGGCAGCTGCAAACCAAGGAACACGAAAAATCAGCAGCCAGCACCATGATCTGGAAAGACGTGAGTAAAGGTTCACTACAAGTTTCATAGGGAGCATTGTCCTGCTGACACCTTGATTTTGGACTTTTAGCCTCTGGAACTATGAGACAATAGATGTCTATTGTTGTAAATCACCCTGTTTGTGGTACCTTGTTATGGCAGGTATCAGAAACTAATACAACATGTAATGTAAACATTATTCATAAGATATTTGACATTCTTTTTTTTTCTTACTAATCCTTGAAATCCAGTATGTGTTTTACACTTACAGCCCGTCTCAGTTTGGATCAGCTACATTTCAAGTGCTCAATAGCCACACGTGGCTGATGGCAACCATACTGGAGAGCGCAGTTCCAAGAAGCTCAGATAATGGTGGGTGGGGCAACTGCTTGGCAACACTCAGCACTGAAGGAACACAGTAATTTCTTTGTCTCATTTCCAAGTGTTAGCCCATTTTCCTTAATATTGTCTTCTGCCCATGACAACTCTGAACTAACGGTAGAACCTGGTAGAGAAAGAGGCAAATCAAGAGGTAACTGAGTGAGAAAAAGCTCTGAAAGAGCAAGAGTGTCTGAAATCTTGTGCTCAAGGTCCAGGGTAAGATACTTTTGTTCAGATTTTAAAAATGGGCCACTCTGGGTGGATGTATTAGAAAAGGTGCGCTTGTCTGGGCATCTCCTTGCTAGGGTGTAGGACTTGGAAAACAAAGATGGATTGGATTTCAGTTCCTACTGGCACCTTGGCTAGGGGCCCTTGTGCAGTGCCCAACCTGCACAACTTCACTGGCATGCCTCACTGAGGATGATAACCAGCTTCAGATGGTCAAGTGATGGGGCCTTCTTCACTCTGGCAGGAAGGAGAATAGGGGAGTAAGGGGTTGTGGCTGGGAGCAGGAAAGAGTGAGGGATGTGGAAGGAGGTTGAGGAGATTCTGTTTGATGGCAATATTTTCACTGTGAAGGAGAGATGGGCTGAGAGTGAGGGTCAGAGTTTCGGTGGCAGAGGCAGATCTGAAACATCTCATATCTTCGTAAGAGGACAGACCGGGACAAATCAGAAGGCTGTAGAGCAATGTCACAGCCTGACAGACTTTTGTCTGGAGCAGAAGGCAGGAGTGTAAAGGTGAGAAAGTGAACGGTAAGTTCACTAGGTGCCAGAGGGACAGGAGGGAAGGAGGATGGGCTGTTGGCCAGACACAAGACAAAACCCTAGCGGGTTGCTTTCATCAAATAATGTATGCTGGTCCCTATGCCAAGCACTTTACAAATATTAAGTCGTTTGAGTTTCAGTTGTTACTGCCACTGAGCAAAGGAGAAAAGGAAAGCACAGAAAGGTTAAGCGATTTGCTCAAGGTCACACAGCTAGTAAGTGGCAGAGTTAGGATTCGAACCTAGGCTGTCTGGCTCTAGCAGCTTTGTAGAAAGGACTCCACCCTTTGTACTGTGAGAGGCCTTCCCTTCTAGCAGAGGTGTCTGTGAGATCATGGGGTCAGTCTCAAGGATGGAGTAAGGTGATTTTTTTTAAAGCCAAAAAGAGAATTTTTTGTTTTGTTGAGTCAAGACTAAATATTCTGGTGTTGCAATGTCTAAATGCCTTGTGCTCACAGGGAGGATCTGGGAACTGTCCGTCGGTCTGCTTTCTGCTGCAGGCTCAGAGAGTCCTGGGTGGCCCAAGGGACTGGAGGGTAAGGTCAGGGAGTGCCACTCATCTTCTTTCATTAGTTGGGAGGGAAGGGGCTGGAGGAGTTTAGACCTTGGGGCTCCGTGTAGAGCCCTTCATCTGAGAGAAACCATTTTTCCACTTTCATTATTTTTTAATTTAGAAAAACATGCCAAAAACAGCTTTGTAATAATCTCAGTACTGGTTTGATAAAACTCAACATTTCCACTGAAGCTACCAGCAGAATCACTTCTGTCAGCCACCAGCCTTGTAAAAGGAGTGAGTGTATTTTCTGTGCCCATAATCACCCATCAATGGGAATGAGGTCGATTTCAATGACTATCTAATAAAGGAATAACTCAGCATTAAAAAAAAAAAATTAGAATCGCTAGGAACCCTAGAGGCAAAAAGGCAAGGAAATTTGATCTGGTGAAAACTGAAATCTTTTTTAAAGGAAAGCTTTATTATTATTTTTTCCCAAAAACTACATTTTAAAAACAGTAGGTTGGTTTATCAACAAATCTCTATTTAAGGAATTGAATAAGGAACTGATTATACAGCTGGCAAAACCTCACTACTCCAACACATTCTAAGATGGTCTCATTTAGTGAAAGGTCTGAATCAGTTTGAAGCATGTGGCTTTGTAACTCTGACGTGCTTAATTACCTTCAACTCAGACTAAGCCAAGAAACTCATTCTTCCAGATTGCGGCCTCCAGAGCCTGGGGGAATTTGCAGCAACAAGCTGATAAAGATGGTTTGTAATTAGCATATCAATTGTGCAGTATTAATCACCTACTTCCTGAGGTTCACACTATTTATATTGTACAGGAGGCAGTATCCCATCTGTGGTCTGGTTCCTGTTGGTGTTTGCACACCTGAAAAGAATCTTAACTCCCTCCCTGCCAACTCCATGGCCACCACTGCAAATATAACATACAGATGTGGAGACTGAGGCTTAGGGAGAGGGAGTGCCTCGCTCAAGGTTTTGAAGCTGAACTGTAGCTAGAACACGTCTCCTTGAGACTCTCAGACCAGTGCTCTTTGTAGTGAATGTCAGAGCACTTGGTATATGGTAGTTACATTATTCATAGAAGAAGAAAATGTTAGAAAATGGTTCTCTGCTGTGTTTTAGACATTTCCCCTATAATCTTGCCAGTTACTTATTTGGCTTCTCTATGTAAATAATAATATGTATACAACAGTTATTATGTACTAGGTACCATCCGAAATACTGCATATATCCTCACTTAATTAATCCTATCAACAACCCTGTGTCCTATTCTTGTCATCGCCTAGTTTATACTTAGGGAAACTGAGGCCCACAGAAGTGATGTAAAATGCCTAAAACAGATTCTCATAATTTCTCTGTTCCCAGTATCCTTAATATCTTAGTATTTTTTCATGGTACCCAAAGGCCAAAAGAAATACCAAGTAGTTTTGCTTATTAAGTAGTTAGATGCAAACAACTTATACATATTTATGTCCTAATAGCTTAGTAGTTATTGGAAAAAATAATTCATGCAAATTGAAAGAAAAAAAATTTATTCCATCTTAAACAAGCAGAATTAACGTAGTAATGGAACTGCACATAGTCTCAAAACTTAGAATCAGGTGGGACATTTCTTATTATTGATTTTCACATGGTACTTGCTTTTTATTACTGTAACCACTGAAAACCCAGCTTTGCAAGGATCCGATGGCATCAGAAGGAATGTGGCACAAATTAATGTTGAAACTGTGAGTACCATGAGCTGTAGCTTGTGGATGTCCGACAGATATCACTGTGTTTCTCTTGAACATTTAAGATAACCAGTGGTACCTCTGAGTGTTTGCTGCAGTGCCCAGGGGTGTCTTGGCACACAGGAAGGGGCTAGTGAAAACGGCCTTGAATCCAAGCAGTCTTGTTCCAGAGCCCGTATCCTTGGTCCTGGGCTGTTTTGCTTATTAAGTCCCATCTGATAGCCCTTACTCTTTAGGAAACAGGCTTATTCATTCAGCACACGTTTGATGAGCTGCTACTCTATCCTAGACCTTGGGCTGGGATGGGGAAGGAACAAAGACAAAGATTCATTTGCTCTAGGGCTTGTTTTTCAATTATGTTGTCACGTAGGAAAAGAATTACAATTCAGCTATAATAGAAGGACGTACAAAATACCACCTTGTCCAGAGGGGATCCCGGAGGTGACAGGAGGCGGGACTGATGTAACTGCCATGAAAGCTTATCTGGGCTACGTTGATAGAACTTTGGATTTGAGAATGAAGTAAGTGCCGCCCTTTTCATTCTCTACAGATCACTGCAGAATTATGTTCAGGTTGGAGAAAAGACAAATCAGGGGTTTCAGTAGGCATCTTTTCACCTCTGAAGGCTGCTGTGGACGGAAGCAGGAAGCAAGGACCAACAATAAACCCGTGATGAAGAACTTTGGGCAGAGAAAGTGCTGAGCACCCCATCACTGGAGATATGTAAGAAAGGGTGTGTGGTAGAGACCTACTGCAGAGGGAGCTGGGCCAACTGGCCTATTCAGCTCTGAAAAGGATGATTTTGTGAAGCTGCTTTCTCATTGTCCACACTTGTCCCTCTTGTCACTGACTTTGAGGACCCTATCTGCCTGTCATTGTCCTGGAGACAGCATTGCTGTTGTCTCAGACGTGGAAACTGGCGTTGGAAATTGGTTCATTTGAAGTGCATTTGTCTTGGGATCCCAGCAGCACCTCCTGTCTGAAGTTGGGGTGAGGGGAGTGGGGAGGAAGGGCTGCTGCTTGACATCCCTTAGAGGCTAGTGGTGCTGGCCCCTTGCTGGAGGTGGAGGGTGGACACCTGATTACCCTCACTGCTGCCAAAGTGACCTTGCAAAATACACATCTCACGTTGGCCCTCTCCTGCTCAGATTCCTCCAGTGGCTTCCTACTGCTTTCTGGATAAAGTCCAAACTCCCACATTCAGCACTGAGGTCTCCTGTGGCAAGGCGCTGCCTCACTCACCAACCTCAGCTTTCCCAGAAGCCCTTTGATCTGGTCGTATTGGGTGACTCGTAAATCTCTGAAAAGAGTCCCCCGTGCCAACACGCCTTTACTTGTGCTGTTTTCTCTGCCTTGTTTACCGTTTCTCGTTTGCCTACATGGTAAATCCTCATCATTGTAGGTCTGGCTCAGTCCTCTGCTGTGGAGGGCTTAAAATTATTGCCATCTATTTAGTTCACAATTCTGTATTTTGGCAGCTTGAGCTCAGCTGGGTGGTTCTTCTGAACCAGTCTGGGCTCACTCATGGGTCTGCAGTGTGCCAATGCGTCAACTGGGGCTGAATGGCTTGTGATGGCCTCAATGGGACATCTGAGATGATAGCAGGGGGTCTCTCTCCACCTGGCTCAGTGTGGTCTCTCATCCTCCAGGAGAGTAGCTTAGATTTCTTCACATGGTGGATTCCAAGAGCTGCCCGAAGAGGATACGCCCCACAGCTCAAGAGCTTTTCAAATCTTCGCTTGCATAATGTTTGCTAGCATCCTATTGGCCTGGTTGTCAACAAGTCACCTGACAGAGCGCAGAGTCAGAGTGGGAGGTTACTCAAAGTAACAGCAAGAAGGTGCAGATATGGGGTGTGGAGGGGATTTGGTGCCATTTCTTCAATCTTCCACGTCTGGACAGCTTTCATGCCAAGAGGATCTGTTTGAGCTCACTGGGCTCTAAGCTCCTGGAGGCCTTGGTTTGAGTTGACTCAGTTTCCTCAGAGCCTTGCACAGAGCAGGTGCTTGGTAATTACTGATTTCTGCTTCAACACCCATGTGGCCAACTTGAGCCTTTGGCTGGAAGGAATGGCCAGAGAACCCAAGGGGAAGCTAGTCACAGGTCGGGGGAAGGAAGGACAGACAATCTTTTGCACGTTTTTGCTCAGCAGCTCAGGGTTGTAGTTTGTCCCAGGGAACGATGTGATCTGATTCAGCCACAGTCTGGTCTCCACCTTTAAATGTTGGGAACTGCATAAATCAGCACATTTCCCCCAAAGCAGAGTCTATATACAGCACTAACAGGCTGCTCGCCATAATTAGGCCTCCAGCAATGATTGTTTTTGCTCCCCGTGTTTTATCACCAGCCTCCCAGGGGAAGGGGTGGGATATGATCAGTGTCATGATGTTTACGTGCAGCCCCACTATTGGAGAAGTCTGGGGCAAGCATGCAAATGGAGGCTCTGGTCTGGAGCCCGTCCTCTGCTCTTCCATCCCCAGCTTTGTCCTGCACCATAAGGGGTCTCCCTACGTGCATATAGTCACCCCATGCTGCATTTCCCATTCCTTTCCACCTCCTTGATTCTTCTGCAGATAACCTCCTTTTGGCCCTTTGAGGCTAGGGATGCACATGGAGGGAACAGGCCACTCTTGGGAGGAAAGACCCAAAGAAGGATTGGTGCATGTACTGGAAACTCAGGACATTTAGGCAGGGAATTCTGGGGTCCTGGGGAACTGCAGCATGGTCTAGGAACGGGGTGAGGGGAGGAGCTACAGGTGGGCACATCTTGGACCTCCAGATTCTTTGCCCTGTGGGCCAGGGGCATTGGCTATCGGAAGGCCAGAGAAGGGCTCCTTAAAGTAGAGAAATAAAGCAGGGAGGTCCTCGTTGCTGGAGTCTAAGCGTGATTGTGTGTGTGTGTGTGTGCGCGCGCGCATGTGCGCAAAGCTAGAGAGGCCTGGGGGGTCTCGAAATCTGACCGTGTCCCACTGTTAGCAGGTCTGGGCCTCTCGGAGTTCTAGGTATCATCTGAATGGAGCCAGACCTGTTTGGAGTTCTGGAAGCAGCAGCCATCACCCTTCATGTTTGTACAATCCTCTGTTGAAATGAAAAGCTTTAACATCTGTTTCTATTTGGCTCTCACTGAAGACCTGTGGTCACCAGGAAGGGGAGTTTTGTCCCCCACTGAACAGATGAGGAAGATGAGGCTCATGGAGGTGATGTGATTTGCCGTAGCTCATACACCTATCAGTGGTGGAGCTGGACTTTAGTCCCAGTGGTGGACTCCACGTGCAGTGCTCCTGATGCACCTGTCATTGAGTTTTAGAGTAGCTCTTAAATGTTTCAGTGTATATCAATCATACTGCTTGAACTGTTTGAGCACTCCCTTAATGATGGCAATTTGGAATGTGTCCAGTTTTTTGCTGGTATAGACATTGTGGCAGTGAACATCCTTGTACTGGCAATGCAGTGCTCAAGGTCTGGGATAGAATCCTGCTGCTGTTGTGGTCAAAGTTACTTAAGTTTGCTGAACCTCACTTTCGCCTTTCATATAACAGGGGCAATAATACCATCTGTGTGAGATATTGAATAAATGAATGAATGGATGACTATAATAATGGTGATGATGGCAATGATGGTGATGATGGCAGTGGCGATAATGACATCTGGTCTACCTGACAGTTCGTTCCTTGTTGGGTGTTCTGGTTTATACACTAGGCTCTGGTAAGCTTTGTTCAACTGCAGCAATATCTCTGCATCTAACACATCCTGGGGCCCCCAACAAGATTTAACCAGTTTGGTTTCAGAATTAGAGCTCTGGTGGGTTCACCTAGGTCCTGTACTCTTTTCTGTCTAAACTCACTCTCTGATTATTGCTTTAAATACCACCTATATGCTGATGACTCCAAGGTTTATATCTCCAGATTATGCCCTTTCCACTGAGTTTCAGAATCATCTATCCATCCTATTGACTCAATCTTCAAAAACGTCCCCAGTTTTTCTCCATCTTCACTATTACAGTTCAAGCCATCATCATCTGTCTTGCTCTCTTCCAACTTCTTTATTGAACATTTAGCTTATTTGCATTAACTCTGTCTGGTATTATGATAAACACTTTTTAAACTACACATTTCCCCCCAGGTATTGCTTTAGCCTATTGTCCCAAATTTTGACAGATAGTACTCAGTTGCTTAGGTATTATAATTAATTTATTATTCCATTGATTATTTAGTAGTATATATTTAGTTTTCCTGTGTGTCTCTTCCTTCTAGAATGCAAGCCCCATGAGGGCAGGGATGTTGTCTATTTTGTTCACTACTATATTCTCTGAACAGTGCCTGGCACATGGATAGAACTCAATAATCATTGGGACAGTTAATGAATTCATTGAGACAAGTAGATGTGAGACCAGTGCTGTCCCACAGAAATAGAATGTCAGCCACAAATGTAAGCTGCATATATACTTTAAAATTTTAGTGGTCACATTCCCAAAGTAAAAAGGAACAAGTATAATTAATTTTAGTAATACATTTCATTTAACTCAGCATATTAAAATATTATTTCAACATGTAAATGATATAAAAATTATTAATGAGGTATTTCACGTTCCTTTTTCATACCAAGTCTTTGGAAATGTATTCTACATTTACAACACATCTCAAATTCCAATTGGTCAGTCTGTAGGTGTTCAATAACCGTATGTGGGTAGTGGCTACCTTATTGGGCAACATAGTTCTGGAAGATGAAGACAACGTGTCCCAGGGTCCAGATGAGGATTTTCTCCCATGGGCCATTTTTTGTTGTGGAAAGTAATTCTGAATCAATAATGAATCTCAGATTTAAAACTAAACATGTGTCATGGAATTAGAATGTCAGTGTTTTGCAATCCCCAATGAAATAATGGATCTAGATACCAAGAAGAGAGGCCAGTTGGCACCACCAGTCTCCTGATAGAACACAGTGGCCCCTCTGAAGTAGACTTGATCAAAACAGAATCTGAATAAACCTCTAGACTCAGTTCCGACTGATAGAAGATACAACTCAGAAAGTCTGAGGAACATGTTACATGATACCACAGGGATGAAACAAGCAAAGTCCAGACCGTGGGAAATTTCAGGACAAATGACCAGGACCTTCAACAAAGGAATTTCAAGTTAAAAAACAAAAATAAAAAACAGAAACTAAAAACCAAAATACAACAGCAACAAATGAAATGAAGCAACAAATGAAACCTATAGATTAAAAAGGACTCAAAAGACATTGAAACAGTTACAACATGTAGACTTTATCAGGATCCTGATTAGTAAACTATAGAAAAAACATTTATGAATTCCTGAGACAACTGATGATTTGAGAAATATTTGATTAAATTGAGGAATTATTTCTTGCTGAGATAACGGTATTGTGGTTACCTCGTAAAAATACTTATTTTAGAGATACGTACGGAAACATGTAGGTTGAAATGATAAGATGCTGGGATTTGCTTTGAAATAATTTGGAAGGGGTTGGTGGGGGTGGGTAAAGGAGAAGCAAGATCAGCCACAAACTACTAACTGGAGGAGCGTAGTGATGGGTATTTGGAAGTTCATGACCACAATTCTCGCTACTGCTTGTTTATGTTTGAAGTTTTCCATGATAATATGTAGAAATAGGAAACAAACGGCAGATTCGCTTTTCCTGATCTCGCGTCTCCTGACCCCACCCCCCACCCCCCGCCCCGCCCCGCCTCGCCTA
The DNA here is from genome assembly GCF_009834535.1 of Camelus ferus. NCBI lineage: Eukaryota > Metazoa > Chordata > Mammalia > Artiodactyla > Camelidae > Camelus > Camelus ferus. The sequence continues at coordinate 1,073,057 of NC_045714.1, read as the reverse complement.
AGGCTGAGGCTGGTTCGGCGTGAGCTGTATTCCCCGAAGGTGCCAGCAGGTGGCGCCGCCGCTTCTCTGCCGGCTACTGGTAGGAGGGCTTCGAGCCATTGGGAAGCCCCCCAGCCTCCCCTTCCCGGAGACTGCCAGGCTACTAGTCTTCCATACAAGGCAGGCTGCGGGGAGAGGGGACAGGAGTCCAGCAGGGACTTGTCCTTTCCGGTGTGTGTCCCAGGACACTTCTGACCTCCATCCTTCACGGCTGTGGCCACCCCTGATCTACTGGCCTGGACTAGGAGAGAGGTCTTGTCCTGGCCTTGGGCCCCGCCCTGTGGAACTCAGTCTAAGCTCCTGAGCTCCACCTTGATCTTAGGGTCCCTATCCCATCTCCTCTGGGCTCTCCCCCACCCCCCAACACCTGAAGGCTGAGCTCCTGCTCCCATTTGGGTCAGGTAGCAACCTACTGCCCACAACCCTGCTACTGCCTGTCCCCCATCTTCTTAACCCAGACTCCCTTTTCAGGGATGGGCCAGATGTCCCCTATTTCTGGACCTCCAGCTGCAATTTGTCCATTTGGAAGTAGAACCACATCTCTGGGTGGGCTTGGCTGTGGTACTGAGCCAAACGAGCAATGGACCAGGAGTCAGCCAGCCTAGGTCCTGGCAAAGCTTCCCTTGAGTAAGTCATGCCCCCTATAAAAAATGCAGTGGTTGAGACAATTGAACAGTGGTTTTCTAACGTTTTGGAGGGATAGAACTCCATTTCCAGAAATCCAATATATAAAATCAGCCAGGAGTAGAGTATCCTGGTTCCATATAGGGTAGATTTAGTCCTCTGGCCTCCACACCCACCCCAGGGTGAAAAACACTGGGCATCCTGACCTTGGATTCCTTACATTTCTCACTGGCTGTCAGCCCAAAAGTTCCTACAAGTTGCTCTGAAGCTCTAGTAAGTCCCAGCATCCATCCATCCATCCATCCGTCCACCCATCCATCCAACATTTACCAAGCATGTACTCTGTGCTGAAACTCCAGTGAGAAAAGCTGACCAGGTTGGGGGACTTTGTCCTTATGGGCCCACAGCCTCGTTAGCAGACAACACTATCCAGGGCATACTGCACAAGCGGGTGGTCCCAAGTTCAGGGAGCACAGAGGAGAGGGTGACTGCCAGTTGAGGGAGCCAGGGAAAGGTTTCTTGGAGGAGGTGCCATTTGGGTGATCTTGAGGAAAGCCAAGTAGAGAATGAATTGGAAGGGGAGAGGAGGGTCTGGAAGACAGTGAGACTCTCTTTCTTTGATGCAGTCATTTAGAGGGGAGCCCTGAAAACGACAGGGGAGAGCGAATTACTGCAGACTATGGTTTGGATAGAGACCAGGTACTTCACTGTAGATGCCCCGCTTGATGCTTTGGATGAGCATTTATCCATCGGGCCACCCACGCAGATGAAGCAGCTAGTCACCACTCCTTGAACGCCACTACAGCATGTCTGGAAGGAAATCCACTTCTCTCACAGAGTGAAATTGCCAATAATTGGTGTTGCTGAGAACATGAATAGCTTCATGGGCCCCCGATGCAAGACTGAATCCCGAGTGTTCCTTCCAAGAGCTGAGGGTGCATTGGTAAGAAGGTGCCAAGATTTTAAAGCCCCCCTTCATAGGCAGAATGTCTCTCCATCCACAAATAGAAACTTGCTGAGATTTTAATTAAGAACAGTGTACATAAAACTCACTGTTCCTAAGTAAACAAATATTAAGCAAGATGCTTCGCTTTTGTGTTATGAGCTCTTAAGAGATGGGAAAATAGGGACAGGGGTTGGGGGTGGGTGGAAGCTATTGAGGGGGAAGAGGAAGAAAGACTCAGACTGAGAAGAAAATAGATTCCAGGTCAGGAGGGAGAGAAGGCAGGAAGGCAGACATATATACTTCAAAAGAAAGAGAGGAGGAGTGGCAGATGGAAGGTTCTGGCTTCTCTTCTGCCCAGAGCTTGCTTTTGTCCCACTTTCTTGCTTAGTTTACATTAGGTTCTCATACCTATTAGTTGGAGGCAAAAGCTGTTGTCAACTCCATTTTCCCTTGGGCTTTGTAGCTGTCACTGGTGATGATTTGCTCACATCCACTTGGCAGTGACCATCCCTGCCTATGTTGAGGGTCTCCTACTGTGGGCATCACCAGTATCCACTTGTGAGCTGTCTTCTCAGCCCTGGGTGAGTGGGCAGGCTGGAAGTACTGGTGAGTTAATGCCTCTGGGAGCCGACTTGGCAGATGGAAGTTGAAGAATAACTGCGCAACTCACTTTCTCCTTGGGAATGTCAGCTTGGAGGTGAGTCTGCACTGTCTCCCAGGGTCCCCAGCTGGATCGAGCTCTAGTTGCCAACAGTACTAACCAATAACACACTATTATTAACTGGCTTCCATCCTTTGTCTTTCCTCCCCCCCTCCTCTGCTGGTGCTTCCTGGGGTCACCTCCCAAATAAACTACTTGTACTCAAATCCTTGTCTCAAAGTTTGCTTCTGGGGGAACTTGACTCTTAAAAAGGCTTTATATATTAAACACTGATTTTGAGCATCTCATCAGCCCTCCAGAATTAGGCCAAGCCTCTCTGCAACGTGGAGTGACTAATATCCTTTTATTGTCAAGGTTTTGAATTGATGGCTTTTTTTTTATTGCATTTTGAAGGTCTGTTGTCTCAGAAGGGTGGTTTAAGGTTTAAAAAGTTACTTTGAGACCGTTTAGTCAATTTTGGCTGCTATAACAAAGTACCATCGACTGAATGGCTTTAAACAACAGAAATGGATTTCTCACAGTTCCAGGAGGCTGGAGTTCTGGGATCAGGGTGCCTCCTGGTGAGGACCTTCTTCCTGGTGGCAGACCTCCTCACAGAGTGGAGGAAGAGCTAGCTAGCAATTTGACCTCTTCTCGTAAGGGCACTAATCCCATTCATGAGAGCTCCACCCACATGAACTTATCACCTGCCAAAGCCCCCACCTCCTAACACCATCACATTGGGGTTAGGGTTTCAGCATGTGAATTTGGGGGCAGGAACACAAACATTCAGTCCATGTCAGGAACCTTAGATTTAATGGTCAGAAGCCTGGAAGCCAGAAGTCTGAAATGGTCATATGAACAATGATGGGAATGTTTCTGTGACAAATGCACCTGCAGAGTCAATGGGGGCAGGAAGGAGGGATGTGTTCGTTCTGCCTTGGGGGCTGGGAAAGGTCAGGAAGTCTTCCTGGAGGAGGAGACCCATTAGCAGAACCTGGAGCGTTTTGGGGAGAGCAAAGGGTTCAGAGGAGTGGCAGCCCTGGCATGACTGGGAGTGCAAATGGTGTAGGGAGGTTGCAGCTGTAGAGACTATGGGGCCAGTTTGTCGAGGGTGGAAGAGTCTTTGGTTTTCAGATCTGGGCTGTGCTGGGAAGAAGTGCTGCCCAGTGCTTAGGGTACAAACTCTGCCTAAGGACAGACCAACGTCCTCATCTCAGCTCTGCCACCGGCTCACTCAGTGACTTTGAGCAAGTGAACAGCCTCTCTGTGCCTCAGTTTACTCCTCAGTATTATATTGGGGGGCATGTAGTCTTCTGCACAGAGTTGGTGTGAAGATTAAATGAAAGACACCTAGCACAGCTCTGAGGACATGGTGAGTGCTGATAAAGGAGGTTATTTGTTAATGATTTGCACCAAGATGTCCTGGCTGGGTTAAGAGGAGTTTGGTTTCATAGAACAGAGAGGCCCTCACTGGTATACATTTGCATCAGCCCATGACCTGGGACTGAGGAACATCTCTGTAAAAGAGTCTTGACAGTGACCTGGGCACTGAGACAAAGGGATACCCCTAAATGTGGCTCTCTATGGCCCCATTGGTGGGAGAGTTGCATCATTTCCATCATCACCATCATCCTGGTGGTTCCAGGAATTTATACTTTAACATCTCTGGTAGAGTCCCCGTCATCTCACGGAAGGACCCAGAGCCCCCATGGGGAGTGCTTTGCAGTCGGGGGATGGTGTCTGTCTGGTGAGCGTGGGGACAGGCAGGACCGGGTGGCAGCGCTCCAGACTTCTCACTCGCTGCAAGGCCCACGTCTCACCCTTTTCAGAAGCATCTGCAGAGATGTTCTCGGAGGAGTTGGAGACCTCCCAACTGCCCACCCATCTTGGTGTCGCTCTGCAAACAGGACTGGCAGATGGTCAGGGAGACCTGCTCATCAGAGGGCCTGGAACACAGCTCTGCTTTAACAGCCTGAGGACACCCCCACCTCCATGAAGATGCCTTGGATCTGGGAGATGGAAGGGACAGGAGAGGGAAAGCTAGGACAGCCCTATATTTGTGTAAATGGGAAAACTGAGGCTCGGAAAGGTGAAGGGAGTAGCGCAGAGTCTCACAGCAGGTGCATGGAGAGGCAGACTTTTGTCTCCTTGGTCTGTTCTCTGCACATTCCTCATAACCACTTGTTCCCCTCACCTAAGAGATCTGCCAGCCAAAAGATACTGTTAGGATGAGCCAGAAGCCCTTGTCTCTCACCTTAGCTGAGAACTTCTAGTTCTGACTCTAGAGAACTACTGTGCTCTCATTCAGCACTTATCTGTCCGTCCATCCATCCATCCATCCATCCTTCCATCCCTCCATCTAGCAAAAAAGCAGTGATGCTGTCTCTGCCTCAGACACATTCTGTTGTTGGCTGTACAGAGGTGAATATTGCGAGGGCGGTGAATTTGGACTCCCCATTGAACAGGGAGGGTATGAAGTCAGATCTGTTCTAGTAAATATTTCTCCTCTGACTTCTCCACAACCCTTGCATTTCCTCATTTATTGATCCAATATCCACCCTTGAGTAACTTGCAGTCCCTTTGACTCATAGTCTTTTCTCTCTATCCTTCCCACATGAAATTTTGCTACTAGTCTGAGGTATTGTTGCTGGTGATGGGGGAGGTCAAGGGTAACTCTTGGGTCTGAGAGGTCTGGTACAGGTCCGTTTTTTCTGGAAAGATCAGAATCATCCTCAGAAGCCGCAGGCCATGGAGAAGAGGGGAAGGAACTTCCCAGAGTGAACCTGCCTGAGTTACTGGTGAGGGTTACAGTGGCACGTTTCCCCCTTGTCTCCTGAATGTTCTGAAGAATCTTACCCTCAGCCTGCATTGGTTACGGTGGTGAGAGGGACTTTTTCTTACGAAGTCTTGCTTCCTGGAGTTAGGTCTCTGGTTGTAAGTAAAAGAAACTCTAGGGCTGGTAATTGTAGTAGGAGAACAACATGGAGCCCAGTAGCTCCAGAATTTGAAATATCAGTTTCAACTGTCAGGGGAGGACAAGTTCAATTCTTAGTTTGTCCCAAGTCCAAAACCCCAGGTAAGGGTTCAGCTTAGGTCAAGGACCCACTCCAAGCCAGCCAGCTGTGTCAGAGGGAGTGAGTTCACGGTACATGAAATGGCCACTTTTGCAGTAACTCTGGAAATGCTGGCACCGCTTCCTAGAAAAGAGGTTAGCTGGGTTGATGAAATATTCTTTCAGTAAAGGTTTGTTCAGGACGCTCACTTGAGAGATACCATGCCTTTGCTCCCCAGGTACTTAATGTGGCCCCAGAATATCTAGTTCTGTTTAATAAGCCTCTCCAGGCTCTGACATTTCTCTTCATTACCTCAGACCCCAGGGGGCCACAGCAACCCCAAAGGGGCCTGGTGCTGGTGGCCTGGCCTTTGTGGTGCTCATGGTCTGGGAGAGATAGGCTGTGTCCCAATCCCGTGGGCTTCCCTCAGCCCTGCTGCCTGTCTTCAAGGAGACACGGTGGAGCAGAGAGAACTGGTCTCTGGTGTAATACTGAATCAGATTCAAGTCCTAGTTCTGCTACTGCTAAATCAGAACTTGGGCAGAGCATGTGATCTCTTGAGCCTCAGTTCCCTTATCTATGAAATAGGTTATATATAAAAAGCATTTGCCTGGGGGATAAGAGACAACTGACACCCCTGTTTCTCAAACCTGAAGGTGTAAATTGTAGAATAGATAAACAAGGTTATACTGTATAGCACAGGGAAATATATACAAGATCTTATGGTAGCTCACAGAGAAAGGAATGTGACAATGAATATATATATATGTTCATGTATAATTGAAAAATTGTGCTCTACACTGGAATTTGACACAACATTGTAAAATGATTATAAATTAATAAAAAATGTTAAAAAAAAAAACACAAAAAACCTGAAGGTATATCAGAACCACCTGAAGGTTTTATTGCTGAGATCCACCTCTGTGAGTTTCTGATTCGATGGCTCTAGAGTGGGTGCCCCCCAGATTTGCGTTTTTAACAAGCTTCCAGTGAACCTGGTGCTGCTGGTCTGGGCATCACACTTTGAGAACCTCAGGTCTATATTTACAGTGGTTCTCAATTGAAGGCAATTCTGCCACCCTTCCCCCAAACCTCGTCCCAACCAGGGGACATTTGGCAATGTCTGGAGATAATTTTGACTGCCATGATTGGGTGAGGGGCTGCTATTAACATTTAGTTGGTAGAGAGCCAGGGATGCTAAACACCCGGCAATGAACAAGACAGCCCCCCACACAACAAAGAATTATCCAACCCCAAATGTCCATAGTACTGAGGTTGAGAAACCCTGTTCTAAAATGAAGGTCTGGTTTTAGCTCTGCTTTGCAGCTGTGCTACCCTGGCAAAGTCACTTCATTTTTCTGAGCCTCATGATCACACAGAATTAGTTCCAAGAAGCTTTGTGGCTCTGATGTTCAACCACTTTGGTCAACAAACGTTTATTATGGACCAAACTCCATGCAAAACACAGTGACATTTCCACGCAAAACACCTCTCCTAAGGGAGATGGCACACTTGGCAAACACTTTGGAAACGTGGTTGGGTTTTATATCGTAATGTGTAACGATTGCTTTTACAATCCTGCTTAAATAGTACTATGTTTCCCTCCCTGCCCTTGATGGAATTTAGAAGAACGATGCCACAGTACCATGGCTTTTAATTTTTGCTTGTATGTCATAAATGCATTCACTAATGAGGGCTTTTGGGGCACAAGCTTGCTAGTTGGTGATGGTAACTATGGGCATATGTGCAAACCACCCTAATCAAAATTCTCACACTTGGTTAATTGAAGGCAACCTTTTGTTTGAAAATTAGTCAAATACTCATTGCAGTTTGTTCTGGTCTACACCATATTGTTAATTAACAGTAGCCCTCAGTGACTAGCTGATTGAGGTAGGAAGTGCAGAGGAGCCTGCAGTAGAACAGGCAAGAGCCTCCCTCGGGTAAAAGTTTGGCTGTTGTCCTTGGTTCCTAAGCAGTTGTTGTGGGAGAATTGGCATCTCAGTGAGGGTGACCAACTCACCCAAGTCTGCTTGGGATTTTCCTGGTTTAATGCTGGAAGTTCTGTATCCCTGGAAACCCCTCATTCCTGAGTGAACCTGAATGGTTGTTCACCCTAGGGGAGACATCAAAATTAACGGGAAAGGGGGGATGGTGGTAGAGAGGATTCATCAGCTAGAGGGAATAGCTTGTGCAAAGACCCCAACAAGGGTTAAAAATAAAAAGATTTATTCAAGGTAGCCTGGTGATGCTTCTGGTGATGGCTGGCTGTCTTTGGTATTTCTTGTCTTGTAGCTACAGGACTTCAATCTCTGCCTCCATCATCACATGACATTCTCCCCTTTGTGTCTCTTCTCTTCTTATAAGGACACCAGTCATTGGATTAAGGGCCTGCCCTACTCTAGTATGACCTCACCTTAACTAATTATATCTGCAATGACCCTATTTCCAAATAAGATCACATTCTGAGGTGATCTGGGGGTTAGGACTCCAACATAACTTTCTGGGGAACACAGTTCAGCCTGTAACATCTAGGGACAGAAGTTCCTTGCCACATGGACCTGTTTGTAGGGCACCTCTCAACATGGCAACCGGCGTCTGTCAGAGCCAGCCAGGGAGAAAGTGAGAGAGAAAGCCAGCAGTTGGAAGTCTCAGTCTTTCTGTGACCTAATCTCAGAGGTGATATCCCAGCACTTTTACTGTGTTAGAATCAAGTCCAGTCACTAGGTTCAGCCCACCCTCAAGGGGAGGGGATCCCACAAGGACGTGAATACCAGGAGGTGGGGTCATCAGGGGCCATCTTGGAGGCTGCCTATCACACCCATCAAGGGGTAAGGTTGCTGGTTCATCCACAGGATCCTATTTCTTACTGATTGAAAGCTGCTTCTGGAGGTTTTCCTGGTTTTAGTCTTGAAGGTTCTGGGAAAGCCCTCAGTCCCAGGCAAACCAGGATGGTTGTCACTCCAGCATGAACAAAGTCTGCCACCTGGGCACAAGTGAATCAAGAAACAATGACATGCTAAAACCTCATGAGATGTTAGGAGGTTGTATACCTGGGTCCAAAATACCAACAGCTGAGATGCAAGATGGAGACATGGCGGCTTCTCATCACTTGTGGAAAATGAATCAGGGGCTTTAGTTTATTCTGAGCTCAGTTAGTGCCAACAGTTTGATGTGGTCCTTTATAAAAAGTGAATGCAGTGGATGTACTAATGAAAGTATTGCCAAAGGAATACAATTCACAACAGTAGGCAGGAGCTAGGACCATCAGTGAGCCGTTGTCAAAATCTAGAAGGACTTTGCACTGATTTGAAAGGATAAAGAGGGATTAGACAAAAATAAGTTCTCAGCACATGGAAGGAAATGGCAAAAAGATGGTACTAGTTGTCACAGGCAGGCGAAGGGACAAAGGGCACAGGAGTCTAATTTTACATACAGATTCTTCAGTTTATTAAGAAAAGATGTTCTTGGGTGAATGTCAGAGACCCACCAGGAGCATCCATGTTGCTATGGTGATGCAGTTGGTCTACCAGGGGGAGGGTGGGCGCTCTCCACAGCTGTCCACAGAAGGTGTTCCTGGGACACAGCGGGGCACAGACCTTTTAGTGTTTTGTTTTGTTTTGTTTTCCTGGTGTGACTTTTCCAGATGTCAGTGCTCTTGGAAGTGAATCTCAACTCGGACTGCACACAAGAATCTCCTGGAAGTTTTGTTAAAATACAGATAGCTGGGCTCCCCCTCCAGAGTTTCTGATCTGGTGGCTCTGGGGTGGGGCCCAAGAATTTGTGTTTCTAACAAGATACCAGGTGGTGCTGATGCTGCTGGTCCAGGAGCCACTGCCCTAGGGCAGTGAGGCCCAAAGCAGGCTTGCAGTTATATTAAAGAAAACTGAAATTTACCTTTCAACTCACATTCATAATTTTTTTCCTAATTCTGTCCTCTCCACTGCAGAACCAATGAATGTGTATGTGTGTGGCCCCCCAAGTCGATCTCCATTCTGACATCTCCTAGTGAAGAGGCCCCCTATTAAAGTCATCTAATTGTCAGGCTTTTCCCACCAACCTCGTCTTCTGATGCTGAATTATTGTTAGACATTTTTGCTTCCTTGTGATGTCTGGCATCTATTCATTGGAACACTCTAACAGGAGAAATATGCATTATGGATCTTTTCCTAAACCCTAGCTACATGTTACAACCCCTTGGGATTTAAAAATCCCAAAGTCACCCCTTCACTCAGATGAATTAAATCAGGACCTCTAGGGGAGGAAGGGAAGGGAGGAGCTTCACCAGTTGAAAAAAAAAAAAAAGCTTTCTTAGGTGATTATCATGATACTATAAAACCAGGGCTGTGAACACAGCCTCAGGCTGAGAACACAGGTAACAGGTCCCATGCAGAGATAATTCTAGGTCAGTGGCCCTCAACCATGGCTACACTTACCATCATCTGGGGAATTTTTAAAACTCACAGTTCAGGCACCACCCCAGACCAATTAACTCAGACTCTCACGGGATGGGATGCATGATTCAGTATTTTTTTTTTTTAATACTTCCCAGCTGATTCCAACATGAAGCCAAGGTTGGGAACTGCTGGCCTAGAAGTATCTCTATAGAGGACCTGTCACTGTTCAGGCTCTGGTAAGGAATGTTACATGCTTGGCTTAGAGCACGGGAGCTATTAGGTCTTGGTCCAGGATCAAGGGGCCTCACCTCTGAGCTCGGAGACACCAGCACAGCCGCACAGCACCTGCTACTCAGAGGTCTGATTCTTCAGCTTTGCAGAGCCCTTGCTCCAAGCATGTAAGTTTTACTAGTATCAACTTCTTTCCTTGTTTCTCCAGTCCTCAGGGTGGTAGTTGCTCCCTGAGTTGCTACTTCTAGAATATCTTAGTGTTCCCTTTTTGCCTTTTCAGTACCTAGTTACCACATTTATGCCCTAGTTGACAGTTATTTACATTAGGTTATTTCGACTGAAAAAACTGGTTTTTGTCTCCTGACTAGATTCCTACTGATACACTGAGATCTGGAGAAGGAAGTCTGGAACTGACATGGGGATAATTTGTGTTGTAGGACAGTAAGAAATAGAACAAATGTAATGAACAATGTTCAAAAAGGGAACAGAAGAAATCATCCCCAAAGTGAAGGGAAATAGCTAAAAAAGGATTACTAAGTGAATTTAGTGGGGATAAGAAAACTAATAGTGAGACATATGCTCTTATGAAACCATTATATTTCAAAGATAAGGAACAACTCTGATGAAAATTTAGGCAGAAGAAGCAGGTTGCCCTCAAGGGAAATAAAAATCAGATGCCTTCAGCTTTTCAACTCTGACATTAGATTCTAGAAGAAAATAGTGAAGGTAATTGAAGGAAAAAGAATGGGATCCAAAAATCTCATGCCTGAAGTTGATATGTGACTCAAATAGGCAAGGATTTAGGATGTATATCATTCATATATTCTTCTTGTGGGAAAGGGAGTGGTCAGGAAGTTCTTGAAGATGTGTTTCAGTCAACCAGGAGATGAATCAGAACAAAGACCTCATGGGAAAAAGCATTCCTGGAAAGGAGAGTTGTATGATGGTAGGCTTTGCAACTAAAATTACATTTAAATAACGGTGGAAAAATTATAAAACAGAATATAGATACTATAATTCTTAAAAAAGAATGTAACAGAGTATGCCCATGATTTTACTATGAAAGATGGAGTTAAAACCTCCAGAGCATACCATTGAAAACCAGAAGATGAGGGTGAGGAGAGTGAGGAGGTATAAGGGAACTGAGTTTTTTATCCTTCAATAAGGGGTGTCAGCTGCTACTTTTCAATTTCTGAATTTGATAACTTCAGACGTGTAGATTAAAGAATGTCATTTAAAGATATAAACATCATCACCAATAGAACTAAAAACGTCTGTTTAGCAAATTAGCAGAAAGTAGGAAAAATTAGAAAATAAATATCTTAGTCTGGGCTGCTGTAACAAAATGCCATAGACTGGGTGGCTTATAAACAACAGGAATTGATTTCTCACAGTTCTGGGGGCTGGATGTCCAGGATCAGGGTGCCAGCGTGGTTGGGTTCTGGTAGAGGCCCTCTTCTGGGTCCCAGACTGTCTCCTTCTCGCTGTGTCCTTGCATGGTCAAAGGGGTAAGGGAGCCCTCTCTGGAGTCTCTTTTATAAGAGCACTGATTCGATTCACAAGAGCTGCATCGTCATGACCTAAGCACCTCCCAAAGGCCCCACCTCCTAGTACTATCACTTGGGCATTAGGATTTCAGCATATGCATCTTGGGGGCACACAAACATTTATACCATAGCAAACTAAAAACATTCTGTTTACTAAATTAGCAGAAGTTAGGGGAAATGAGAAACTAAGAGATAGAACAGAAGCATATAAAATAGAAAACAAGCAAGTGGAATTAAGACCAAAGATAAGTTATGAAAGTATCTATACATTTAAAAAAAAACAAACCACCTTCTAAGAGAAAGGGACTTTTAGATTAAGACATCCCCTAAAATAAAATTATAAAGGCAGAATACTCACAGATACACCAGCCCAATGCAAACAAAAAGAAGGCAGGGGTCACGATGGTGCTATCAGAGGAAGGGGAATTGAAGGTAGATATTATTAAATAAGACCAAGAAGGTCACTTGACAAACTGATGGAGTTTAATCCACAACCATGATATAACAGTTGTGAATGTAATGTAGCTTATAAATATATGCAGGAAAAAAAAGTTGGCCATGCAATGAGAAATTGACAGAAAAGTGGTTAGGGAGAAACTTGAAAGTATTCTTTTAATTCCTTTTCTTTTTTTAACATTTTTTTATTGATTTATAATCATTTTACAATGTTATGTCAAATTCCAGTGTTCAGCACAATTTTTCAGTCTTTCATGGACATATACACACTCATTGTCACATTTTTTTCTCTGTGAGTTTTCATAACATTTTGTGTATATCTCCCTGTGCTATACAGTGTAATCTTGTTTATCTATTCTACAATTTTGAAATCCCAGTCTATCCCTTCCCACCCTCCACCCCCCGGCAACCACAAGTCTGTATTCTCTGTCTATGAGTCTTTTTCTGTCCTGTATTTACGCTTTGTTTTTGTTTGTTTGTTTGTTTTTGTTTTTGTTTTTTAGATTCCACATATAAGCGATCTCATATGGTATTTTTCTTTCTCTTTCTGGCTTACTTCACTTAGAACGACATTCTCCAGGAGCATCCATGTTGCTGCAAATGGCATTATGTTGTCAGTTTTTATGGCTGAGTAGTATTCCATTGTATAAATATACCACGTCTTCTTTATCCAGTCACCTGTTGATGGACATTTAGGCTGTTTCCATGTTTTGGCTATTGTAAATAGTGCTGCTATGAACATTGGGGTGCAGGTGTCATCCTGAAGTAGGGTTCCTTCTGGATACAAGCCCAGGAGTGGGATTCCTGGGTCATATGGTAAGTCTATTCCTAGCCTTTTGAGGAATCTCCACACTGTTTTCCATAGTGGCTGCACCAAACTGCATTCCTACCAGCAGTGTAGGAGGGTTCTCCTTTCTCCACAGCCTCTCCAGCATTTGTCATTTGTGGATTTTTGAATGACGGCCATTCTGACTGGTGTGAGGTGATACCTCATTGTAGTTTTGATTTGCATTTCTCTGATAAATAGTGATATTGAGCATTTTTTCATGTGCCTTTGATCATTTGTATGTCTTCCTTGGAGAATTGCTTGTTTAGGTCTTCTGCCCATTTTTGGCTTGAGTTGTTTATTTTTTTCTTATTGAGTCGTATGAGCTGCTTATATATTCTGGAGATCAAGCCTTTGTCGGTTTCACTTGCAAAAATTTTCTCCCATTCCGTAGGTTGTCTTCTTGTTTTACTTCTGGTTTCCTTTGCTGTGCAGAAGCTTGTAAGTTTCATTAGGTCCCATTTGTTTATTCTTGCTTTTATTTCTTCTAGGAGAAAATTTTTGAAATGTATGTCAGATAATGTTTTGCCTATGTTTTCCTCTAGGAGGTTTATTGTATCTTGTCTTATGTTTAAGTCTTTGATCCATTTTGAGTTGATTTTTGTATATGGTGTAAGGGAGTGTATTCTTTTAATTCTTGACAGATTGTGTTGACAGAAATACAAATTAGACTATAGGGAGGATATAAATAATAAAATCACTTGAATGGTGTACACGAAGACCAAAGCCCTGCCTCCCTTAGGTACTGGAAGGGCAATTCAAGGGTCTTCCTCCCCGGTTCCTAATTGCCCTTTGTCAGCTGGGTCCTGGGGTGAAAGAGGGCAGATCAGCAGATGGTGGGAAAGGTGGGGTTTGGAATCTCTTAGACCTGGACTTCAGACTTCAGCACCACGACTAATGTCTGTGCAGCCTTGGACCAGACACTTCACCTCTCTAAGCCTCAGTCTCTTCAGCTATTAAATCTATAATGTTTCCTTCTCTTACAGAGTTCCGGGAAAAATTAAATGAAGCCCCCTCTAGGGAACGAGCAGTGCTCCATAGTATTTGAGCAATACATGTGTCCTCGCAGGCTGATCAACAGCTAGCAGAGTGTGAACTTGATTATGTAATTGTCACAGGGCTACACATCCATATGTATATGGCAGTGTTTCTCAGCCTCGGCACTGCTAACACTTGGGCTGGATGGTTCTTTGTGTGGGCACTGCCCCATGTGCACTGTAGGACATTTGGTAACATTTCTGGCTTCTGCCCTCTAAATGCCAGTAGCACCCTTCCCAGTTGTGACAACCAAATATGTCTCCAGACATTGCCAAATGTCCCCTGGCATCAGTTGAGAACCACTGGAGGGAGATGTGGAAGAATGCTCTCCAAAAGTGGATGATTTTTGTCTCTGGATGGTGAGATTTGGGGGAACTTTTTTCATTAGCCTATTCTGCATTTTTGAATGCCAGCATTTACAAAGTGCACACAAGAAGGTAGTGAATAAAACAAGTGTTCAATGTTTTATTTTATTATTATTTACTTTGTGAAACCAGAGGTCAAGCAGTATCCCCTCTGTTTTCTGCCATGGCCCCTGGACCACCAGGAGCTACTCAAACCTCTTATGTGTGTGACCAGTTGGCTTGTAGTAAGAGTACAATCAATATAGTCAATGTGGGTTTTCTGTCCCTCCTTTGGCTCTTTATTTTAAGAGAGAAGAGGTGATTAGCACAAAGTCTTCTTCCCGCGGGCAAACAGAATGGGGCAGTCTTTGTGCAAAGACATTAACAACTCCATGATTTCATTTCAGATGAGCAGACGTGCAATTTGTTGACAAAAATCTACCAAAGAAGCATGCATTAGGCAGTAATCCACCTGAGCTGCTATGCTTATGGCAAAGATCTCAAAGACCCCAAAAGCGTAGCATCATCATGTTTACATCACAGCCCTGAAATGAACATGAAATGCGCTATTGAGACTGATTTCTCCATTATCCTGTTGCGTTCTGATTTTTAAAAGAGATCAAAATTCCATTTTTCCTGAAGAAAGGGAGCGCAGATTCACAGATTTCATTACCAACTTACAACAAATTGAGCAAAAAATTAGGGGGAACTGTTTCTTCATACACAGCAAGGCCTCCTTTTAAAAGCAGCAAACATCTGTGCACTTAAGTACCTTCTGTTAGGGTCTAAGGAAGTCAGTTTCTGGAATATGTGTGAGTTCATTGACTTGCCTCACTTTCAAAAACTGAATAAGAGATGAAGAAATCATCCTTTACTTTTTTTAAAAAAGTGGGGAAGATGATACATCTGCCAAGAAAGTTTGGATGGGGCATTCAGATCTTAAAAAAAGCAGACGCAGAACGCAGCACTGGGCTGGAACCGGGCCAGACGCTGGGGCAGCTTTTGGATTTTCTGTTCTGAGTTTTTATTTATTAATTTAAAAATCACATCTCATGCTTTTTTTCCCTAAGTATGAAAAATATTTGTTCATGCTAGAGCTCTGCTCTCAAATACAGTAGCCACTGGGCACATGAGGCTATTTGAATTTAAATTTCAATTAATAAAATCAAATTAAAAAACTCAAGTCCTCAGTTATATCATGCACAACACATTTCAAGTGTTAGTAGCTAGTCACTACCATACTGGACAGCACTGCTCTAGGGATTTTGGAAAATAAAGACATGCATAAAAGAGAAAGGATAAAGGGAACTTATCCCTGCCACTCACTTTTCAGAATCACTCTTGTTGAAATGTGGTGAATTTCCTCCTGATCTTTTTTTTTTTTTAGTACTTTTCATGAAAAGTTGTTTTAATTGGCCTATATATTATGTATAGTAAGAAAATTCTTTGTATTGCTCACTTTCAACCTAACATTTTATGATGAGACTTTGCCCATCATAAAATACATTCTTTGAAAACATGATTTATGAAATTTTCTGCTTGGGAGGATAATTCTTATTGTGGAAAATTGAAATAAAAGAGAAAGCAAAATTCCTCCTGAAGTTTCCCCACGCTGAGATAAAAATCTTCAGCCTTTTTTGGTGAGCATTCTTTCAGATATTTCTTTGGGCATAAATACACAGATGGGCAGGTAAATAGTTTTGTTAGGGATATTTCCATGTCAGTGAATAAGGAGATACATTATCCCTTTTATTGGCTACAGATTATATCAAGGCACAGATGTTACGTTTGACTGTTGTTGTTTCATCTGATAGATATCTCCCCTCTTCCACAGTTCTGTCCTTTCTTCTGAAAAGTCTTTCCTTCTTTTCTTCCTTCCTTTCTCTCTTTCCTCCCTCCCAGTCCTCCATCCTTCCATCAGTGTTTTCTGTGCCAGGCACTCTGCTAGTGTAAGGGATAGAACTGAAGAAAATAGTTAAATTCCTGCTCTCAAGGAGTTTGTATGCATCCTAGTGGAGGAGGTAGAAAAGACAATGGACACAGGAAAGAAGAAATATTAACAAGTAACAGTTCAGTTACAGATCAGGGGAAGTGCTATGAAGGAGGCAGCCTGGTTGACTGAAGCTTGGACCCTGAGTTTGGATGGATTCAGTCCTCTTGCTTCTGCCTGCTTCCCGGGGGGCCCTGGGCAGTGGAGAAGGTAGGTGGCTGCCCCAGGAGAGGAAAGGAGCAGAGTAAAATGACTGTCACTGGGGTTGAGTGGTCAAGGCCACTGGACCTGGTCCAGATGCTGACGATGCTCCAGTGGTTCTCACTCGGGGGTGATTTTTGTCCCTCTGGAGGACAATGGACCATGTCTGGAGACATTTTTGGTTGTCACTACTGAGGGTGGGGGTGGGGATGTTCTGCTGGCATCTACTGGGAATCTAGTTCTGCTAAACAGCCTTCACAGTAAAGAATTATCCAGCTTAAAACATCAGTAGTGCTGAGGTTTGAGAAACCCTGTTCTAGAAGGTGTTACTCACCTGGGGTCTTGGACTCTTTAATCAACAGAAACTGATAAGAGGCCAGATGAGAAATTCAGGTAGGGCTTTATTTGGGACTCCTGCTGCAGCACGAGGGAGCAAAAACAAGAAACAGGTGCCCTTCCTCACTCCCGAGGAGGGCAGGCTGGTTCCTTAAATGGGCTGAGAGTAGGGGTGGATGGGTGGGTCGGGCTGGAGGGTAGCTGAGGTGGTCTGCTCACCCCCTTGGCGGTGCTGTGTGCAGGGATCATGCACAGTCCCCTGCTTTTGCTCCCAGCACCTCAGAAGTGGCAGTTGGCTTGTGGCTTTTTTGTATCTTATTGTTCATAATTACGGTGATTGCAGTTCATTTTTTGGTCTTTTTAGTGGTATCATTTATGCTGGACGTAGCTAGGATATAAATCCAGGTCTGTCTGTTAATCAACTCTAGGGCTGAGCCTGGTGGGATGCAGGTGTCAGAGGGGACAGTGAGCAGAGATGATGCACTGCGTTCCCCTGGTGCTGATATAAGGCTTTGTAGCAAGCCTGTCCTGAGAGGTTCCAGATGCCTTGCACAGGGAGGGGGATCTGGAGCAGATGCTCTGGGGTCCTGGCCTCACTGGCTGGACTGCAAGCCTGTGGGAAGCAAGTGGCTGCTGGCTGCTGGAAATTCCAGGCCCTTGTCCAGTGTCTGGTCCAGCTCTTATCTGAGGATCAGTCCCAAGGCTGATAGGACCAATGGCCTTAATTTGTTTCTGTTTGCATCATTAATGAGTTTGTATAAAAGGTGAGGCCTGTGAGATAGAAAGTTGTGAGTTCAAATCCCAGCTCTGCCACAAGCCCACTGGGTAACCTTGGGCAGTTGATTTAACTTTTTGAGCATCCGTTTCCTCCTTGGCAGGGCTGCTGGGAGGCTTCCATGAAATTAGGCATGTGACAGTGCTCTCTAAACTGTACTGTCCCCATGTGAAGTAGACTAAATAAGGACCTTTGAAAAGGAGACAGAAATGCCCCAGGAAGTTTTTGAGCGATGGATGCTGACCAGACGTAGCCTGGGAGGGGGATGCGAAAGATGCTCTGGATTTGAAATGTCACCAGAACAGGCTCTGCTTGTGATATTTCTGTGCTTACTGCCCAAGGCTGAGTCACAAAGAGAACAGCTGGGAGGACTCAGGGCCTTCACACTTCTACTCTCAGTGCTCCACAGAAGGGCAGCGAGAGTTGAAGGGGAATTCGAAGGAAGAGTCCTGCAGAACAATGTTATTTCTTACATGCATTTCCCTCTGTGTCACCTGGATCCCAGGGGCTGGAGGGTTCGGAGGCAATGATCATGGGCTGTCCACCTGGGAGCTGGGCTCTGTACACATATGGTCTCCTTCAGTCTTCACCACACTCTTGAGGGTGGGCGTGTTTGTCCCTACTTCTCGGATGAGGATGCTGAGACCCAATAGATGAATCATTGGCTGCAGGTCACATGGCTCCTAAATGGTGCTGCTAGGATTTAAGGTCAGTTTACCCAATTCCAGGAGAGATTTTCTCTCTCACATCTCCCCTGCTTCCTCCAGGAACTGGGTGCTGGAGAAGGGATTGGGAGGTTTTTTTTAGATAGGAATAACATAAGAGCTGTTTAGAACCCTGGCCTCCAGAGCCCATGATTGTGGCCCAGTGGCTCAGGGGTGGCCTGAATGGGGCAGGTGGTAGCCAGGCAGTTGCTGAGCTAGAAGCAAAGCACTGATGTGAACAGGGGAGCCTCTTCCTCTTAATTTTAACTGGAGAATTTGCAATTTGTATATAGGAAATGATTGCTTTTCTGTCTAAACAAGTGTCCATTTGTTTAGATGTTAGTTTCATCAGAGCAGGATAGTCTACTGAATGTTCTTTTTTGGTTTCTTATGTCATGAGTCAGACAAGGTATTGTTCCCAAGAGGCATTGCAGTAGCTGGGCCTCTTAATCCAGTGATGGCACATTTTTGAGCACTTGCTGTGTGCACAGATCTGTGTGTTGAGGGTCAGGGCAAATCCCTAAAACTGAGCTGCTTACAGGCCACTCAAGGAAGTGGGGGATGGACAGCAGGGCTGGTGACTGCACTCTGTGCTTTTGCCAGGTTTTATTTACACTGTGCTCTGTCCCTGCATTGACCACATGCATGTCAAATGCATCTTTCCATATCTGACTCCCCACAAGCCTGAGAACAACTATCTCCCCCATCTCTGTGGTTCTAGGCTGTCGTACAAGTTCTGAACACAGAACTGTTTAAGGGAATGCATTTACCTTCCCATCTAAGGCAGTTTGCTCTGACTGTCCCATGAGTGGTTATGGCTGGACGAGTCCAGAGCAAACTAATGCCTCCTGGATTTGGGGGGGGGGGTCAAAGAGGGCTTCCAGGCAGAGATGGGTTCTCAGGAAAACTTGCATTATCTCATTGGATCCACACCACAATCCTGTGAGGTCGGTATTTTTATACCCATTTTATAAATGGTTAAGCTGAGTCTCATCAAGGAAGAAAGATTTGCCTAAAATATTTCTTGCACTGAGAGAATTGGAGAACTGGGGGTGGGGGGAGCCTGGTTCTAGAGCTCCTTCCAGTGCTGTTCATTTATCCATTTAGCAGATATTTGATGCAATGTTTCTCAATACAGACCCTGGCCAGCAGTATCAGCACCCTCAGGGAACTTGTTAGAAATGCAGATTCTTAGGCCCCACTCCAGACATATAGAATCAGCAGCCCTGGGGGTGGGGCCCAGACATCCTGCAGTAACAAGTTCTCCCTGTGATTGTGTTGCTTGCTAAGGTTTGAGAGCCGCTGGTCTACTGTTTTGTGGAGGGTGGGGAAGGGGGGGCCAGAGAGGAAGCAGACATGGGGGAGACAACCTTGTGTTCAGTTAACCTGGACTCTAGCTGGCTGAGGCCCAGAGGGGAGAGAGGCTGGGGCTGAGCTCTGGCAGGGGCACTGGAAAGGCAGGAAGGGGACAGGAACAAGGACAGACTTTGGTGACTCTACCCTTGGCCACATTGCCTCTCAGTGGCTACACTGACTGAACTTTTAAAATGATATCTTGGTGAGGAGAAGAAAAAGTTCACCCTCTGTCCACCTCATTTCTACATTTCTCCTGCAAAGAAGGAAGAGTTACTAAGTGGGGCAATTCAAGAGCCCACAAGGGACATGTTTACTCAGGTGGGGGCCTCTGTGTGTGCCCCGGGTGTGGCTATTCGCTTCAACTTCCTCCTTCCTACAGTTGGGTTGGTCACTGGGGACTGTCTACTTCTGGTTAGCAAGTGGGTGATAAGAAGCCAAGATTCAGATGACATTTTAGGGGGAGCTGGTGGACCAGGCTGCTTTTGCTTTATTTTAGATATTTTTATTGAGATACAATTTACATACCATAAAATGCACAGATCTTAAGTTGAATGAGTTTTGACAATTGTGCAAACCTCTGTGACCAAGATAGAAAATGTTTCTACCAGCTCAGAAAGTACACCTGCTTTCCTTTCCTGTTATTTCCTCTACTCCTTCCCCATCCTGGAGAAAATCAGTCTTCCACACTAGGTTTTGTTAGGGTGACCAACATGTCTGGTTTGCCTGAGACATTCTGGGTTTAGCACTGAAAATCCTGTGTTCAGGGAAGCTCCTCTGTCTCAGGTAAACCAGGACAGTTGGTCACCCCGCCAAGCTTGTGCTCCATCCTGGCCCCTTCGTCTGCTTCCCAGACCTCAGGCTTCTAACAAGGGGTGTGCTCTGGTTCCCCTCAGCCACCTCCCTTGGGACTGACAGGCAGGAGTTAGGTGATTCCTGGTTCTCCTGACCCCAGTACCATCGGACAACATCAGTGCTCGTGCTTTTATTTGTAAAGCGGATGCTGAAGCAGAAACTGAAGGGGGCAGTTGACTGTGGAGAGTGTAGAGACTTGCTGCTCAAAGCGTGATCCATGGACCAGCCACACCAACAACATCTGGGATCTTGATAGAAATGCAACATTCCAGCACTTCCTCCAGCCCCTGCCTTCCCTGCCCCCAACCCCCACCTCCTGAATCAGGATCTACATTGTAACAGGATCCCCACTAGACTTATGTGCACATTATGGTTTCCCTTCTTACATCAATGGGGATCTCGTCCCCCTTATCATCTTGGAGCTTGGATGAGCCCATCACCTTGACTAGCTAGTGGTCATGAGTTGTTGCTGAACTCACAGCCCATGTATATGAAAGGTTCTACATCTCTTCATGCTCGAGTTCTGATAAATTATTGAGCCAGGTGAGAGTTCCCTTCCGTCTCTCTAAAGTAGATTGGGAGAAGCATTCAGTGCATTAAATCCCCTCCCTCTTCATTCAAACCCAAGGTCATCTCTAGTCAGGACGGAGGGAGGAAGATTTTAGCCTGGATCGGATGCGTTCCTCTGTACTCCCTTAAGGATGGAGCCTTTCCCGCACTCACGCCCCTGCTCATGTGATGAATTATTGAAGCCTGAGAAATGTGTATTTGGTCAGTCACGTAGGCTTGGGGGGCCCCAGAGAGCAGTGCCTCAGAATAGCCGCTTTATTTTTCTTTGAGAAGTTAGAACAAAAGGAAAACACAAAAGTAATGAATTGGCATGCCTGCCACTGGGATGATAACATTGAAAATCTTGTTATATTTACTTCAAGTGTATTTTGAACAAAAGATATTTTATTTTAACATTTTGAACTTTACCCCTTTTGCAGAATCAACCGCAACAGTGACTTTCATAGCCATGTTTCCTTCTGGGCAAAACTTTTCAAATAAATTGTCTTGAAACCTTTATGTTTGTATATACACATACAATGTATTATAAATAATAGATACATGGTATTGTTTTGTGGGAATGCATTGCAGTATTTACATAAACTTGCCCTGGGTCTCTTTACACCTTGTTTTTTCACACAAGGCCGCTTTCGACCTTTATTCTTTTTGGTAAATTTAGCTCTAATCCATTCATTCTAACTGCAGCAAGGTATTCTGTCATGTGGATAAGGCATGTTTTGTTTCTCATTTCCTCCTTCTTGCATATTTAGATTGTTTCCAATTTTTCATTACAATAAACAAAGCTGCAGTAGGCACCCTTGCCCCAGATCTCATCGGGCACAGGTAAAGAGTGTTTCCTTGGGGGCAAGCCCCGAGGAGGGGGGATCATTCTGTTGTACAGTAAGTGCACTCTCAGTTTTACTAGGTATCGCCAATTTCCTCTCAAATCGCTCTAGGTATTTCCATTCCCAACAACAGTACAGAAGAGTATGATTTTCTCCACGTGCTCTCCAATGCTTGGCATTGTGAGAATTTTCTACTGTTGTTCCGTGGGAGAAAATGGTATACCTCTGTGGTTTTCACTTGCCAGTAGTAGTAGCTCCCTTTTGGTTGGAAGAGGCCCTGGTAGAGGGGTTGAGGTCTGAGCTGAGGTCAGTAGACTGCTGTCAGCTTGAATTGGAGCTTGGGAAATTCCCTTTCCCTCTCTGGCTGGGCTGGGTGGTCTCTAAGGGGGACATCAGAAAATTGGTAGGACTCTTCTGATCCGTGGCATTTGGAGTCTTGAAATGACAAAACTTGCACAGGAAGTTTCCTTCACCGCTTAGCACTTGTACTAGATCCTGGGGTCACCTCTTAGTAAATGACTCTTGCATTAGTGAAAACTTGCAGCATGAGCATCAGAAGAAGTAGCTTTTAGTCTAGATGCCAGCATTTACCTATGGGGTGGGTGTAGTTGGATGACCAGGTGTTGAGAGTCTGGTAGGTCTCTGGCATAAAGGTCTATCTATTTCAAGGTAAGGAGGTGCACACCCAAGGAGGTCAGATGGTGGGTCATTTTCCTGACAGTGGCCAAGCCTTGGAATAGCTGTAAGACCCAGGCTCCAAGTGCAGCTCTGGTCAAGTGTGTTTCCTGATGCTGACTGCTATCGGTGTTGATTCACATGGTTTTTGTGAAGCACAGAAAGTAAGTTCACCTGCAGTTGAGATCACCTGGCTGCTTCAGGACTGGCAGGAATTTGGCTCAGGCACCTGGAGACCTAATGCATAGGAGTGTAGGGTTGCCAGAGTTAGCAAATAAAAATAGCTATGTTAATGGGACATACTTAACTAAAAAGTTATCCATTGTTTATCAGGAATTCAACTTTAACTAGGAGTCCTGTATTTTATTTGGCAACTATAGGTAGGAGGGTGACAAGTCACTCAATGTAAGAAATAACTGGAGGTAGGGTAGTGTGACTTGACAAGTAGTGGCTGTTGTGTTGCTGGAGGTAGTTAGATAAGCACCAGTGGAGATGCTGTGTGTGAGATAAGTCTTGTACCCTCTGTGATGCTTGAGACAGCATAGGGACCTCTTGGATGGTGAGAAAAGGCAGGATATTGCTCAAGTCCTCCATGCCTCTCCTGTCCCCATAGGCAAGTCATTCCGGTGGCTGGGAATGAACTTCAAACACTGTGCTGCCACGGTTCTCAAAGTGTGGTCCCAGGACCAGCAGCATCAGCATCACCTGGAACGTGTTGGAAGTGCAAACTCTTGAGTCCCACCCCAGGCCCACCAGAGGGCCTGAATTAGAAATTCTGTGTCTTAACAAGCTCTCCACAGAATGCTGATGCCTGACCAAGCTTGAGAACCACGGGAACAGAAGACTGGATTAGGAAGCTGGCCTGAGATCTCAAAACCATTGCTTTGAGCTTTCCTTTGTAGGGTGTGGGGTGAGGGGGTAGGAGGGGAGAGATGGCTGGTGCTCTGTGGGGTGTGTTCAGCCCAGAAATGAGGGTCATCTTTGTGATTTTCTCACATGGGAGAGAGATTGAGAGAGAGAGAGAGGGAGAGAGAAAGACAGCAGAGAGGGCTTGCTGATTGTTGTTAAAGAATTACATTTTTTAATAAAAGGATTTTAAAGCATTTTTGGAGTCAGTTATCAAGGAGAAAACTCAGTTTATGCCTTTGAGGAGTCAAATGGGGGAGACAGGTAGTTATAAAACAGGCTGAAACACTGACAGTTGTGGGTGCCGTAAACAAGGGCTGGGCAACCTGGAGGAGGGGATTTGTTTTGATTGGGGAGGATGGGTCATGGTGGGCAGCGTGATGCTTCACTGAAGGTCTCTGAAGACCTTCCCAGGCACAGGTGTGACTTGCATACAGCGACAGGGATAGCTTGGAGGGCTTGGGCAGTAAGGTGTCCACAGCTGTTTCAAGCAGCAGGACGTGCCCTCTCCTTGGAGGTACGCAAGCAGAGGCTCCCAGACCATTCTAGCGCTGGATGGAAGGCTGGCATGCCTGACCTTCCAGGACAGGCCCCTTCTGAGATTGTCAAACTGCTCCCAGGGTCAGTGGAGGATAGTCTGGGGCCTCTAGCTCTGGTCTCCCTTGTGACCATTCCAGCTCTCTGCACCCGGTGCCAGCTAAGTAACTGTCCAGCTGCACATTCCTCATTTGTGAGCAGACAAGAATGGCTTTATGAGGCGTGCATTAAATAAACAAAAGACAAGGGAAAAGGTGGAAGTGTCCAGCCCAGACCCTTGATGTTCACTCAATGTACTTTTGTGAAGAGCAGCCTGCTTCTGTTTATCTGCCTCCACTGAGGGGTCATGGATTGTCCAGATCACTTTGCCTCAGCCCTAGGTCTCAGTGGGCATCCCCACAGGCAGCTGTGTGGGCTTCCCAATTCTCCCCTCTGAATGTGCTACAGAACCAACAGTCCTTGTGTGACCTGGCCCTGGGCAGGAGCTGGTTGCTGCTAGGTTTTTTGGGGATGGTGAGCACTGAGGCCTTTTCTCTGCAGCCGCACCATTGCTTGCATCTCGTCTCTGGCAGCTGGCTGCTTGGCACTGTGGTCACACCATTTGGCTGTCTTCACAGGCTCCATTTTGGGAACAGAATATTGGCGCTGTTGAATTTGTCTGTGGTATTTTGTCTAGGTTGTTAACAGCCTCGTAAACATCTACCCTTCTTTTAATCCTTGGTATTTCTGGTCCATTGCCATTACCAAATACACAAAACCTTCACAAATATGACTGCCAGCTTGGCAATATTTGTCCTGCACTTCGAGTGTACAAAGCACTCCCATATGCAATATCTAAGTCTCTGAGTGCATCCATGTTCTCATCTGTAAAATGGAAGTAAGGACAGTTAACCACTAATGTAGACGTGTACTGAGAATTAAATGAGTTAATACAGATGAAGGTCTTAGAAGGACGGCAGACAATCAGTGTGAGCTATTTTCACATTTTAAAATAGGATTGATTTCCCCCAAAGAACAGAATGGGTTCCAGTCACTACCAGTGTATGAGGATGGGGCACTGCCCTGGGTGCAGGCAATAATGGGGAGCATTTTGTAGAGATTTTAAAACAAGAATAAAGCCAACAAAGCCAGTCTGTTTTTTATCATCATGATACTCTGCCAATTCTAAACCATATCAGTCGTTAACACTCCTGCACCCTGAAATACTCAGCTGAACTACGATCTAAATTGCTGTGGTTACTGTCGCATTTTAATATACATGCAAGCTTCAAACTGATATGTTTTAATCACTTATTCCCTTCATAAACATTGTATTTTTGTGGAACTTAATCCAAAGAATTCCCTGTTGTACAGTCATTCCTCTAGATCTAGGGACTCAACTACACGTGTTCAGGGAAAGTAAGTTGCTAATAATCCAGAATCATTCACATTCTCTTTGGGCCCAGTTCGGGTCTCTAATGCCTGTGGTATACATATTCCTGCATTTAAACAGTCAGTAGCAACAATGACAGCCTAGTGATTAAATGGTGAAAAATGCTAATGTGAGTTACTTTAATTCAATCATTCTATGTGACCCCTTGGAGTTTTTAACTTATGCTAAAAATTTAGAACAGTGAAATGGGATATACATTGTGATCTAGAAACTTTGGTAAGTGCCAACTTCAGTTCCTACAGTAAATTTTTTTATTGAATCTGAATGATATATGTAATGTCAAATTTCTTCTTTATAATTGATAACTGTTAGTGGTTTTAAAACTAAAGAACGAACCAAGAAGTAATTATTACTGGTTATTCCACGGTTATTACTGGGAATAATTTTGACATAGATTTGGGCGGGGGTTCCGTTAAAAATGATCCTCTCTTACGTGGGTATTCTAATGCAGGTTTTTTTTTTTTTTTTTTTTTTTTGGTGGAGGAGGTAACTAGGTTTTATTTATTTATTTATTTTAATGGAGGCACTGGGGATCGAACCCAGGACCTTGAGCTAAGCATATGTTCTGCCACTGGAGCTATAGCCTCCCCCGCTCTTATGTGGTTATTCCAAAGTAACTGAATAACTGGCTCTGGTGGGTCCTTTGTACACAATAGGTCTTATTTAAGACCCAGGGTGACCTGGAGAGAGAGGGCTTGTTATTCCTGGTTTATGTTTTGAATTGATCTGATTCTGCTAATGACACAAAACTCAACAATGCTGCTTATTCTTACACTCGAATTTATTCCCAATTCGTTCTTCCCCATAAAACGTTTTATTACATATGTAAACTGGGAAGCCTCCCCAGCGCTGTGAAATGAGCTCATTCACCCTGCCTACAGTTAAGTCATTTTGGCATCAGCCCCTTCTGGGCCTCTTGCGGGCAATGAAGCCCCTCTAAACTGTCCCCTCAATTATTTCAGAAGGGCTTCTCTGCCGCCATCTCGTGCGCATGGGGAGGAGTGTGGCAGGCCCCTCTGCTGCTGAGGCCGCACTGCTGCTAGGGACACTGGTGAGCAGCCTGCTCTGGGCATAGGGATGTTGTTGACACTGACGAGCACTGGTTCCCCTCAGTGGCTTTCTGGGGTCCACTCTGTCTCACTTCCCTAGCGTAGGGCTGGGAGGTTGCTTTGCAGCCCTCAGACCCAGGAGCCACTGCAGAGACCCAAGGACTTCTGGCTGTTCTCCACAGGGTGGGGTCTGCTCAGCCTCCGGCGGCTGGTGCCTCCCAGCATCTATAAGGCTTGGAATCCCAGCCACATTTCCTCCTTGGCCTTAGAGGGAGAGGATGTCCTTTGGCCCAAATAAGACACCCTTATTTCCTACCCTGGGATTATGGAAGAGCCACCTATGCCCTTCAGGAGAGATCCTTCCCCCACCCAAAGGGGTTTGTGTGGTCCGCAGCTCTGACAACAGCCACCAAGGGACTCAGCACGTTCCCCAGAATCTGGCTTGTTCCATCTTAAATATTGCATCTCATGCAAGGTACCAAGCCCTGTAGACTCTCAGCCACCCTCAGCCTTCCCTTTCCAGGCTCCAGCTGCCTCCCTGGGGTGCAGGGTCCTCTCCCCCACTGAATGTCTGTTTTCTCCTCTCAATCCTAGGGGAAGATTATCTTCACAGCTCATGGGGTGGAGGACATTTGGCCATGCTCCTGTCACACGTTTTGTTTATGTCCCCCAAGGGCACAGGCTTGCGGAGACCCAAACCAGGCAGGTGCCTTGTTTCCACTTCCCCCAGCCGCTCCCATTCTGCCCCTCCTCTCAGGCAATGAACTCAGAGGCTTGATGGCTTGAATTGGGGTGGGGAGGAAGGAAGTAAAGAAAGCAAAACAGTGAACTACAGGAGGAAAAATAAAAATATCTCAGAAATGTTCCCATCCCATTCCTCACAGCCCATGGGCTAATCCCAATTTTTTTTTAAGTCTATAAATGTGTTAGTGTCCAGTGCTCTGTAAGTTACCACAAACTCAGTGGCTTAAAACAATGCAGATTTATTCTCTTGGAGTTCTGGAGGTCAGAAGTCTGAAATGGCTAAAATTAAAGTGTCAGCAGGCTGTGTTCCTTCTGAAGGATCTAGGGGCAAATCCCTTCACTGACTTTTTCTAGCTTCTAGAGGCTGCCTGTGTTCCTTGGCTCATGGCCCCTTCCTCCATCTTCAAAGCCAGCAAGATAGCATCTTCAGATCTCCCTCTGACTCTAACCTCCTGACCCTCCTGCCTCCGTCTTTCACTTATAAGGACCCGTGTGATTACACCGGGCCCACCTGGACAATCCAGGATCATCTTCTTATCGCATGATTCTTAATCACATCTACAAAGCCCCTTTTGCCATGTAAGGTCCTACGTTCACAGGTTCTGGGGATTAGGACGTGGACATCTTTTTGAGGACTATCACCCAATCACTGCAGTGAATGAACATCTGGCTTGCTTGCCTCTTGGGGACACTTCTCAGGTGTACGCAACACAGTCTCATAGAGACTGCCAAGTGGGGTTGAGCTCCTTCTGCCCAGGGACTAGCCCCCGTCTCACTCCCTTGCTCCTTCGCTGTGCTTCCTCGGATCACCTCCCAAATTGACTGCCTGCATCCAAATCCTTGTCTCTGGGTCTGCTTTTGGGGAGATCAAATTAAGACGTAGCCCCCCCCCCCCCACTTCTGAGGCCCTTACAAGCAGCTGGAAGTCACATCTCAGCTGATTCCCAGGCATGGTTTGTTCTGGGCCACCTTATGCTCCCCACTCTGGATTGATCTTTCTCTCGGGTACTCTGGTCTGTGCTCTGTGCTTCCTGCTCTGTCCCCTCCCCCATCACATTGCCTTTGTGATTCCACAACCTCATCTCTATCTCCTGGAGACCCCCCAGCTGACGTGCAGCCTCAGCAGAGGGAAAGTAATTGCAAAGGAACCTGCTGCCTTAGATAGTGGGGAAAGTATCACAGTCAGCATGCGGCTTAATTGAGTTAAAGAAAAAAAGTCCTGCCCCACCTCCACAGTAACTCATTGCCCTTGACAGGATGCAGATAGAGCTCATCGCAGAAGCAAGAGTCAAGGCCAAGAGGGTTGCTGGGCTGCAGGCTTGGCTCTAGGAGGCTCCTGATCCTGCTGGGAGGAGCTGAGTGCTTGGGCCCCTGCCCAGAGCTCAGAGGCATAAGCAGTCTCCGTACCTAGGAATGTAGAAAGGAGGGTGTTTTGCGGATGAAGAGACAAGGGCTTTGGCCCTAGGATGCAGAACATGACCCAGGAGGAAGGTCTGACTGAGACGATCCTGTGCTCAGGGCCGGCAGGTCGAGAAAGCTGGGCAAGACTGGTCAGAGGTGATGAAGAGGTGCTCTCACTCCCCCAGGGAGGAGGAGGAGTTGACCTCTGATAGGTTGTAGTCCAGGACAGTGACTGGATCTTGGGGAGCTGTGGGCAAGGCTGCAGTGGGCTGCCTGTCAGTCACTCCTTCCTTACTGCAGAGGTGCTCTCAGGCCAGCGTGCCCTCCCTTCCAGCTGCTGTACCTGGAGCTGTACGGGAGGCAGAGGCTCCACGGGTCACGAGTCCAAGCTCTGTGCTCCAACCTCAGGTCCTTGGAGTTCTGTGCTATGTAGACTGGGCTTGGGCTCAGCTCATCTCAGGAAAATGTCGATTTCCTGTTTGATGACTCTTCTCTGATGAGGCTTCCCAAGGAATCCTGCGGGGAGATTTGGGTATCCAAATGTAATAGCATCAAGACCCCACTTCTTTCCCAACATAAGGGTGACCTTGATGGTCCTTCCCCATCAGGAGAGTGGGAAGCACTATGGGAGTTGTGGAGATAGGTCTGTTGGGAATAGAGGGGGCCCCAGGGCTAGTAAGGTCCCAGGATATGCACAAGGCATATCCTTTGCTTGGGAAAAATAAACTCACCAAAGACTGATCTTGTGTTTCCTGGTTGCCTAAGGTCCTGTGTCACAGAATTAAAGAAAGGCAAAATCGCTTTTTTTTTGTCCACTAGGAAAAAAACAGCTTTTTCTCCTATTAATATTTCAGCTTTATGAATTGACTCTCAATCATGTGAGTGCTATGCATTCGTACTTCCCAGGCTGTCATCCAGTTGCTTCTACAGGAAGCTCCCTCCTCTGTCATACCCTAGAAGGCTTGTTCATGGGGACACTTTCTCTTTGTATTGTTGGAGAGGTAAAAGGAGCCAGATTAGACACAGTCTTGACCCAAGGCTGAGGAAGATATTCAGGGGGGACCCAGGGTTCATGGAAGGTTATTGAACTAAGGGAGCAGACAGAGTTGTGCTTTGATAAGGAAAAGAAAAGACACAGGTTCATAACAGAACTTGATATGGGGACAGGGACTTGATGTATCTGAAGCTGAATGTTTGATCTACCTTTCTATGTACCGTTCCTCTGCCTGGAACAGAGAGTGTCCCAGCTTACATGTCACTTCTCAGGAGCTCTTCCTTGATCCTCTTCTCATTTAAATGTTTTCCCTGCTGTACACTCTCATAGCTTCCTCTTGTTTTCTTTCACAGCATTTACTACAACTTTGGAAGTTTTAATTTGTCTTCCTAATCAAACCTTACATTCTTTGGTGGCAGGATTCATGTTTTATTCATTTCTGTATGATGCCAAAGAAAAATTTGCAGTGGACAGAGTTAAATAGGCAAGGAAGACTTTATGGAAGACTTTATTGAAGACTGTTGCATTAGGGGAGAGGGACTGAACTGAACTCCACTGAAACAAAAGGCAGGAGGGTTTTTAAGCTCTGGGGTAAGGTGACGGAAAATAGTGGAGGCCGCTGGTTGATGTTGATGAGGCCATCTGTGTCTGCTAATTGATGCTTATCAAAGCGAGGCTCTTACCTTCCTGCAGAGACTGGGAAACAGGGGCGCTATTTTTCTCGATGATTACATTTCTAAGGGGTGGCTCCCATGTCCTTGAGAATGACATTTCTGGGTTGTAAAATTGGTAAGAAGGCTGGGAGAAGATTTGCATCTCTAAGGGGCAGAGAAAGAATTTACAATGCCAAATTTTCTAACGTAAATGCTCTAAGAAAAGGGAGTTCAGGGACCAGGAGTCAGGAAGAAACTGTCTATAGTTTAGCCAAGCTGAGAGGAACACTGAGGCCACTTTGGGTAATGACCTCCTACTTTATGTGACTTTCCTTCACTGCAGGATCTGGGAAAAAATACAGCAAATAATAGGTGTGTTTAATTTTAAAATTAATATTTGTGTGTGTATCTGGTTAAGCGCCATCTCCCTGTCTAGATGCTGAGCTCCATGAGGGCAGGGAACATGCCTGTCTTGTTCATTAGTATAAACCCAGCACCATCCACTCGCTTCTCATAGGTGCTCGATAAGTGCTTGTGGAAAGAACGAATGGAATGCATAGAGGAAGAGACAGAAACCTCAGGGATAACTTGCAGCTTTTCAGGACGAGAGCAAGAAGGTAATGGGGCCAGTAGTGGCTGACATGTGGAAGTGACAGTGATGGTCTGAGGGGAGAGCAAACAGTCATTTGATTTCAGGCTGCCCTGCTGATTTTACCTGGACTAGGGGCTAATGATGTTTGGTGTCTGGGATGGAGATGGTGAAG
Source organism: Camelus ferus (assembly GCF_009834535.1). Classification (NCBI taxonomy): domain Eukaryota; kingdom Metazoa; phylum Chordata; class Mammalia; order Artiodactyla; family Camelidae; genus Camelus; species Camelus ferus. The sequence goes on along the minus strand of NC_045714.1, from coordinate 1,042,153 downwards.
GGAGCGCAGCTGAGCCTGGGGAGATGCTAGCTTGTGCAGATTACACCTCTTACTTGCCCTCAGTTTGATTTCTAACAAGTGACGATCCTGGGGGACAAGACGGCGTTTGCTCTTTTGAGTTTATTTAGAAGATAGAGCTGCATCAAGGTGAGGACCCCCTTCCGGGCCACCCTACGGGCAGATGGATGCTGGTGCATGTAATTACTTTCAGGGTCAAAGTAGCACAATCAGCTCCTTTGTCAGCAGCGTTCATTGAATAGTTTTATCGAGCGCCTGAGGGTGATTTGTTCCAGCTCTGGAGTAATTGTCCAATCAGCCGCAGGTCCCAGGGGGAAGGTGGTTTGAAGGAGACAGCCCAAACATTTGTGATTAAGACTGGGCGACTTTATTAATTAAGTCAACATTCTTTGAGCACCTACTATGTGTTAGGTTCTGTTCTGTGCCAGGCTTTGTGGGAGGTGAGAGAGAGTTCTTGCTCTAATGAACCTGTGGATGGTTAAGGGGATGAATAGAACTATCCTTAATCTCATACTCATCCCAAGTGTCCCAATGGGAGCTCCAAGGAGGAAAGGCTTTTTCCTGATGGAGGAGGCTTTGAAGTAGGGCCTGGGAAGATGGTGGATGGGGCTCGGATGGAGATGAGGGGTTGATGCTGATGGATGTTCAAAGTCAGTGACAAAGATTTTCTCCTTGTAACCAGCCTCCTCTGAGCTGTCTTCCTGGGAAGACTGAACTTTGGCCTATTAAAACTTTAGCAAACACTAACACAGCTCCTAAGAGCTCAAGGCTGCATCCCTAGATGATCCTAGCGCTGTTAAAGTTCCGACCCGAGAAAATTCAGAGCCGCCAACTGAATTATTTCACTGCTTTCTCCAGCCGGCACCCAAAGAAAGGCCCCATCTCCCAGGCTCTATGGGAGAGGAGGAGCTTAACTGCAACAGGTACCAGTTTGCAAACCCACTGGGTTTTATATGGACCGACCACCCCTTTCTGCTTTTTGTCATTTTTCACTTTCCTGACTTTGTTCAAACCCCTACATTCCCCCTCCTCTCCCTTCATTCTTTAAAATGCTCAGTCACCTCTGCACAGATCAGAATGGGGCTGAGCACTTTCCCTGTTAGTGGTTACTGAATACAATCTCTTTTCACTGCTTTAGCTAACATCTGGCTGTGTTTATCTTTGACATCAGTTCTCTATGAAAAAATAAAAGCAGAAAACTATGCACACAGTTGTTCCAAAAGAGACCCTTGCGACTCGATCCTGCAGTGGAAACGGTGAGAGAGAGAGTTGTGGAGAAAAAGGGGGAGCCAAGTCATCCAGGGCCTTGCAGGCTCAAGCAAAGAGTTGGGGTTTTATCTTAAGTGCCTTAGAAAGTAGAAGACTTAATGTTGGGGAGTTATAGTGTCAGAGCAGTGCTTAGCACAAAGTAAGCATCGCTAAGTGTGAATTGTTGCTGTTATTATTTGCAGTTCCAAAGAATAATTTCTCTGGCCATGGCTCTGAGAGAGGATTGTGGGGAGCCAAGGAGGATGAGGGACAGTAGTTAGGAGGCTACAGCAATAGTCAAGGCCAGAGACGGTGGTGGTCTTGCTTGGCTCAGTGGTTATGAGGTGGAGAGAAGTGACTGATTCTGGGAGAGATTTAGGAGGTCAGATTGGTAGGACTTGGTGATTGGCAGGAAGTGGTGGGGGTCAGGGGAGGCAAAGGGAAAAATTGAAGGTGATGTCCAGGGTTCTGGCTTGCAGAAATGAGTAGATAATGGAGCTGTTTCCAGTTGTAAGAGCAGGTAGATGTTGGGCAGATGGGGAGATTACTTTTTCAGGTTAAGAGCACGTGGGGATGGCCGTGTGGGTATGTGGGGCTGGAGCTCTGGAGGACTAACCTTCAGGGATGGGAGCTATTTTTATTCCCACATTAAACTTAGTTTGGTCCTGCGCTTCAGGCACAGCGCTGGGGACCTAGCATGTATGTGACTTCTTTTGCGTTGTAGAGGAGGAAAAAGTCTCCTATCCTCTTAGGTTCTCCAGCTGGACCTAAGAATTAAACTGACATAAGAGGGATTAATGGGAAAAAAGCATGAAGGTTTTATTACATTTTTACTTATACACAGGGCTTTCACAAGAGAATGAAGACCTGAGGAAGTGACCAGAGCAGAAACTTTTATACCTTTTAGACAAAGAAATGATAAATTTGTGAAGAAACAAAAAGAAGAGGTTTAAGCTAGGGGCAGTAAATTACAGGGAAATGACTAGGAGACATATTGGAAAGAGGAAGCAGGGGAAGATAGGGTTATTTTAGTACATTTGTTTGTACAGACCCATTTCAGTGTCTTATTCCAAATCTGTGGTGATAAAGATATTCTTGTCTTACTGGTACAGAGAGGGTGTTTTTCTCATGGGAAATTTTATGTTCTGTTTCTAGGTAGAAAAGGGCAGGTCAGAGAGCCTTTCCTGCATCTGCAGTTTCTCAAGTGCCTTTAGCTGAAAAAAATAAATATGTCAAAGAGGCATAGTTTAGGGTGGCATGTCCTGAACTCCTTTAGAGTTCTCCTGGACTCCAAGACAAGATTCAAGTGAAGGGGCTTTATTTGGGAAATGGAGGTCACATCAGTGGGGAAGTGAAACAGGGAAGGAAAGGGGCCAACAAAGTGTGTATGGGGAAACACATGCCTCAGAATGACCCCACACAAGGGGTGAGGGAACTGGGGTATTTATACACTACTGTTTCTGGAGCAAGAGCACTTACACACAGAGATACATTTATGACAGATGGAAGTTGCTGGGGCACAATGAAATGTCCAAGGTGTATAACAGGACATGGACAGCATTGGCTACAAAGTCTAATGATGCAGTTTGTATGAACATGTAGATTTTTATCCCACACTAGATGAAACTGGTCCTCTGTTTAGTTTTATGTCATATTGGCAGAGTTAGCTGCAACCTTCAAATAAAACCTGGTTGAGACTGGAGTAAATTATGTTTGTAGCACAGGGGGCTGGGATATAATTGTAACCAAACAATTATGGTTACATGTTTGTAACCATAATTACATGAACTATGAACTAACAACTCCACATCTCACCACTTGGGGTTCATTAGTTTCTTAGAAATGAACATTTATCGAACATGTACTATATGCCAGGCTTTGTGCTAAATACATAAATTATCTCATTTAACCTTTATAATGAAAATCCCTGTGACATAGGTATGGTTAGACCCATTTTATAGAAAAGGAAGGACTTAATAGTTTGCTTTTGTTGCAACAGTTTGCAGTTGGCAGAACCAAGTTGCAACCCATTTTTTTTTCTTCAACCTTTTGCTGCTGCTTGACTGGTAGAAATTGCAAGACCAATCTTCGCTCAAGCGTTTGGCTCCTATTTGTGCTCAGTATTTATTGAAGTTCCCAGGCCCATCCAGTACTAACTGTCGTGGCTTAATAAGTTCTAAATAATAATGATTTCCCCCTGGATTGAGTATGGATGCTTCTGTCAGCTGAGGCTGATTTCCACCTAATTTGTAGGGAATTTGTGTAGCACAATGATGAGCTAAATATTTATGCAGGGAGGATGTATGTACAAATCACATTTCCATAAGAAACACAAGGCAAATGAGAGTTTCCCACAAAAAAAGTTTATTGATGGGAAAAGATGCTTTAAAGGATCAAACATTAGCCAGGATTAACCAGCATTATTCAAGAGTTAGCCATATTTAGGCAATTTTAACATTTATGCCAGGGAAATGTCTTTATTAAAAATTGCCAAGGGATTACTAGAGGAGAAATCATTTTTGCTTTGCAGTGTTGAGGGAAGAAACCTGGGAATATGGAATAGCTTTTTCTCCAAATGAACAGGCCATTTTAGGGGATGATCCTGGGTAAGTTACTGCCGTGCTGTCTGAGTCTCAGTTTCTCAAGCTGTCATCCACTGGATAGGATGGGATGTTCCTTAAGGCTCTGCCCACTCCATCTTGTAATTCTGTGCACTAAACTGTGCCTCTGTCTTTTTATCTACACTGAGGACCAATATTGACCTTGGACTACCAGCCTTCCTATTGAGGGAAAAGACTCAACATTTAGGCTACCTACTGTGTGCCAGGTACCTGCTAGGTGCTTTATGTCAATCAACTCATTATTCCTCATAGCAGCTCAATGGCTTAGGTTTTGTTTCCATTTTATAGCTAAAAACGAATAAGTTGCAAGTTCAGGAGCAACTGCTACTTTGGGGGCCATGCTCCAGTCCTCCTCACCCATATCTAAGTAAATTCAACAAAAAGATGTTTAAACGTAACCATTTCCATTTTCAGGCTGTCTGCCAAGTGGGTACCAAGGAGCAAAGAGCACAGAACTTGTAGTTGTATAGAGTTGTATAGGGGTTTGAATTCTGCCACCTCAATGTACTAGATGTACAAGTCACATCACCTCTCCAAGTCTTGTTTTCTCATCTGTGCACACTTACCCTATATCTCCATAGAACAGGGCTATTGTGTGCATTCCACGAGAAACCATCCAGCTCTCTGGTCCCGATGTGAATTGGAAGCCTGAACCAGTTGATCTAGGCTTTCCTCCAAGGGTCATTTCAGGTTGTCATGCTTACTGCCTCTCTGATGTAAGAAGCAGCCCTGGCTTTCTCCCCATCCTTGCTGTCTTGAATGCCTTAGCCTGGTGCCCCCCAAGTCCTGGCCCTGCCTGACTTCTGCCTGTGTATATGCCGTATAGCTGGAGGTGCAGGTCCAAGCCCCAGGTTCTACTTATGTGACCTGGAGTCACTCATTTGATTTCTCTGAGACTCTATTTCTCTTCTGTAAAATGGGAATCATTTTACAGACTTTGTTCAAGACTTTTGTAGTTAAACACCATGATTTTGAAATTAATTGCATGCTGAACTGTGTTCTGTCCTCACCCTAGGGAATGACCTCAGTCCTTCTGAATGAATTCTTTTTTTTTTTTTTGCAACATTTATTTTTATAAAATAAAGTTAAGAAAGAAAAACAAACAAAAAAAAAACCCTGAAGCACAAATGTTGCAAAGACTAAAAAAACCCTTCACTATTTAAAAACTCCAGTAAAAAAGTATCAAGCAAATAAAAAACTAAAAAAAAGCCCAAACTGTGATTAATTATATCAATACAAAACAAAAAAATGCCCTCCTTCCGGTTCACACAGATACAAGCCCAAAACAAAATAAATGGAAAAAAAAAAAAAAAAGACACCAAAGAAAAAGAAACAAAAAGATGTCACCTGTTTTTGCTAAGACAAGATTATAAACAAAACCACTCAGATGGCGTCCTCTCCCTCTTACTCTCACCAAAGGAAGAGAAGAACGATCATCAGTGGCAAATGGCAGTCACACAAGCGACACCAAGAACCAGCTTCATGCTCAGGAGAGAACACTGCGCCTCTTCCTGTGGTTTTGGGTGCTCTACACATTTGGAGAAACTTCTCTAGTAACAAACTATAGAAATGATCCCTGAAAGTATATTCTTAATGAATTCTTTTTTTAAAAATATTGAAGTATAGTTGATTTACAATATTGTGTTAGTTTCAGGTGTATAGCAAAGTGATTCAGATACACACACACACGTTTTCAGAATCTTTTCCATTATAGGTTACTACAAGATATTAAATATAGTTCCCTGTGCCATACAGTAGGACCTTATTGTTTATCTATTTTATTTTTATTTTTTTCCACTTTAAAAACTTTTATTGAAGTGTAGTTGATTTACAATGTTAGTTTTAGGTGTGTAGCAAAGTAGTTCTATTATACATATATATTTTTCCTTTTCAGATTCTTTTCCATTATGTTATTACAAGAAATGGAATATAGTTCCCTGTACTATACAGTAGGACCTTGTTGTTTATCTATTTTATATATAGTAATGTGTATCTATTAATCCCAAACTCCTAATTTATCCCTCCTCCACTTTCTTCTTTGGTAATTACATTTGCTTTCTATGTCTGTGTCTATTTCTGTTTCTTAAATAAATTCATCTGTATTACTGAATGAATTCTTTTGTGACCTTAAGGGTTCCTGGGTTAAAGAGCCCCTCTGGCTTTGTTACAGAGAGACTTCTGAACCAGCAGATCCATTGCTGTCAAGATTCGGGTGCCTTGAGTGAGCAACTTCCCTCCCTCAGATGTTGCTTTAAGAAGACTTATTTCTGCTTGGCTGAGACAGACTCCTAATCTCATTTAATGTTTTCAAAACCCTGTACCAACGCACAACCTGCTGAGGTCACAGGACCAGCAGGTGGCTGCACCGGGATCCGGAGCCAGGTCCGCTGGCATCCTTTTTGCTGTGCCCGCTAAAGCTCACAGACCCAGCCTCTGCTTGGAGTTCAGCTTTGCCGTCACCAAGACTCACAGCCAGACTTTTAGCTTCACTTTCTTCTGAGGTTGTAACATGGCTTTGAAAAGATATTTCAGGAAAATCAGAAAGTGGTAAAAAAAAATTTTTTTGAGGTACAGATTCATAGCAGACTTCAGAAACTCTCTCTCTTAAATAACAGCTTTACTGAGATATAATTTACATACAGTGAAATTCACCTTGTACAAGAATACAGTTGAATGGTTTTTAGCATATTCACAGAGTTGTTGTGTAACCATCACCACTATCTAATTTTAGAACATTTTCAGCACCTCCCAAAGAAGCCTCATACCTGTTAGCAGTCACTCCTAATACATCCCTGGCAGCTACTAATTTACTTTCTATCTCTGTGGATCTGTCTATTCTGGACATTTCGTTTAAGTGGGGTCATATGATATGTGGCCTTTTGTGATGGGGCTTTTTTCACACAGAGTAATGTTTTCCAGTTTCATCCATGCTGTTGCATGTATCACTACTTCATTCTTTCTGTGGATGAATAATATTCCATTGTATGGATACACCACACTGTCTGTTCACCAGTTGAATTGATGGATATTTGGGTTGTTTCCACTTTTTTGGCTATTATGAATACTGCTGCAATGAACATTCATGCACAAGTTTTCGTATGGATATGTATTTCCAGTTCTCTTGGGTACAGACCTCGGAGTGGAACTGCTGGATCATAAGGTAACTCCATTTAACATTTTTGGAGGAACTGCCAGACTATTTTCCAAAGTGGCTGTACCATTTTACAATCCCACTTCCGGAAACTCTCTTTTGGTTTTTATTGATTGGAATGGGTTTGCAGATACTGATGATTTGTTTGAGCTTCAAGCCCAATTTGGCCCAAAGCCTCAGAGGAAAGCTCATTGCATTGCAGGACTGGATTTTAGCTTGGCCAGAGAAGACCTGTAGCCTTCAATTTTTCACCCTAAGTATTCTGTAATAGAAGTCAGTAAAATATAGTACAGCCTTGAATTTGAGTTCTTGAGTAAGAGCTGTGATCCAGCACAGGAAGAACAGTTTAGAATAGTGCCTATCTTGCTTTGAGTCCCTTATGTTGTGACACTGGGACAAGGATTTGAAGTGATCTCAGGAGATACTTGTTAATGAATGGAGCAAGTGAGAGAGGGAAGAGAAGGAAACTGATGAGTGTGCTACCAAGCAGGTCACTACTGTGGGCAACCGGAGCTCAACTCAGCTGGAAAGCTCCGGCATCCAGTGCAGAAAATGTCTTGGAGTTATCCTAATGGGGTAACAAAGAAGCTGGAGCATTTATGTACCAACTCCTGGTCTCCAGTTGGTTGAGGGCTGCTTCTGGGGTAGGAGCTCCTTGGGATTTCTGGTTTGCCCTGCACACTGGCCTAGCCTGCCCCCATACCCACGGCAATGGGTTGCAAGGTTTGCTCTAAGCATCCTTTGGTGTGTGGAGATCTACAGGAGGAAAACCAACAGCATCAGCCATGGGGCTAATCCAGACTGGAATTTGAGTCACTCATCCGTGGCCATCTCTACCTACATTTAAAAAGGCTTGATCACAGTGTCATGTAAAGCTGCCTCTGTTGACTTATATATATATATATTTATTTTTTAATTGAAGTTGGAGGCTGTTCTTTAAGAAAGAAAAGAGTAGGGCAATTGAAAGGTACTTGCTGAAGTAATCAGAATTGAGAGGCAGGAATAGAGATGGAAATCAGAATCTTCCTTGAGACAATTTAGTGGGATAATCAAGGGCTAGGAAGTGTGCCAGTTCCCCACAGATTAGAACCTCTGGGCGCCACAGATGCCTGAGCAGATGTTTATATTTAGGCCCAGCAGAAGAAAGGACATTTGTAGAAGAAGTTCCCAAATGCCACTGGAGACCAGGGTCACCTGGGGCACATAAGAAAAACAGAGGTCTGCAGTCTCACTGCAGAGTCTCCAACGGTGGGGCCCAGGAATCTATTTTAACAAGTACTGTGAGTCCCTGACTGTGAGTCAGATTTGCAGACCTCTGAGAGGAGACAGGAGTGTGGTAGATAAATTTCCAGATGTTTTTGGAAATAGACAGGAAAACAGATAATGTAGTGTGCTCCCTTCTCAGCCTTCCCCATGGCCCTACTTAGATTCCACTGGCTTGTGTTTGTAGCTAGCCCAGGCCTTTTGTTCCTCCCTGCCACCCCAACCCCTGCCACCCCCAGCTACAGTATCCGGCAGGAAGCTCTGTTGGGGTTGGAGTTTCACCCCCAGAAACTGGGAATCTCAGACCTGTGTGGTCCTCTCTGTGATGCATGGTCTCAAACAAACAAAAAGAAACAATCAAACAGACAAGAGTCTGGTCAGTTGAAAAGGAAACAAGATGAGTTGCTTTAACTGGTGTCTCTAAAGACATGAAAGGCCATTACATCTTCTCACTCCCCATTGAACTTTTCTTAGTAAGTATTATAGCTGATTGTGTCCCCCCCAGACTTATGTTGAAGACACCCCTCCCCTCCCCAGTACCTCAGATTGTTACCTAATTTCGGACAGGGTCTTGGCAGAGGTAATCCAGTTAAAGTAAGGTCTTTAAGGTGGGCTGTAGTCCAGTATGACTGGTGTCCTTATGAAAAGGAGAAATTTGGAGACACATGCATTCAGGGAGCAGGCCATGTGAACGTGAAGACGGCCATCGACAAGGCAAGGAGAGAGGCCTGGAACAGATCCTTTCCTCACGGCCCTGGAAGAGACCAGCCCTACCTCCATTTCGGACTTCCAGCCTTCAGAACTGTGAGACCATAACATTCTGTAGTCTCAACTACCTGGTCTATGGTGCCCTATTATTTAGCAAATGCACATAGTTTCTCGCCAGTGGAGCCTACCTCCCCAATTTCTCTGTCTGTCTTTTCCCTCTACCTTCACTGTAGCCCCAGACTCTACCATCTCCTTGGCCTCCTGCAGTAGCTCTTAATGTCATTGCCTGAAGTGCAGCAAGCCAGACACTGAGATGTGGAGGTTTGCAGCAGAGAAAAGGTTTATTCACCAGGAAGCCAAGTAAAGAGACTGGAGAACAAGTCTCAGATCTGCTTCCCTGAATGCGAGGGGCTCGGGATATTTACGGGAAAAGGAGCATGGTGATCCTAGGCATGGGGAAAGGTGAAGTATAATTGGTGTGGTGTACAGGTGCATCTGAGTTACATGCTTTGTCGTGGGATGTATATTTAGAAAGTGTCGGTGTCAGCATGATCTGAGGGTGGAGTTTTGGGTCCTCAAAAGGTCATTCAGGTCACTCACACAGGCCCAGCTGAGTGGTCAGTGATCTCGACTGATTTGAACAGGGCAAGACTAGCTCCATGTTCCTGAAAAACAATTTAAGCAACAGTTACTATAGCGACTCACAGGTCAGCAGTGGTATCTCTAAGTGGCAGTCTGAGGAGTCTTATGATGTATTACCTAAGCTATGTGATGCTTGGTGGGTATGCAGTTTGCAAGAACAATTAAAGCAAGCTTAGTGAAGGCAGGTTACAGAATATTATTTATTAAGCAAGTTACAGTTTAAGGGATCTAACTGATTAACTGCCCTTGGTTTCACTAACCTGCCTTTCTACTTTCCTTCTGATTCCCTGCTATTTTCTCTCTGCCCAGACACCTGCATCATGGTTTATAAACACACATGTGACGGTGTCGCTCCCCTCCTGAATACTCTTCTGTGGCTCCCTATGACTTTCAGAGTAAAGAGCCAGATCCTCAGTCACAAGACCCTACATAGTTGAGCCTTGCCTGTCCTTCAGTTTTACTGCCACGTCCCTTCCTGTGTTCCCTCACACTGGTCTGTTTTCGGGTCTGAATTAGCCTTTCTTCCATCTCCAGAATGTCTGCAGGAATGGTCCTCTTCACCCTCTCCTCCAAGCTGATTCCCCTTCTTCCACGAGGCCTCAGTTAATGCATTTCCTCGGGGCATGATCAGGTTCGATTTCTTCTGTCGTGTGCTTTCCTAACATCCTGAACTCTTCCATGGTAGCAGCCACGCATGTGTAATCGATCATTTGTGTAATGATTTATTTGGTGTCTTACTAGAATGTAAACTCCACAGAGGCGTGGTCTTTGTTCTGTTTGTTCCCTTCTGTATCCCCAGCATCTGAAACAGCACCCGGTGCACAGTAGGTGTTCAACCAGCATTTGCTGCATGAACAGATGAATGGACAGGATCCCCAGAAGGTCCCAGCCCCGTTCGGTCTTGTTCTTTCTTGTTTCTCTAGCACCTAGTGCAGTGCCCAGCACAGAGTAAATTCCCTGTGAAGGTTGGGGAGGGCAGTGGGTGAGGAGGGAGAGGAGGGGATGGGGTGACCAGTTGACAGGACTGAATATCATCAGACAGAGCTTCCCTGGGTTGAATGCCTTCTCAGGGAGCTCTCGGTTCCATGGGGGACATCTTCTTTCTGGGAGACAGTCTGGCATCACTGCAATGGGGACACACCCAGAGGGCTGCTTGAGTCCAGTCAAAGAAATGGGGATCCCGGGTGGAATGGAAGAGAGGATGGCTGAAAAGGATGAAGGAGAGAGCTTACGGCCTTTTGGATGCTGCTGAGGAGACATTTTTTTTTTTTCCGGCTTCCCTCGTCCTGCTGGCTTGAGGGCCATGTGGGGATTTAGTGCGAAGGTAGCAGAAAGCTCACCAAAGAGTGTTCCCAGCACGCGAGGTGACCACTGCAGAACCCTTTGCTTGTTGGTCTGCATGCTTGGTCTTCACCGTGGTGTGTGTTGTGCTGGGGTTCCCCTGGGCTCCCCCAGTGTCTTCAAACCAACTGTGTGCAGAGTTTTCTCATGGGCTACAGTGTGGTATGTCCATGTGAAGCTTCAACTTTAAAAACAAGTTCCTTTTCTCCCAAGACGTCCAGCTCTTCTAATTTCTGGGAAGCTTGAATTTGTCCCAGAGCTTCTCCAGCAGACAGGCCCCATTATTCAGCGAGCCCCCAGGGCCTCTTCCCGGCAGGTTGGCCTTGCTAAAGGCATCCTTCCTCTGAAGCTCTTCGTGCCTCAGCTCCTTGCATTTCAACACACTTCAGCACATCGTCAGGCTGTTTGGGTTTGAATAGCAAGGCAGTCAAATGTTTTCGAGAAGAGGAGGGGAAATCCCACACTCACCCCACCAGAGCCTTCTTGGGAAGCATCCATAGGCCTAGCTTGGTCTCTAGATTGGATCTAGGGCTGAGAAACTGTCCAGATGAGAGTGCTGGTGAGAGGCCATGGCTTCTCAGGGCTCGGCCTGATGTGGTTCCTTTGGCATTAAGGAGTACCTCCCTGCTTCCAAGGGTGCCTTCCATTTCTTCTTTCTCCCTCTCCTCCAGCAGCAGGGCTTGATTCAGGCATCTTTGAATTAATAACTCTTCAAGCACAACATAAATAAGATATAATTGGAGGGAAGGTGGAAGTGAGAAGATGGGAAGATTTACTATATTAAAATGCTCACTGTGGTATCATGGAAATGTGTTGGGATAATTCACTGAGATGACTTTGTGCTCCGCTGATGCTGCTACAGTAGAATCAGAAAGACTGCAAGCAGTATGTTTGGGCTTTTGGTATTTTTCTCCATGTCTAGCCTCTTTCCGAGTAAGCCTCTTCTTGTCTCAGGTGGAGTGAACTGGACTCTGTATCTCAGGTAAGCCTACAATGAAGGAACACATGCCTTCCTCACTTTTGCTCCCAGGACCCATCAGCTCTTTGCAGCAGGCTCACAGTGTTCCCCTCCAAAAAACAAAAACAAAAACAAAAAAACACCCAAACCTCTCTATGCCTCAGTTTTCTCACCTGTAGAATGGGGTTCACCCTCATGGGGCTGTCGTGAAGATTAAGTGAGTTACCACAGGCAAAGCACTTAAAACAGTGCCTGCTACATAGTAAGCACTCAATGAACGTTAGGTATTAATACCATCACTCATGTATAGAGTCAGGGGAGAGAACTATTAAGCATGTATATCAGTCAGGGTTCTCCAGAGAAACAGGACCAAGAGCGTCCATATCTGTATGTATATCATCATATAAATATCTGTCTGTATTTAAACCTGTACTACACTCCCCTCCCCATATATCTGTATACATTTATTTCAAGGAATTAGCTCACGTGATTGTGGGGGCTGGCAAGTCTGAAATTTTCAGGGCAGGCTGGCAGGCTGGAAACTCTCAGGCCAGAACTGATGCTGCAGTCCTGAGGCAGAATTTCCTTGTCCTTAGGGAAACCTCAGTTTTGCTCTTAAGTCCTGTCGATTGATTGGAGGAGGCCGCTCAGCGTGGACGGTAATCGCCTTTACTTTAAGTCGCCTGATTGTAGGTGTTCACGACATCCACAAAATACCTCTGCAGCAACACCTAGATTAGTGTTTGATTGAGTAAACTAGGTACCACAGCTGGGCCAAGCTGACATATAAAGCCGGGCATCAGAGCGTGACATCCCTAATCCCGCTAGCTTGTCCCCATGCACGTTGCTGTACTGACCAGCAGTATCTGACCTCCAGGGAAGTTTCCTTTCTTCTCTCACTGCCTCTCCTGTTAAGTTCCCTCCCCTCCATTCCTGACCTCTGACATGGCTATTCTCTTTCTTGCTTATTTCCTCTGTGGGTAAGGGAATTGGGGGGTGATTTTGGGTTCTTGGGGTGGCAGAGGGGAGGAAGACCAAAGAGCGTGTCTGGAGGCGTGGAGGCAGCCTGCTTCTTTCTCCCCGTTGACACTTGCTGTTAAAAGAAAGAAGAATCAGACCTCATCCACCGCCAGCGTGAATCTTATGCCAGAACTCACGCAGCTTTTGGAAACTCATTCAACTGAAAGTGTGTCTGTCTCCTTCCCAGTCTTGAATTATGTTAACAAGCCCCGTTTCCTTATTCCTTGCTCCATCCAATTTCTTTTCCTTGATCAATAGATAGGGGAGGGGAGGGCTGCCCTACCGGATGACTGTCACCCAGTTGGGAGGTTTGACTGGAAGATGAGGGCCTGGCTTGCATTTCTCCATCAGTTAAAAAGTGTGTCCCACTCCCACCCCATCATGGGCTTGTGACTCTTTAGCAGCAAATTCCTGATTACATACAGCTTGTCACAGTCTCCCCCAGTTGTAAAATTTTATTTTAAAACACTGTATGCTCCAAAATATTTACAGATGAAATTTATACTGTTCGGGATTTGCTTTAAAATAATGTGGGAGGGGAAATTGGCTGAAACTGGAACAGCCACAGATAGATAATTGTTGAACCTGGGTGGTGGGTACATGGGGGCTCAGTCGGTTATACCGTTCTGTGTACTATTGAATATGTTTAGACCATTTTCCATAATGAAAAATTTAGAGAAAGAAAGAGGAAAAAAACCCCACATTATGAAGTCTGTAAGTATGTTTCCAAATAGTGTTTCTCAAGAATATTTTCAAGCTTTCATTTGACTAAAATTTCAGTTTTTAATATATTCTTAACTCTTAAGAAACAAGACGACAGGACATGCGAGTCTAGAACTGGGGTCGACAGACTCTGTCAAGGGCCAGACAGTCCACATTTTTGGCTCCATGGATTACATAGTGTAAAAGCAGCCACAGGCAATGTGTAAATGAAGACACATGGCTGTGCTCCAATAAAACTTTATTTATGAACACTGACATTTGAATTCCACATAATTTTCACATGTCACCAAATAGTCTTGTGATTTCAAAAAAAATCACTACAAAATATAAAGAGCATTCTAAGCTTGCAGACCTTACAAAAACAAATGCCCTGCTGGATTTGGCTTGTGAGCCATAGTTGGAAGACCACGCTACAGATGATGGTTTAACAAACTGGGGATCACCGACCACGTAATTTGGTCTCCAAGGCTCATTTGTTTTCTTGAACAACCTGGGGAATAAAAGTTCTCCTGTCATCTCTGTGCATGTTCTGTGTGTCTATTCTCCTCCTGAATTCTCTGATCATCTTCACCATCGCTGCCTGTCTCCTCACCACTTAATTCTTCTTTTGGGATTTTATCTTGTGCCTTTGCCTGGAGTATATTCCTCTGCTGCCTCATTTTGTCTAAATTTCTATTCACATATTTATGTAGGTTAGTTGCATTTCTCGACCTTGGAGGAGTGGCCCTCTGTAGGAGACATCCTATGTGTCCCAGCAGTGAGCTCCCCTCTTGTCACCCAAGGGCCAGGGTCCAGCTGGTCCTAGGGCAGAGTCCGGCCTGTGTTTGGGGACTCCATGCACAGGCTGTGGTTACTTCTGGTGTCTGCCCCCTAGTGGGTGAGGCTGGACTAGAGACTTGTGCTGGTTTCCTGGTGGGAGGGGTTGGTGCCTGCCCACTGCTGAGTGGGGCTGGATCTTGGCCCTCTGGTGGGCAGGGCTGTGTCCGGGGGCATGCCTAGAGGCAGGTGTCTGCTGGGGCTCAGAAAGTCTGCTGATGGGTGGGGCTATGTTCCCACCTAGTTAGTTGTTTGGCCTGAGGCATCCCAGCATTTAAGCCTACAATCTGTTGGATGGGGCCAGGTCTTGGCACTAATGACCCAAGCAAGATGTCAGCCTCCAGGAAAGCTCATGAACCCTCTCCGAATGTCTGCCACCAGCTTTTATGTCCCCAGGGTGAGCCACAGCTGCTGCCCACCTCCCCAGGAGACCCTCTAAAACCGGCAGGCAGGTCCTGTGAAATCACTGCCTTTGCCCTAGGTCCTGGGGCATGTGAGATTCCGTGTGCTCTCCTTAAGAATGAAGTCTGTTTCCCCCAGTCCCGTGGAGATCCTGCAGTTAAGCCCCCCTGGCCTTCAAAATCAAATGCTCTGCTCTTCCCGATGCCAGAATCCTGGCTGGGTAGCCTGATGTGGGGCTCAGAATTCTCTCTCCTGTGGGAGGGCCTCTGCAATATAATTTTTCTCCAGCTTCTGGGTCTCCCACGTAGGAGGTATGGGACCCAATTATATCGAGAGCACACCCCTCCCACCATCCCACTGTGATTCCCTCTTTATGTTTCTGGTTGAAGAAGATCTTTTTTGGTAGTTTCCAGTCTTTTTTTTATCAATACTTGTTTAGCAACCAGTTGTGGTTTTGTTGTGTTGATGAGAGGAAGCAAGCTGGTGGTCCTACTATTCTGCTATCTTGACCGGAAATCCCCTCTGTGCGTGTTAACAAAACAAAACAAAACAAAACAAAACAAAACAAAACAAAACAGAATAAAACACCGAAACCAACTACAGAGTAAGTTGACTGAAAAAGAACCAAATAATTAAGATGTGACAAAAGTACACAAGTGGAGGTTTCTTCCTTCATTGCCCATTCCCTGGCCCACTGCCCAGAGGTGACAGCTGGGGTCCCAGTCTCCAGGGATCCCAAGACAAACTCCTCCATCCTTCTTCCTCCCCAGAAGGCCAGACTTATTCTATCAGTGCTTCTTCGAGGACTAAGCATGAAACAAAGATTAGCTGACCATCTCCCCAAATATAAAGAATTATACACTTTACATTTTGACGATCAGTCCACCCACGGGCAGGTGAACTCTTTAAATTGTTAAACCAACCAAATGAAAAGGGAATGATTATATGTCGGACCTGAACTGTTGTATGTCAGTGTTGCTCTAAAACTCCGTGGCTCATGATCCCCTTGAGCAGAACCTCATGGAGAACCTTGGACAGACCTTTCTTCCTGCCTCAGCTTCCCCTGTCTCTCTGGCCGCCCCCATCTGGATCCCCAGCCACGGGGAGCTAGGTTGTCTGATCAATCTGTGGGTCTGATGCCTCTTACTGTTTTGTTCCCTTTCTTTGGTTTTTCTTTTGATTTTCTAAGAGTGGACACTAATTTGACTCTCAGCTTCCTTTGTATTTTTTCCTTAGGGAATCAAACCAGGCTATTTTTGTTCTTGAGATGGTGAAACACATTGAAAGTAGAGAGGAAAAAAGCGTGAGAGAGAACACGCCCTCTGCTTCCGTTGGGATCCTCGCTGGCTGTTCCTGAGTTTTCCATGGAAAGCACTTAGATACTCAGAACAAAGTCTAAGTGGTTTGTGTGCTGAATTTTTCTTTTAGAACCAGGAGGGAAGAACCTCAGGGATTAGCCAGTCCAAACCCATCCCTTTATAGATGGAGAAACCGAGGCTCATGAGGTGGAAGATGGGAAGTAGGGGAGGCATGCATAGGTGGGAGGGAGATATATTTGAGGGAGGGTGAGCAGGCCTGGAGCCTGGGATGGAGAGCAGGAGGTGCTGCAGGTGTGTCATGGATGAGAGATGAGCGGTGAGGGGCCAGGCTGGGATAGTCCTTGAAGGCTAGACCTAAGACTTAGCCTCCTCTTGGGGGTTAAAAGGCTATTAGAAGGTGTAGGCAGGGAATATTGTGTTCTATTGTGCTTCAGAAAGATCTTTCTGTGGAAGAGGGACTTGTGATGTGGGGCTGGAGGCTGGAGACTTGGGGATTGTTGAGGAAGGACAGACAGCAGATGTGGATGTTTGGCAGCAGGTGGGCAGAGGGAGAGGATCATGGTATAGGAGGGAGGCAGAGCCAAGGCAGGGGGCTTTTGTCCAAGTGGGTAGATGAGACCTTGGAGGTGGTGACCTGGGGCCAGGTTGGGGAGCAGGGGAGGGCTGAGGTGGCAGGTGCTGAGGGAGTTTAAACCCAGCTACAAAGGCTGACCTGTGACACTCCTGTTCATGGTTAAGGCCCCTGACCGTAGGGGCATTGGCCACTGAGAGAACAAGCCAGATGGGTGAATTTTGGAGACCCCAGGGTTTCCAGTGCCCCTCTGACCTCCCGATACCCACTCATTCTCCTTACTCTTGAAAGTAGAATCAAGGAGGTGCTGGCTACTGTTTAATGATGGTTGATGTGAAAATAAAAGGAAAACCTAATTACCAAAAAGAAAATCCACCCACTGGGTGTCTGGAAGCATCCTCTCAGCATCCCTGCGTTTATTCTGACATCTTTGGCCAGGTTCCTTACGTGTTACCAAGTGCCGCTCCAGGCATATATATTTCAGACCCTTTCCAATCTCTGGCAATTCGTTTCTTGGCCACTAAGCTGGACTGAAGCAGGAATACTTTAATGTACTTATTTATATCTCATTGGTTACATAAGTTCCCTCGTAAGTGAGCTCCGTGATCCCCCAGCGTGTCAGTGTGAAAGCTTAAATGGACTCATCAGTTTCTCAGCCAGTCTTCCTGGAAGGTCAGCCTTGAAGTAAACTGCACCTTTGCCACCACCGATCTTAGAGCCCTTTCACCACTTCCTTTCTTTCTTTTTTCCCTTTTACCACTTTCACCTCATTTTGATTCATAGAATCATAGAGTTACAGTATTTGGATCAATTTGAGAGAGGAGGTGAGGGCAGTGGAGAGGGGGCCTGGATGAATATGTGGAGAGTCGCCAGAGTCTGGCCCCTTCAGAGAGCTGGAGCTTGTGGCGGAGGGGCCGAGACCCGCATGGGCTGGGGGTGGATGCACGCTGGTCACGGGAGGGTTATAAATGGGAAGATGGCACTGCCAAGCTTCATCCGAGGAGGATCATTTTGGCTGCATGGTAGGGGATTGCGTGGTGGGAGGAAAGGCAAGTGCTGGTCCTGCTGAGTGAGACCAGCTCCCACGCCCTATCGGAGCCAGCTCGGATCAGCTTCACGATTTCAGAGCCTGGTGCGAAGTGAAAAGGCAAAGCATCTTATGCAAAATTTAGGTACAATGGGATGTTTTTCAGCCATATAAAAGAATGAAGTGCTGACCCCTGCTGCAGCATAGATGGACCTCAGAAACATGGTGCTAAGTGAAAGAAGCCAGACACAAAAGGCCAAGTAGTGTACGATTCCATTTACATGAAACTTCCAGAATAGGTGAATTCATAGAGACGGAAAGTAGGATAGTGGTTGCCAGGGTCTGGGGACAAGGAGGAGGGAGGAGTGACTTTGAATAAGCATGGGGTTTCCTCTTGGGATGATGAAACTGGGGACTAGATGGACGTCGTGGTTATACAAGATCATGAGAACACTAAATGCTGCTGAATGATCTGCTTTAAAATGGTTACTTTTATGTTATGTGAATTTTGCCTCAATTAAAAAAAACTGCATTCCCAGGTGATGTGGATTAGGATGTGGAATTCATCAGAGGTGGAGGGCAGGAGGGTTGTGCTGGGGAGCATTATTCGGCCGACCACACCCTTCTAGAGTGATGTTGAATTCCTAAAGTTTTCTAAAAAGCTTAGTTTCTTGACAGGGTTCAGAGTGGGGTTTTTTTTTTACACTTTTTAGATAAACTATCTTTCTGCTATTGTGCTTGTATGTTTATGAAGATCTGTTGATGTATACAGGTGGCTTGGATATTTTGGATGGACATTATGAATTCCATGCCAGGATTATGTGTCATTAGCTCCTTTCCTTACAATTCATCTGGTCTGCAAGACAGAGGCTGGTTATAAGTGTTACAGAAGACTAAAGGAGAACAAGGGCGGGCTTTGAGTTAAATTATTTATTTGACTCATCACAAAATTTGAGAATTGCGGGAAAGCTTCTCCAAGCACCCTAATGATCTCCCAGCTTGACTGCAGTGCTTTGAGTGAAAGGCGCTCACTACTTGTCAGAGCAGATTACCCCAAGGTTGAATATTTCAATGCCTAGAATGCTCTCATTTTCCTGCAGTTGAAATGTGCCTCTCTTCGCTTCATACCCACAGGTCCTGGTTCTGTTCTCTGGGGCCCACTGGTTACCCTTCTGCAGGGAGGTGAAGGCAGAGGTCTGGTCCCTTCTTAAAGCTAAATGTCCCCTATTATCTTGCCAGCTTCTTCACAGTCCGTCCATCCTCCCCAGGGAACAATGAAGTTATTCACATCCCTTTTCCAACCTACTGACCAGATCCCCTTCCCGCATCCCAGTGCCCCCTCCTCCTCCCCTCTCCCCAGACTCCTTCTCAGGGTGCTGCCCTCTCCTTCGTTAGGCCACCTCTGGTAGAAGCCCTTCTTTTGATTCTTTACTCCCAGGTGGGGCGTAGGATCTCTTAAGAAAAGAAAGGCTTATCTGAACCTGCTGACCCTCCCTGAAAGGGAGTGGGTCTGTCATGGGCTGAACAGTGTCTCTTCGCCCCCTACATTTATATGTTGAAGTCCTAACCCCCTCAGTACCTCAGAATGTGACTATATTTGGAGATGGGGCCTTTAAAGAAGTGATGAAGGTAAAAATGAGGTCATATGGGTAGGCCTTAATCCAGTAGGATTGGTGTCCTGATAACAAGAGATCAGGACACAGATGCGCACAGGCCTGGAGGGAAGGCCTTGTAGGGGACACAGGGAGAAGACGGCCATCTCCAAGCCATGGAAGGGGGCCTCAGGAGAAATCAGAGCTGCTAAAACTTGATCTTGGCCTTCTAGCCTCTAGAATTGGGAGAAACTAAATTTCTGTTGTTTAAGCTCTCCCATTCTATGGCAGCCCTGGCAAACGAATACAGGGTCCTCGTCATCATAACCTCCCTAGGCCTCTCCTTCCTTTCCCCTTTTCAGAGGGTCACTCTCTAGACGCCTCCGCCTCCCACTAGTCAAGGGTAGAGGAAGTAACTTCTGGCTGAAGCAGAACAAAACAAAACACATGGTTTAAGTTCCTAGCAGGCCTCCCACTGGATTAACTCATGGCAGGGCCCTGACAGCATTCTGTGCTTCTCTAGGAAGTTGAATCCTAATTTTAGTGTCTTGCTCATGGATTCTCTCATCCCCTAACTGGACCATGGGATTATTGTCCCTGGTGCCCAAAGTAGCAGCCCTGACTCACCTAGTTCCTAATGGAGGGAAAATGGATTTAATAAGCCTGCCAGCAGGGGCTTCTGATAAACAGCATGGATCTGGCTGTGCTCTAGCAATACTTCTAAGTGCTTGGGGCCCAGGGGGTGGATCCAGACATCATTCCTTATCGCTCAGTGGCCCAAGGGACTGGGTAGGGCCTGATCTCCAAAATGAAGCTGGAAGCAGGTAGCCAGGGTGGTTTTCAAGCACTGGCAGCTTGAAGTCCCCATCCTAGCAGATCCTAGCCACACAGGGTCTTAACATGCCTTCATGGAGATTATTTCTGCAGGGTACAGGGTTTTGAAGCTCATTATTAGTTGGATGCCTGAACCACATTCAGAGTAGAACAAAGTTCACCTTTTTCTGTGGGTTCAGCCAAGTTGGTGTCTCAAGGCAAGAATTGATTATAAAAGTTGAGAAAGGCCAGTGCAGAAAGCAAACACAGCCCTCTGATTGGCTGAGCTAGGTCGCCGGGAGCAAACAAGACAGAAGGACAGGAGGTAGGGGTCTAGGAGTGAAGGTCCCAGGATGGACCCTTATCACTGACAGCAAGCTGCCTTCCCATGTTCAGTGCTATTGGCCAAAACCAGTTGTCTTGGTTACAGAGCCCGTTTTCTTATAGGAGCAAAAGGGCAGGTGTATTAATGTCTGTTTGTGTGAAATGCAGGTGACATGGAGGAAATCAAGGGATTCAAACAGCTAGGGGTGGGGATTTTTGAGATGGCTGAGGCAGGATGATTTGCAGGGTGGCGGGAGGATCAGGAAGGTGCAAGTAATGAGGTGTTTCTATTGCTTGCCCCTCGCTGGCTGATGCTTAGCTCTGAGCCACTTTGAGCAGCACTGATCACTAACGACTTGGGTTCTGAGATTCCGGACTCCCTGGGTTGAGATCCCATGCACGTTGAGGCTCCCTGAGCTGATGTTGCTGACTGGATAAGGTCTGTGGCTGCTGAGGTTCTGATCTCCAGGGAGCCTTCGGTGGTGTAAGGCCTAAAATTAAGGCACAATTTGATGGGTTGCCTTGATTATCTGGTGAAATATCTTGATTGTCTGAGGGGCCTTGAGTGGCCTAGCTGCAAGTTTCCTTCCCCTCTCTGTTTCTGCAGTTAAGGTCTTCTTGTCAACAACCTTCCCTGTTAAGGAGACCGGGTGCAGTTCCTGCTTACTGCCCTGCGCCTGCCCCCTTCAGTAGCAGGTTTCAGTTCTCTACTAGATTGTGGAATTATTCAAACAAGCCAATCCCGTCATCTCTTGGGAACCAGGGGTCATCCCACCCTCTTGATACTGCAAAGCCTGCCTCCCACAGACGCTAGTTGTTCTCTGTGTTCTGGAGTGCAATGCCTGTGTGGCCTTGAGTGATGTGCAGCGTTCTCCTTACCCAGGCTCTGAGTGTATACGATCAGTCTGTCAATCCTGTCTGTTTGGTGCTGGGTGTTATTTGGCCTTCCCCACGACCCTATCTCTTCCTCATCAACAAGGTGAGTAGGAGATGGTTAAAACAGACTCTCCCCAGCCATGCCTGGCAGCCGTCATGTTAGGCTCTCTGGAGAGTGGAGATGCTGTCTCATTTAGTTTAATTAAATCTTTGATTTGCTCAGATCAAGTACCCCTTGGGCTTGAGGTGGGCACCCTTCAAGTGGGCCCCTTTCTGGGTCAAGGTGGGCACCCTTCAGGTCAAGCTTGGGTACCTCCATCCTCTCACCTCCAAAGTCATTCTCTGTCCCTTCGTTTGATCCAGGGTACCGGGCCCAGCGCCTTAGGGGCTCTGCTAGCAATCCACAAGCCTGCCTCCTCTTTTCTCCTTCGAGGCACTGGTAAAATAAGACCCCCGATGGCTGTCTTGGTGTGCCAGCATTCCCATAGTTCAGATGCTTTCTTTCTAGATGAATGAATGAATGAGCAAGAGGGAGAACTGACTCTGTATAGTAAGGGAATTTGGCTTGATGTTCTCTATGGGTGTGTATTAGTTAAGATAAAAGGCACTGCTGTTATAACAAAAGGTACCAAATAATATGGCTTAAAGAGCAAAGACGTTGGTCTCCCATACAATAGTCAGAAGCGACGTTCTAGGTCAGGAGGCAGCTCTGCTCCACGCAGTCATTCAGGAGCCCAGGTTGATGATGCCTCTGCCATCTTCATGTGGCTTCCAAGGTCGCTTTGGTTATCACCACCCAGCCAGTAGGAAGGGGTAAAGTGTTCCAATCCAGGGCCATCAGGGCCATAAATTCTTTGTAAACAAGTGAGACAGAAATGGCACATGTCATGTTTACTCATATTCCATCACTGGAATGGGCACATGGCCATCCTTAGCCTCCAGGGATGCTGGGAGCTGCAGTCCCTAGCCAGATGGCCATGTTCCAATCACAACAACTATGGAACAAAGGGAGAATGGATTTGGGTGGACAGCTAGCAGTCTCCCCCACAAAGAGCCACTTGATGCAGATGAAGGGATACAGGACTGGGAGTCAGTAGATGCTGGTTCAAGTCCTGGCTTCCCCTCTTGTTAGCTATGCGCTCTTGGCCAAGCACCCTTCCTCTGTGAGCCTCACCTTCTCCATCTGCAGAATCAAGGTGCACACAGCCCTGTTTCCCTCACTGAGCTGTCCTGAGGGTCAAAGTGAGATGACATGTAAACTCTAAATTGCTGGCAAGCATGAGGTATGCTGATGTCCACGGCCCCTTCTAGCTTGACATTCTGTGCCCCAAGGGCAAGGGGCTCTTGCAGTGGTATCCTGGTCACCTGTGATGCTCATCTTCAGTGTACTGACTGTTTATTAGGAACCAGAGAATCACTGGGGTTTGAACTGGGGACTAACATCAAGTGCTCAGGGTTCTGCAGCTGGCAGATCCCTCTAGGGGTGCCTGCCTCCACCTATTCCTAGCTTTAGGAATTCCTTTCCTCTTCTGCATAGAAAATTGAAAGAACTCAGGAGGATTTGAGTGTATGTAGTGGAGGAAAATAAGAGTTGGGCAGGCGAGCATTAGAGCTGGGGTTTTCAAGTTAGGTCCACGGACCTTTGGAGGGAGATAAGTCTGGATTCTGGAGTTGGCGAACTCCTTGGAAGGGCAATGCAAACATTCTGTGTGTGGTGCACGTCCTTTTTTTCTTTTTTCCTCCAGGCCAGAAATTCCATAAAGTTACTGGAATCTCAAAGGGCTACTTGATGCAGGAAGGTGAAAAAGCTCGTGAATGATAGACAGTTTCAATCAATGCCCTATATATAAAAAGGACAATGGCCACGTGGTCTGTGTTTAGAGAAGGCAACTCGGAAGCTCAGGGGACAGGGAGCATGTTTTCTGAGAAGGACATGTAGAGAGAAATTGTGCTGCTCGGTGTGGAGGAGAGGGTTGGGGCACACGGCTAGGACACGCATGTGGTTATCAGATAACTGCAGGGCAGAGTGGCAGGTGCCGTTGGTGCTCTGCTCACATCCCCTATGCTTGAGGCTCTTGATCATGCTGATGGCTTCTGACAAGTTCCTTCAGCTCTGAGGGTTTTCTTTGGCTGCAGAAGCTCGCTGGTGTGTGGGGAAGGTTGAAATGCTGGGGAATTTACACCCCTGGGAGCAACACCCATCCAATGATGCCTGGAAATTGGTGGGTAGAACCCCAGCTCCCTCACCCCTTGGGTGGGATAACTCTCGGGGTTGTTCTGTAACAGCAGTGAAGAATAGAAATAGAATGTGAGCCATTGATGGGAGCCCAATGTACTTTTCAATTAAGGTAAAAAGAAACAGGTGAAACCAATTTTAATACTGTATTTTAACCCAGTATGTCAAAAATATTGTCATTACAATACATAATCAATATAAAACAAGATATTTTACTTTTTTAAAAATACAAAGTCTTTAAAATCCATTGTGTATTTTATATTTATTCCACATCTCAGTTTGGACTAGCTACAGTTAAAATATTCCATGTATTCCATAAACCCACACGGCTAATGGCTGCTACATTGGTCACACTGTTCTGTATAATTTCCCAGCCGTTCCCCAGAGGGATTAAGCTACATTGCCCACAGTGGTAACATACTCATTGATTCCTCCCATATTTCCTCCCTTTCCCTGTCTCAGTTCCTCTTTCCCCAACCTCCAGAATCAGGGTCTGCTTTTGGGGTTCCCTTTCTAAGAGAGGCAGTCATAGGACCAAGGATGCTCCAGAGGGTAGCACTAGGACCCATAAGTGAACGTATCAGGAGAGCTTTTGGAGCAGCACCAGAGATATTCATTCATTTATTCATTCATTCACTCATTCAGAAATATGTGTTGAACTCTTGCTGTGTGCCATGCACTGCTGGGGAGCAGGTACAAAGCTCCCCATCACAAGAGGGGACCAGGAAGGTGCAGGCTGACTTCTTGGTGGGGCAGCTCCACAAGCACTTCATGAATCAAACTAGGATTTTGATCACGTGCTGGCTGGCATCCTTTGCAGCCTATAGATGCTGCCTTTCGTGATTCATCTGTGCCTCCGTGAAGCTTCTTACATTGTTAATTGCCTGGCTCCCATGGCATGTCGCTCCCTAAAGCTGCAAATCAAGGTTTTTGTGACATTTCTTCTCCAGCAGTGACTTGTGATTAGGTTGTTGTTCCTAAAAAAGGTCCATCCCTCATCATCTTTGCAATTTCCCTTTGATTTTCTTGTTTGGCAAATTGCTGTTCTCCAGATAAAGACTAGTTTGCAGTCTACTCACTTTCTCCCTTCATTACTCAGCTGGAAAACACACCTAAGACTCCTGTGGCTGGATGGGACCTCAGAGACCATCTCGTTCAATGCCTTCATTTCAGAGATGGGGAAACGGAGGGCTGGAAAAGGGGAAATTGCCAGCTCAAATTCACATGGTAGAACAGTGGCTCAGCTGAGATGGAAAGGAAGTGCCTGGAGTCTCTGTAATCTCTTTTTCTAGCTCTTTGCCTCAACCTGGCCCAACCCATGCCAAAGCTACACGGTCTGCATACATCACTGGCTGGAGGGTGGAGTGTGCCCCAGGAAGGAAATGGCTCTTCTCATGGTGGGGGAGAATGTTTTTCCATC